>NW_011495071.1:8448392-8448611 GCF_000754665.1 Bison bison bison
TGCAAATGGCGAGGGATGATGCGCGTCTTCTTGTTGTCCCGGGCCGCGTTGCCCGCCAGCTCCAGGATCTCAGCGGTGAGGTACTCGAGTACCGCCGCCAGGTAGACCGGCGCGCCGGCGCCCACCCTCTCGGCGTAGTGGCCCTTCCGCAGCAGCCGGTGCACGCGGCCCACGGGAAACTGAAGGCCTGCTCGCGAAGAGCGCGACTTGGCCTTGGCG
>NW_011495071.1:8449059-8459280 GCF_000754665.1 Bison bison bison
AGACATGCTGTATGAGGTAGAGGAGCGGTGAGAAGGACGGCTGACAAAACACAGGAACAGCCACCCGCCGCAGTCTAACGCTTCCGCGCGCGCCCCGGGGCTACCCTTATAAGCTCCTCAGGGCACACCCCCGCGCCCTCCTGATTGGCTCTTTTCTCAAATACCCGCCTCTGGTTGGCTGAGGTTAACTCTTCGGTGACGCGCCTCAGCTGAGGGAACGCGTCCGCCGATTGGTCGAATTTGAAAACCCTTTGCCCGGGGAACAGGAGAGGAGGTGCAGAGACTACCCGACAGCCAGCCAGTCTCGGCTGTAGCCAATCCAAGTGAAGCGCGCCAGATTTAAACGCTACAGCCCGAGACCAGAACCGGAAGACAAGAAGAGTAGAATCGGAAGCCACCTCAAGAGCGTCTGGGAAGTCTGCGCAAGGCAGGCCTAGGATTTTTAAAGGAAAAGAGTCAACACCACAACTATCTCTGCCTCCCGTCCTAGGTCTGGTCACTCCCTCCTCCTACCTGGCAAAAGAAGAGTGAAAAAGGGAAGGAATGAGACCCCCCTGAAAGTCCAACTCTACCCCAGAGAACAGATAACGCCAATCTTATGGTCCCTTATGCTACCCGAGCAGCAGGATTTCACATTTATTCAACATGTTCTGTCTGGTCTGTTCTTTCTGATCACTTCTTGCTAGGAGGCGCCTGATGTGCTTAAAAAGAAAGAAAGAAAAAAGGATGGGACAGAGATAGGCATCCTGTCCAAGGAAATACTTCCTTCAACCTTCCCCATCCACCCTACAATGCCCACATAGGAAATATACCTATAGGAACAACAAGAAAAAGACAATACTTTATTGTCACCACTGGGAGCACCTGGCCCCCGGTCTGCTCTTAATCATCAGAATACTTAATTTATAGTCAAATGTCAAGTCACCTTTGAACCTGTGTCCCTATCCCCAGCCAGAGTTCTGTCCCAAGTCCAGCATTTTCCTTGAGTGTCAGAGTTGTGGGCAATTGCATAAAAGCTACAGTACCCCAACTTAGGAGGCAGCAAAGATGGGATGGAGAGGGAGAGTGGCGAGCTGAAGAAAGCCATAGGCAAAGTCCAATCACCAGTTATTAGAGAGCAAGACAGGCCCAAGTGTCAATAATCACAGGGGAAAGGAAATGCTGAGAACAAAATCTGGAAGAAAATGAAGGGTGGGAGAGGTCTGGGCCAGTTGGCAGTCTTGGTCCAGGAAATGTTGGCCTGAGTCAGGAACCCCGGAGGCTGTGAAGCAAAGGGCAACGGATCAGGGGACTCAGACATCATAGAAGAGTCGGACAAGCTGGTACCGAATGGAGAAGGTGACAGCACTACCGACGACCTGCAAGGAGAAATGAACTATAGTAAGAACCCTGGAGAAAGGGAGACAAGGAGGTGTAAACCACACCCCCAATAGCATTGCACCTGTAGCAACAGCAGGAGGAGGGTGAGGTTTCTCTCATGCATGGGCCCAAAGACTTTAAGTAGCAAGTTGATGAGGGTCATGTTGTTACATTCCGTGAAGGCACCATCCTCATCCTCACTGTGGCGCACCGTCAGTAGCCCAAGGTTCTCTGCTACCTGGAGAGGCCAAAAGTGGAGAGAACTTTTGCTAATACTTATGCTTCAGGAATGGGATCTGCTGAATGCTTGCAAACTCCCCTCGGGTCTGATGTAGGCCTAGGTTTTCCCATTCCCTGAATTCAGAATGGCAGCCTAGAGCCTTACCTCCTTGTTACCCTGTTACCTTTAGAATAAAGGTGCCCAAGAAAGAGAGGCTCTTGGTCTTGAACTTGGAATAGCTCATCTCCAGTTTGCCTGTCTTGGTATTGAGTCTGCAGGGGAAGAGAGCTTCATGTGACTGGGCCACTACACAAAGAACTCTCCTCACTGTGGTTAATCCATAGAAAGAGCACTGAATGTAGGGTCAAACACCCTGAGATCTATTTCTGGTTCTGCTGCATACTTCTGTGTGATCAGTGCTGCTGTGAACATTAAATGAGATCATGTAACTAAATGTGCTCTGTAATGTATAAAGGGCTAACTGTGTGGAGAAAGCCCTTCTTTGGGTCCACTCCCTTTGCACAGCAAATGTCTAAGGCATCCCGAGTGACAAAGCTATGATGTCCCTTTCAAGCCCCAAAGCTACCTGGGCATACGGTGGCGAGGACAGGGGATGATATGCAGGAGCTGAGGCAGTGAGTAGAGGAAGTTGAACACCTGGGGCATGAAGAAGAGGAGCATGGTCTTGCTGAAGTGTCCCAAGATGCCCACCACGGCAAAGGTCATGCCAGCAAAGTAACAGAAGGTATCTCCCACAAACACCCGTGATGGGTACCTGCATAGGGGAGAGGATCTGAGCCATCAGCAAGAGGTGTTAGCAATTCTTTATCTCACATTACACATCCTGGGCACTGGGCTAGCCCTAGCTAGATCTGGCTCAGAGAGGGTTCGCGCTCTCCCAGCAACTCTCCAGGAACCAAGGCCCTGATTCCTTCTATTCCTGGGGGCTCCACAGCATCTGCCTCAGTGACTGATTTATGAATTCGTGCATGCTAAGTCCCTCAGTCATGTCTGACTCTTTGTGACCGCATGAACTGTAGCCTCCCATGGAATTTCCCAGGGAAGAATACTGGGGTGGGGTGCCATGTCCTGCTTCAGGGAATCTTCCTGTCCCAGGGATTGAACCAGGTCTCCTATATTGCAGGTGGATTCTTTAGCACTGAGCCACTGGGGAAGCCCAAGACTTAAGAATATAACCAACTAAAGACCCAGAGAACAATACAGAGATGTGCAGGTTTAGCCTCTGTATCAGGAGATGGGTCACAATCAGGACAATACCTGCCACATGTCCAAAGAGCTGTCCCCCCATCCACAGGCCTACTTACCAGTTATGGTAGAGCAGTCCCAAGGTGGTGAAAAAAAAGGGTATCATGAAGTAGAGAGAAAAGATGTGATCATCTCGATAATCACCTTTGGAAGAAGAGGAAAAATAAAGAAGGAAAAGTTGATGTCCACTTCCCCTGCACATCATGGTCCTATTTTCCTCTGTCTCTTAAGTTCTTTCCCAAGCTATACAGTCCACCTCTCTAAAGTCTCAAGGACTCACTACCCCTTTTATATCACCCAGGCAATTTCCAATACTTCACCTCTTTCATGAACCCCTCCTAAACTAGTTACTGTCTTACATTTGGTTCAGACCATTCACACTCTTGTTTGAATATCAGCTTTACTTCCTGAGTGACCATGATCATGACACATTTAACCTAACATGACACATTTAACCTCTCTGAATCTCAGTTTCTTATCTGTGAAAAAAGTTGATAAAAAATACCTGCCACATAGAGCTGCTACAGAATTTAAAGAGATTACATTTTCAAAGTGCTTAACTTTAATAAGCACTTATGGAGGTCCTTCAGCCAAAGACCACTAAAAACATGCCTGGAGTCAAAGCTAGGTTTACTGAGGTGTAACAAAGGACACTTTGGAACCCACACACTGTGGGGAACCTTAGGATGCCTCAGTAAGGAGGTGTTAGGAGGACTTGTTATAGGATTTGTTTTAAGTAATTCTGCGGAGGATACAAGGAAACAGAGTTTTGCCCTGGACTGGGTGCTGTCAGCAGGGTTAGTGCCATGATTGAGAAGCTTAATAATTTTTATCCAAGAAGTGAGAACTGAGCTGTTATCAGAAGGAAGCAGCAACCATTCATTTTAGCCAGCAGGGGATCTTGGTCATTGTGAGATGTACTGTGTTCCTGTGGTTTTGTCTATTCTCAGACTGTTATAGAGAGGGTCTGGTTTTGGTCACAGTTACCCTATCTGATTTGGGGTTTTATAAAATTGTTTATGCTCAATAGGAGAAGGCTATGGCCTACCTATAAGTGACAATCCCTTTATAAATGCTAGGGCTTTCTTTCTCACATTTAACAAATCTTAGTTACTATTTGTAACTTACTATTAATAAGTAAATAGCTCCCCTTATTTTCCATAATTATTCACATATCACATTTTTTCTGAATTCCCCAAAGCCAAAGATCAGGCCGCTTCCTTAACACTCAGACTTCTCTCCCTTTTCCAATCCTACCTACCATCCAGCTCCACCAAGTTGAAGACAATGATGGAAGCAGAAATGACGAGTGACTGGCCAGCCTCAAGGCCATTAATTCCTGCTAGAATATTAATGGCATTGGTACAGAACACTGCCAGCAGCCCCATGTAGACATAGTACAGGATCCCTGCGGGAAGAAGACAGTAAGAAAAGTAATGCCGCCTGTGGAACGAGGATTTAAGGATATTCTGACAAAAGTGGTGAGGACCAAGTGTGGGATGAAAGGTCAACAGAAGGATCTAAGAAGACACGGCGGGGACAAAACAGGAAGGAGAATGTGGAGCACCAGGAAGGATGCTCGGCCGGATATCTCACCGGGGGCAAGGGTGCCCTGAAGTAGGGGTCATAGGGGCAGAAGTGCCCGTGCTACTCACCCAAGTCCAGATGCAGGCCAAGGATCGGGCGTAAGGGCTTGGGTACCACAATGGTCGTGTTGCCAAAGTTGGTGAAATAGACCATGAGGAGAGGTAGTGAGGCAGCTGTGGGCAGCAGCAGCTTATGGCGCCAGCGCAAATTCAGTACATCATCCGCGAAGCCCAGGAAAATCATGCAGCAGATGGCAAGGAGTGCACCTATCAGGGCCACAAACTGGGGGAGGCTCGGGCATGTCATGGCTCCAGCCTACTCCCACTTCACCGTTCCTTTCAAGAAGACCCGTCTTTTCGTTCGTTCTCAGCTCCTCCCCGCAAACCCAAATAACCCCAACTCTCTTCACTAACTCCTAGCCCTAGCCCCAGGCAGCCGCCCGCACTAACCCACTTACTTCATGGTGGGGGAAGGCTTTACACTGCTGCTCCACAAAGCAGTTCAGGAAAGGGAAAGGGATGAAGCAGAAGAGTATGATAAGGAAAACAGCACCGCTGATCACTCCCTGGGACTCTGGGCTGTGGCCCGGCAGCAAGTCAGGTGAAAGGGATGGGCGGGGGGGAGAGGAAAGGGGGCGTGGTCACTCACTAATGCAAGCAGTACCGTCACCTAACTTGGCGGGGAAGGGCACCACCACTGGAATCCCAGATACACTCAAGAAGTGTATCCGCCTCCATCCCTTCCCCAATACTAACCAGATCTGCCCGCCACCTCCCAGAATCCCGGGCTGGCTGCTAGGTTAGCGCTCTGTCTAGCGCGCAGTCAAGCATTCCAGTCCCCGCCTTTGCCCACCCCTTCCCCCCGCCTGCCCTGCCCCTCACATTTGCTCCCGGCTGGATTTGTTGAGGTCCTGGCCACAGAGGCGCGCGGCGATGAAGTGGCCTCGGAAAGCAGGGATAAGGGTCACTGTGGCCACAAATCCCATCAGCGAGCCGATCAAATTCACCAACAGCGGCATAGGCAACTCCGGGAAGGCCCACATGGTGACCTGCCAGGCGGCCCACTCGGCCGCCTTCTTAGCTAATGGGCAAGCTCCAGCAGTAAGGTGTAGCCGCTCCCCACAGGCTGGTTCTTCCTACAGCAGCCTGAGCAAAACCCAACAACTCTGACCTGAGCCGCCTTCGGGACTCCCGCGAGCCTCTATGAAGCAACCTTGGCTCTGCCTCTCTGCCTCTGCTTACCCACTGTTTCCGCCCGGATCTAGTTCGCAGAGCAACTATCACTGGAAGGAGGCGGCCATTTTTAATACGGGCATAACAGTGGGGACAGAAGTGTGATTTTAAACCAAACCCTTTATTCGAGAGATGAATCATCACCAGGGATCTGGAAAAGCAATTAAAGAAGGACAAACAAAAGCAGATTCTTTCCCAACATCATATTAAAGATGTACAGCCCAAAGCGGAAAAACTCCTTGCCCGGTTCCAAGATGAACGCCTCCTTGTACCACGTGTCTGACGCGGCTTATTTTTGATTCCACGTCAGGTTTAGCTCCGTCGGCCTCCGCTGGTCACGCTAAAAGAGCCAATGCCTGGCGTTTACTATGGGACGCCTCTGGAACCGGGAAGATGGCTACAGGAAGCAGGGGGGCAGGGGGAGGGCAGGCGGGATAAGGATGTGGAGCAGCACCTGCTCCTTCTAGAAAAACCTGTTGCCAAGGTAGTCAACGTTGAGAAGGAAGCCAAGGTAAACACAACTCAGTTCCCCGAAACTCAGCTACGGCTTGGAAGATGATGTAAATTTTAAGCGCTGACACTTGAAAAGCCCCTCCCACTTCATGTTTTCCGGCGTCCTTGATTCAGGTACTTTTCCTACATCATCCCACCCACCTTCTACCCCCGCAGTAGCAGTTAGTTGCCGGGCAACACAGCGGCGCACTTCAGAACTGATGGGGCTGGGAGTGCTCTCAGGTTTGGATTTAACCCAGTACTTGACTTTCCTTCGTATGGGATCATTAGACTGTGGCAGCCTTCCAATCCGAGGAGGTGAGGCCTAGGCTTTGGAAAGAACTAAGTAGGAGAACTCGGAGAAGGCAATGGCACCCCACTCCAGTACTTTTGCATGGAAAATCCCATGGATGGAGGAGCCTGGTGGGCTGCAGTCCATGGGGTCGCTAGAGTCGGACACGACTGAGCGACTTCACTTTCACTTTTCACTTTCATGCACTGGAGAAGGAAATGGCAACCCACTCCAGTGTTCTTGCCTGGAGAATCCCAGGGACGGGGAAGCCTGGTGGGCTGCCGTCTATGGGGTCGCACAGAGTCAGACACGACTGAAGCGACTTAGCAGCAGCAGCAGCAAGTAGGAGAACCAAACCCCAAAGTGGCTGGCTTCTGGTAAACCTGAGGAATTCCCAGGCAGGTTTCTCCCTCCAGGTCAGGTGCCTTTTGCTTGGCACCTGTTTCCCTTGATCACACATTCACAGGCTCTTAGGTGGCAAATGATTCCAGTCCTCAGGGAAGAAATCATCACGAGGAAGTTGAGAGAACTCAAGTATGCTGATAGTTTCTTCATTCTTTTGAATAAGAGTCAGAGTCAGGTTGACTCTTTTTAGGCCAAAGGTAGTCCCTCTTGTCTCTCAAATGTCCTTTCTACTTGAAGGTGGCTCTAATTAACAACATAAAGCCATATATACGGCATATATATATATATATATATCAAGCCAGTAATTACTTGATAGTTGTATTCCACCAGTTTTTCAGTACTTATTATCCCACTGGTATTGTTTTTCTGTGTGTGTGTGCAGCTGCACATGGGTACATGAGTGTGCATCTGTAATTCCCTAGAGGCACAGTGTTTTCTGTTCCACAGGGTGTCCCCCTGGGGCTAAGCACACAGATATCTGTATCGAAGGCATCAACACATATAATGAGTCTCTATCTGAAAGAGGTACAGAGGGCAATAGGAAAGAACAATTAGTTGTGACCAGGGGAAGTGAGAGGAGCTTGAGGAAGAGTAATATCTCCAAAGATTTCAGTATGTGACAAGATTGGAAGGGCCTTTCAAAGAGGGAAAGTGAGACACCAGGAGCAGGTGGAAAGGAGGAGCTTGTGAGAGCCCCAGAGGAGGCAGCATTCAGATATCTGGTTGATCAGGAGCAGGCTGAGACTCCCTGGAGGTCTGAGGAATAGTCTGTATCTATTTCCTGTTTTATTAGGAGGCCAGTCCTAATAAATCTTCCCATCTTGGCATTGGGAACCTTTGTCTCTTTCTTCTCCAGAGATCGTTAGCCCTCCGCCACAACCCCCACTGGAAGAGGGTAGGGGACTTGTTCAAAAATAAGACACTGGGGATTCATGGATAGTAACATGCATACATGTTACTATCAGAACATGGTTACTTGGATACTTGTTATATAATCGGAATATTTTTGTTCCCATGATGGTAAATGCCCAATTGATTATCAGACTCACAAGGAGAAACAAACACATGATTGTTTGGGCACACTTGAAATTTTGTGCCTGTCCTGATACAAGTTCAAAGCATCTGCCTATATGCTGATGCTCATCCTAGGATCCATGGATTAGGTGGGTTGTCAATGGTTTCAGCTGGTTTCTTGGGCTGAGCAGGCAAGGTCTGAGATGCACATCTCCTGCTAGGGAGCCCTGAGTGCCTTCCAGTAAGCAAAGCCAATGCATTATTAAGTCCGATTGCCTGAAAAGACTGTCCTAGAAATGTTTCACAGTGCTGAACAAGTCATTATGAGACAGCTTTGGAGGGTTTGGATCTATGACACTTTCAGGACCATATCTGTGGCTTTTTCCAGGCAGCTGAGTTACTTTTTTCCATTTCTTCCTGCCTCTCCTTTATCAGCAAGCCCCAAGATCTCCCATTCCACTTGGATGATACAAATAGATTTTCAAAAGCTGGAAACAGCATAGAAAATCTCAGTGTTTACATGTATATTGGAATATTTTCTGTTAGGCTTCTTTGTATTTATTTATTTGGCTGTGCTGGGTCCCAGCCACGTCACTCAGGACCTTCGATCTTTGTTGTGACATGCAAATTCCTAGTTGTGGCACGTGGGATCCAATTCTCTGACCAGGTGCCAAACTCGGGGCTCCTGCATTGGGAGCACAGAGAGTCCCAGCCACTGGACCACCAGGGAAGTCCCTCTGTTAGACTTCTTAAAATTACGAAGAATTTGTGCTTGGGAAACTTTTAAGTACTGTAGGGACACAAACTGAAATAAACATGATTGTTTTCCTGAAGGAGTTGACTTCCTTATATTAAAGTATCTTGACTGAATATGAGGGAAGAGAGATGAGTTAAGACAGGGTCTCCACTTTTTTTGTCCTCTAAAATCCACACTCTAGGACTTCTGTAGTTTGTGGGTTTGTTGCTAAGTCAGTCACATCTGACTCTTGGGATCTGATCGCCAGGCTCCTCTGTCCATGGGATTCTCCAAGCAAGAATATTGGAATGGGTTGCCATTTCCTTCTCCAGGGGATCTTCCCGACCCACGAATCGAACCCCAGTCTCCTCCATTGCAGGCACGTTCTTTACCAACTGAGCTACAAGGGAAACCTATAGTTTGAGGGAGCCAATGATGATGCATGGGCAGGGCCACAGCAAGGTCACCCACACCCCATTCCTTAGAGTGAAATCTGGGGATGCCCCAGGCTTTCCTACACCTCCCATGGCTCAGGCACCCTGTCGCTAACCTGGCAGGTTCTGCTTAGCTCTGCAGCCCGACACTTTAAGAGGACATTGTTTACTTCCATGTGCTCATTGCTCAGACTAATGACTGGATTTGGGACAGAGATACTTAACATCTTCCTGTTTACCTCTCTAAGGAAGGCCTGCCATATATATGTGGAGAAAAAGGGCCTCTTGGGGAATGGAGATTCCTCTGAATCTTTTTGTAGAATTTTCCTTCCCCTGCCTCCAGAAAGCAATGACAAGCCTCTGTCCTATAGGAATGGAATCCATCCCCTTACACCTAGGAAAAGGGATGGATTCTGAGGCCAGAGTGTACCTATAACATTTTTGGATGCGTGCTGAGATATCACATATTTCAGTCCTCTGGCTGAATCTATTGATAGTCCAGTGCTACAGTGCCAGCTCCCTTCTCATTACCAACCCCTCTACACGTGCTCCTTAGGCAGAAGCTGTTACTATGGAAATACATTATTTTTAAAAACAGAAGCAGCCCCAGGCTTGGGAAGTATCTCCAGAACACACCCACACGAGCAAGGAGGTTAATAGGGTGTCTCTTAGTCCTGGCTCCAAAGGATGGGAGTAGATGACGGGGGTCAATATTCCATGTTCTCAACCTCTCTCGGGTGGGTATCAGCTGGACCTCTGCCAGGCACTTCTGTCTAGGAGGGATGCTCTGCATCTACACACCCAGAGCCTAGCTTCGGCCAGGAACCAAGAAGCTGCGGAACCTGGGTGTTTGGGGATAAGGGGTTGATGCTATCCACAGGGAGTTCCTCCTTTTTAACCCCACAGGCGTCCAAACTATGGAAAGCTAAGGAGCGTAGGGGAAAGCAGAGGCGGCATCTCTGTGAGTGCAGTTACTCTTGCTTACTCTTACCTTGAGCTCAGGGGAGCAGGAGTACCCCCGATTCCAGAATGGGGCGGGGTAGTTAAAGATCCCGCCTATTTCCCACCCAGGAATCTCCTCCCCGTTCCGCTCCTCCTCCCACGGTCTTACAGAGCTGGAGTTCCCGGCTCCCTAAGCCCCTCCCCCGCGGGTGCGGCTCCTTTAAGGCAGGGTGGGGGCGGGG
>NW_011495071.1:8459662-8460314 GCF_000754665.1 Bison bison bison
GCGGGACGTGGGCTGGGCAGCCCTGCTGATCCTCTTCGCCGCCTCATTGCTCACGGTGTTGGGCTGGCTGCTGCAGTATGCCCGGGGCTTGTGGCTGGCGCGGGCCCGCGGGGGCCGGGGCCAGGGACCCGCCTTCGCTGCCGAGCCCGCCGTCTCCCTGCGGGAGCTGGGCGTGTGGCGCTCGCTGCTGAGGCTAAGGGCGACTCGGGCCGGCGCACCCGAGGAGCCAGGCGTCCGGGGCCTTCTGGCATCTCTCTTCGCCTTCAAGTCTTTCCGGGAGAACTGGCAGCGGGCTTGGGTGCGAGCGCTGAACGAGCAGGCCTGCAGGGATGGGGTGAGTTGGACAGGACCTAGATGGTCCCCCCACTCTGCCTTTTTTTTTTAAAGAGGAAGGACTGCTCAGGCCAGGAGGACCGTATGGGGGTGGGGATCAACTGAGGAACCCCGTGGCATCTCCTCCCCTCTGGGGTCAGAGAGAAGGGTGCAGGCGTGCCTGGGCGTTGTGGAAATCCAGCTATATCCCAATTTTCTATTCCTGTGGTCTAGGTACTCTCTGGCTCCAAACCGGTGCACAACTTGCTGTTCTCATAGCAACACTAATCCCTGTGCCCCAGGGCACTTCCGCCTAGCCTGGGTGCTGGTTGTGTGTGGC
>NW_011495071.1:8460414-8489752 GCF_000754665.1 Bison bison bison
AGACCAGGGCTGGCAGGAGTAGAAAAGAGACAGGTGCACCTGTGAAAGAATCTGCTTGGTCCTCTTGCCACCACACCCAGTCAGCGCTTCATGCCCCAGATCCCTGGTGTGACCAGGCCTGAATCCCACCCACCCCCTCATCCCTCAGTAATTTCACTGCTCCAGTCTAACACATCCTTCTTCATGCTCCCTGCCATGTCTGTGTGGAAGGAAAGGTGTTCAGGTGGAAAGGAGACTGACAATTCATGGCCCTCCCAGCACATAAGCCTAGAGCAGTCCCTTGAGGGTCAGTCACAAACCAGCCCAGCCTACTTCCTCCCATTGCACCACCAGCAGCTGGCCTCCTAGGAAGTGGGGCAGGAAGCATGGTCATAAGACTGAGGTGGGAGTGGGAAGTGAGACCTCCTTGTCTTGGGATCCCCACTCATCTTGGCCTTCACAGCCTATGAACCGCCTCGCTCAGAGGGTTCTCCATTTCCAGCCACCACTAGTTGGAGGGCTTCACTCAACTAGCTGCCCAGATGCCTGGAAACAGTAGACACACAAGAAATTGCTCTTCCTCCTTCACCCAGCTGACCAGAAAGCCAGATGGCATCTGTCAGTCTGCACCATGAACTCAGTCTTCCACCCAGCTCTCCCTGTACCTTGTTCCTCTGTCAGGACTGACTCCCCAAGACGACTGACTCCCCAAGACAGCTGACTCAGCTGGACATTAGCCTCCCTTGGAGGGGGTGGGGAGATTGGGGTTCTAACCATCCATCTCCCTTGGCCTGACCTTCGGACAAGACTGCTACAGTAGCAGAGAAGTTGGCTTTCCCCGGTTTGCCAGGGAAATGAGCCCTGTGGATTTGTTTCTGTCTGTGCCCAGTCTGTGCCCCCTCCTCAGTTCTTCCCATTCTGCTCCCTGGATGGGGCTGCAGCAGTTTGCTTCAACTGCCGTGGAAGAATTAGGAAGCTCTTACAACACCTAAGCTAAGCAGCTTTCTGCTCCCTAATGCCACCTTGCTCTCTGCCTTGAGGAATTAGCCAGGTCCCTGGCCGCTGAGCCTTCTGAGCTTGCTTTTCTTCCCAGTTCCTCTGGTAAAGTTCCCCAAGGCCATGCTGAGCTAACCTTCATCTCCAAGAATATGGGTAGAGTCATACTCCTGTGCCTCCACATCCCATTTAGCTGGAAGAAGGCTTAGTTCTTATCTTGAATAAGTGGCTCTACCGCTTTCACCCTTGGCTCAGCCGTGTCTCTCCCTGCCCAGCTAGGATATATAGGTGGCACCAACACCTTTATTATTATTTTTTTCTATGCACATCTTTCTTCAAGGGTAGGGAAGAAGGTAGGGGGAGGAGGAAGGCTCCTGGCATTCAAGGAGGAATCTAGGGTCTTCAGCTCAAGGTGATCTGGTCTCTGAGGTGGTCTAGCTCCCCAGGTCTGCCTCACACCTGCAGACCCCTGAAAAGGTGGGATTCAAAAGAAACACTTCCTGTCCTAAAGCTCTGAGCCAAGGAGGGGCCAGAAGGCAGCCTGCAGCTGAGGCCTCTGCAGTGCCAGGGCCTAGCCAGCAACTGAGTAGGTCAGCCCTGCGGGGGCAGTTCCAGAGACCTGACCTTATGCCCACATTACTCCCCCAGAGCTCCATCCAAATCGCCTTTGAGGAGGTGCCCCAACTCCCACCCAAAGCCAGCATCAGTCATGTGACCTGCATAGACCAATCAGAGCGCACCATGGTAAGGGTCTGATGGGTTCTGCCTTCTTTAGGACTGGGGTGGGGGCTGATCCTGAGTTCCCTTTACTCTGAGGGTTCTAACCTGAAGTCTGTGAATGCCTTAGGAATCCCAGAATTGGCTTCAGGAGGTTGGAGAATCCCATTGAAGTTACAGGCAAAATGTAGTACTTGTGTGCATATCTGCATTTTTCTGGAGGAGTCTGAATTTTATCATTCTTTTATGGATTTATGACCACTCCAAGGGCTTCCCTGGTGGCTCAGTGGTAAAGAATATGCCTGTAATGCAGGAGACTCAGGTTTGATCCCTGGGTTGGGAAGATCCCCTTGGAGAAAGAAATGGCAACCCATTCTAGTATTCTTGCCTGGGAAATGCTATGGACAGAGGGGCCTGGCAGGTTACAGTCCTTGGGGTCACTAAAGAGTCGCAAAAGAGTTGGACCCCCCAAAAGGTGATTCCTGAGGGAAACTGGAGAGGGGTCTGCTGACCCACTCTCAGGCAGGACAGGGCAGGGCCGAGGTGAGCATCTTCCTCTATGCCTGACCCTCCTTGCCTCCGTGCCTTGGCTGTCTCAGGTGCTGCACTGCCAGCTCTCTGCTGAGGAGGTGATGTTCCCAGTCTCTGTGACCCAGCAGTCCCCCGCTGCCGTCTCCATGGAGACCTACCACGTCACTCTGACACTGCCACCAACACAGGTGGAGGGGGTATGGGAAATGGAGTTGGGCAGGGGGTGGGAGGTTCAGCTGCCTCTGCCTTTTCTGTTTGGTTCCTCTCTAAGATGGAATTTGGGAAGAGAGGGTCCTAGGGGGTTGGAGGAGTCAGGCAAGTCAACCCAGTCCCTTTGTCCCTTGTACACAGTTGGAAGTCAACCTGGAGGAAATCCTTGGCGAAGGCCTGCTTGTATCCTGGGCCTTCACTGATCGCCCAGATCTCAGCCTGACGGTGCTTCCCAAGCTGCAGGCCAGGGAGGTAAGGGGGAAGGGCTGGAGAGAAGAGACAGAACAGGGAGAGGGAGGCAGAGCTGAGGGCCTCACCTCCTTGTTCCCCTCTCTGCAGAGAGGTGAGGAGCAAGTAGAGCTCTCTACTATTGAGGAGCTGATTGAGGATGCCATAGTCAGCACCCAGCCAGCTATGATGGTCAACCTCAGGGCTTGCTCTGCCCCTGGGGGCCTGGTGAGTAGGCACTCAAAGCAAATAGTTTGCGTGCATGTTGTCTTCAGGGTACTGTGTTGGGATTCTTACAGCTCTTTTTACCTCCTCCTGCTCTTAGGTTCCCAGTGAGAAGCCACCCATGGCACCCCAGGCCCAGCCATCCATCCCCAGACCTATCCGGTTATTCCTAAGGCAGCTTCGAGCATCTCATCTGGGAGGTGAGCTGGAAGGTGAGAGCCAGAAGCTTCTGGTGGGCTACCAAGGATGTGGCTGCAGGCATTCCTGGCCCCTCTGCCCAGGGTATGACCTCTCTACTACTCAATGGCCTCTCAACTTGGATATGAGCATTTTTACGTTTCTGGTTCCTCACAGGCACTGGGGAAGTGTGCTGTGTAGCTGAGCTTGACAACCCCATGCAACAGAAGTGGACCAAGCCCACGAGGGCTGGGCCTGAGGTGGAGTGGAGCGAAGACTTGACATTGTAAGGAGTGACTCCCCAGCCCCCACCCCTGCTTCCACGGGTGGACTGAGATCAAGTCCTTCCAGCAGAGCCCTGACATGAATCAGCTGTTTTCAGCTCTTAATTTTTGCTGTGAGCCTCTATTGTATGCCAGGCCCTGGCGTAGTCCCAAGGGCTACAGACATGACCAAGATGCACCTACCTCAACCCTGAGTTGATCACCAGCTCAAAGCAGAGACAGATGTACGTCAAGGAGATGGTATAAGTGCTCCAGTCCAGGTTTATAAAAAGTGCCATGGGCGTGCTTAGGTTAGGGAGCTTAATTCCACAAAAATAAAGATAAGAGTAGGCTTCATGGAGGAAGTGGCATTTAAACCACACCTTTGAACAAAAGTAGGATTTCAACAGAGTGTGAGAGACCAAGGGTTCATGGCAGACGGAACAACTTGAGTAAAAGAAAAAGAGGGTGATTCAACATAGAGACTGGAAAGGCAGGAACCGGGAATATCTGAATGCCCAGCTGAGGAGCATGGTCCCTGCTCAGCCCCATCCCATTTTCTAAGGAAGAGTCTGTATTTGGAAGCATATTGGAGCTTGTTTACATCCATCTTGTTGCATCTTATTTACATCCATCTCTCTCTGCCTCTGGGCTTCCCAGGTGGCTCAGTGGTAAAGAATCTGCCTGCCAATGCAGGAGATGCAGGTTTGATCCCTAGGTTTTGAAGCTCCCTGGAGGAGGGAATGGCAACTCACTGGTTTTCTTGCCTGGGAAATCCCATGGACAGAGGAGCCTGGAGGGCTTTACTCCATGGGGTCGCAAAGAGTCAAACACAACTGAGCATACAGGCATGCACTCTGCCTCTGGCCTGAGATCAATTCAAGGGTGGATTCAGTTTGCTAATCTTCCCCCTCCCTGCCCCACCTCTCGTTGGCCACAGGGATCTGGGCCCCCAGAGCCGGGAGCTGACCCTCAAAGTGCTGAGGAGTAGCAGCTGTGGAGACAGTGAGTACGGGGCAGGAAGGAGCACCTCTGGGTGGGTGCTGAGTGGGGCTGCCTGGTCATGGACCCAACTCACAGTGCCACCCCTTTCCCCAGCTGAACTCTTGGGCCAGGCCACACTGTCTGTGGCCTCCCCTTCCAGACCACTGTCCCGAAGACAGGTGTGCCCACTCACCCCTGGGCCCGGGAAAGCCCTGGGGCAGGCAGCCACCATGGCAATAGAGGTGAGAAGCTGCCCCCGGTGGGGAGATGGGAAGACCCAGCGAAGGCCAGTCCTGAGGCCCTGCCTCTTTCCTCTTTCCCCCTTGGCAGCTTCAATATGAGGAGGGTTCCCCCCAGAACCTGGGCACTTCCACCCCCTCGACTCCACGCCCCAGCATCACACCTACCAAGAAGATTGAGCTGGACCGGACCATCATGCCAGATGGCACCATTGTCACCACAGTCACCACCGTCCAGTCCCGGCCCCGGGTAGATGGCAAATTAGGTAAAGAGGAGGAGCCTGGGAGTCCAGCTCTAGCCAGGGGCCCTGGACTGCAGATCCGTGGCAGGACAGGGAGGGGGCAAAGAAAGCCCTAATTCCAGCTCCTCCTGTTTTCTGACCACATCTTCCATATCGCCTATGCCTCTCTCAAACTTTCCCTTGAAAGTGAACGTTAAGTTGCTCACTCGTGTCTGACTCTTTGCCACCCCATGGACTGTAGCCTACCAGGCTCCTCAGTCCATGGAATTTTCCAGGCAAGAATACTGGAGTGGGTTGCCATTTCCTTCTCCAGGGGATCTTCCTGACCCAAGGATAGAACCCGGGTCTCCCGCATTGCAGGCAGATGCTTTACCATCTGAGCCACCAGGGAAGCCCTAAACTTTCCTGTACATCTGTCCATTTCCCTAACTAGCCCTCTCCCCTTTAAGTCTGGACCTACCAGCCCCCATGACAGTACTCATACTTCCACCTCCCCAAGTTCCCCTCTGTCTTTTCACACGTTTGTCTTCTTCCCTTTTCCCAGCCCCAGCTGCCTAATTGCCCCTCCCTCACCCCTCAACCTCTAGCACCCATGGGACCCTCCAACAAACCCAGTGACCTCAGTGGCAATTCTCCTACTCCAGGGCCTCTCCATGACATTTCTCCCAGCTCTACAGGTCCCATGGCATTTCCCCTACTTCCACTGGACCCCTATGCCATCTCTGCACACTCTCAGTATTTTCATGCCCTTGGTGGGGCCCCTGCCTCTTTCCCACACTCCTATTGGTTCCTGTGGTATCTTTTTGTCCCCATGGCATCTTCTTAGTCACCCCTGTGATTAATCATGCCTTAGTCATGAGTCAGCCAAAGTCTGCCTCTCAATAAAGACAGTAGCGGGTGGGGGCCACTCTAAAGCACCTCCCAGCTCACTGACCCTCCCCCACCCACCAGACTCCCCCTCCCGCTCCCCGTCCAAGGTGGAGGTGACCGAGAAGACGACGACAGTGCTGAGTGAGAGTGGTGGCCCCAGCAGCACATCCCACAGCAGCAGCCGTGAGTAGGGAATTGGGAAGTGTGAGTGGTGGTTGACACCGGAGTCCCGGAGTCAAAAACCACTTTGGGTGAGGCACAGGAGTTCAAGTCCAAGAAGGAGCTGGGGAGGAGTCAGGTTGCCCGTCTTCTGTATCCGTCATCCAGCAGGGGAGAGCCACCTTTCCAACGGCCTGGACCCTGTAGCAGAGACAGCCATTCGCCAGCTGACTGAACCCAGTGGGCGGGCAGCCAAGAAGACACCCACCAAGCGTAGCACACTTATCATCTCGGGTGTTTCCAAGGTAACAGGGCTCTGGGGAAAGGAGGTGGGCTCGGGAAAAAGCCCTCATGGGTCACTGTTGCCCATTAAAACTTGTCCTTCCTGCCAGGTGCCCATCGCTCAGGATGAGTTGGCACTCTCCCTGGGCTATGCGGCATCCTTGGACGCCTCAATACAGGATGATGCAGGGCCCAGTGGAGGTCCCTCCTCACCTCCCTCAGACCCCCCAGCCATGTCCCCAGGACCCGTAGATGCCCTCTCCAGTCCCACGAGTGTCCAGGAAGCAGATGAGACAACACGTTCGGACATTTCTGAGAGGCCCTCCGTGGATGATGTTGAGTCGGAAACAGGGTCTACTGGTGCCCTGGAAACCCGCAGTCTCAAAGATCACAAAGGTGGGGTGATATTGGCAGCCCCTCCTTTTTTAAAAAATGTACTTATTTATTGTGGGGTTATGCTGGGTCTTTGTTGCTGCGCGCATGCTTTCTCTAGTTTCAGAGAGTGGAGGCTACTCTTTGTTGCAGTGTGTGGCCTTCTCATTGCGCTGGCTTCTCTTATTGTGGAGCACAGGCTCTAGGCGTGCAGGCTTCAGTAGCTGCGGCTCCCAGGTGCTAGAGCTCCAGCTCAGTGGTTGTGGTCCACAGGCTTAGCTGCTCCAAGGCATGTGGAATCTTCCTTGACCAGGGATCAAACTCATGTCCCTTGCATTGGCAGGCGAACTCTTAACTATTGTGCTACCGTTGTCCCACCCCTACCCCTCTTTGATGCCCAGTTTCATCACCTGGGTCCCACTGGACACTTAGGGACATGGGAGCCTCGGGCCAGTCTCCTCGTTCCTCCTCCAAGGGATCATCAGAGTTCCCAGCCTGTTTCAGCCACGCCAGAGTAGAGACTGGGGACTTGCTGCCTTGGGTCTTGGCTTGGATCTAACAGGCGTGGGTAATAAGAAGAGACTCAAAAGTATTTCCCTTTTTTAAAAAACCTCTGTTTTTCTCTCTTCCCGGATCTAAGAGCATATTTTCCTTCCCTTATTCTTTTCTTCTCCCTTTCCTTTCATTCTGAACTCTCTCCGCTATAAGAAATCCTTCCCTAGGCCAACCCTAGGAGTGTCCCTGTAACAGTGACACAGTCGGTACATACCTGTGGTATTTCTAATTTATAAGGTTGTAGGACTTGCCCCAAATATCCTCCTCCCTCTGCCAGCGCGTCTTTAACTATTTTAACTATTTATGACTTACGTCTTTAACTATTTATGATTTAAGCCTGCATCACTTCTTGGGATATTAAGGGTCCTAAGTCCAAAGCCTGCTGTGTAAGCACCTTTCTCATTATATTGGTCTTAAATTTACCCCTTTAAAGTGTTCCAGACACACCGCTCTTTGCTCACATCCTGGAATCTAGTCAACAATCAAGGTCAACCCACTTTGTCGCTTTGTGATTTTATAGGCTTTTAGGAACACCTCTGTTCAGCTTTTTTCTTTCTTTAGTAAAGAGGCCCAACTGTCAGTCTGTCCTCACAGAGTAGCCAGCCCTGGGACATTCCTCCTCAGGAGTGCACATAGAATCCCATGAGCGCCGCCATGTTTTTCGCAGGAAGGGCATGTCTTTTCTGTTCCATGCCTTGGACCCCTTCATGCTCTTCCATGCTCTGCTCCCCACCTCGCCCCTCAGCCTCCCCTCTCCCCCCAACAGTGAGCTTCCTGCGCAGCGGCACGAAGCTCATCTTCCGCCGGAGGCCACGTCAGAAGGAAGCTGGTCTGAGCCAATCACACGATGACCTCTCCAACACGGCGACCACACCCAGCGTCCGAAAGAAGGCTGGCAGCTTTTCTCGGCGTCTTATCAAGCGCTTTTCCTTCAAATCTAAACCCAAGGCCAATGGCAACCCCAGCCCTCAGCTCTGAGGGCTCTGTTCACCCTCTGAGCTAGGAGAGAGCCGGAGTCCTCTCAGCCCTTTCCCCACATTCCCTTCCATTCCCCTCCCTGGATTCCCAACAGCCTGGGCCAGGGAAGCCCCGCGAGTTCCAGGAAGGCCTGTCAACCCTGGGCTGTGGGGCCAGCTGGAAGGGTACTTGCAACGGGAAGCGTGTGAGAAGTGGACACCCGTTGCCAAGGACGTAGAAGAGGGAATGGGTGGCTGGGAGAAAGAGGAGGCTCTGTCCTGACACCTGTGGGCATTCCTCAGACCCGTTTGCCTGCTGTTGACACCCACCCCCTCAGAGGAGTCCCAGGGTGCTCAGCAACTCAGATGATCCTTTCTCCCTTATTTATTCTCTTTTCTATTTATATGTGTGGTCCCAGCCCCTCAGTGAACAGTGGATAGAGGGCATCTCTCCCAGGTGATCCTTCTCTCCTGTCCCAGGAGGGTTGGCAATTCCCTTTGGGATGGGGCTCCCACACTTCCCTCAGGTCCCCACCCCGACCAGCACCAGTGTCTGCCTCTGAGGACATTGGCAGCTCATAGAATGCCGGGCCGGTGCCCGGGATGGGGGGCAGGTACTCCCCACTCCCTGCCTCCCCTTCTGCTCCTCATCCCTCCCTCCCCCTTTATTACCGTTTTTTGTACTTGATGCCTTCTCTGTGAGCAGTGGCTCTGTTGGAAGGAGGGAGCCAGGAGCCTGCTGGGAAGCCTTCCCCAGAGAGATGGCTTTAGGAGTTTTATTTACAGACTGTGTGATGATGGAGCAAGAGCAGGGTTGCCCCTCTGTATAGTGGGAGATGATGATGTCCATTGCTGTGTGATGGCTTGGAATTTAATTTATTAAAGTCAAACTGGAGTTTATAAACTGAATAAATGGTCATCCTTTGAAAGGCAAATGGGTAGTGAGGCTGTGGTGTCGAGTGGGAGGATCAGAGACAGGGACCCATGTTGGGTAGGTGACACGTACATTGGGTCTGTGAAGTTCTTGCACAGAGGGAGGGACATGTGAGAGAGAATGGGAGCACAGTGTCTTTGAAAGGTCAAGTTGTAGTGGTAATTTTAGTCAGGAAGAAAAAAAGCTTCAGCTAGTACAGGCATCTTCATTCCCCTTCCTTGAACAGGCTGCTCCTCCTAGAATATAGGAGAGTCTGGAGTAGAGGCTCTGGATCTAGCCTGGATCTGAGTCCCAGTTCCACACATAATTATCTGCATGACCTTGGGCAAATTATGTCACCTCAGAGTGCCTCAGTTCTCTCATCTGTAGAGTGGGGACTATGATTAATAGTAGCTATCGTTTGGTGTGGGTGAGAAGTAAATGAGTAAAGTGCTTAGAACTCAGCTGGCATACAGTCAGCACTGAATAAGGGTGAGCTGTTGCCTCCGAAGAGACAGATTGGAAGGGGGAAGTCTCATAAGAGTTTCATCACAATAAAAAGTCTTTCACTCCTAAATGAGGGCAAGTTTCAGGCGATTACGACACTAGTAAATTCAAGGATCCTGGTTCCTGTTCTCCCAGACCTTACTCAGGACTTGAAGCAAATAAGCTGCTGCAGGGTGTCAGACAGAGCACTGAACCAGGGACAGAAAACCTGGGTGTACCACAGACCCTGCAAGTGACCTTGAGAAGTCCACTTCTCCTTTCTGGACCTCAACTTCCTCATCTCTAAAATGAAGAGTGGCCGAGATAATCTTCCAGGTCACTCTAGCCTTAACATTCTGACTAACCTATATCACAGAGGCTTTAAGGGTACCTGCCTTTGGGGAGTCAGCTTGGAGTTGTTAATATTCCCCCATGTTCCTGTCCATACTAGCCAGAGAATATGGAACATCTTGAAAGGGTGGCAGAATATGGATATTTGGTTCATTTACAGAGTGAAAGTGAAAGTTGCTCAGTCGTGTCCAGCTCTTTGTGACCCCGTGGACTATACTATACTTTATTTTCTTGGGCTCTAACATAACTGAAGGTAGTGCCCGCAACCATGAAATCAAAAGACACTTGCTCCTTGGAAGAAAAGTTGTGACCAACCTAGAAAGCATATTAAAAAGCAGAGGCATTACTTTGCCGACAAAGGTCCATCTAGTCAAAGCTATGGATTTTCCAGGAGTCATGTATGGATGTGAGAGTTGGACTATAAAGAAAGCTGAGCATGGAAGAATTGATGCTTTTGAACTGTGGTGTTGGAGAAGACTCTTGAGAGTCCCTTGGACTGCAAGGAGATCCAACCAGTCCATCCTGAAGGAAATCAGTCCTGAATATTCATTGGAAGGACTGATGCTGAAACTGGAACTCCAATACTTTGGCCACTGACTCATTGGAAAAGAACTGACTCATTGGAAAAGACCCTGATGCTGGGAAAGATTGAAGGCAGGAGGAGAGGGGATAACAGAGGATGAGATGGTTGAATGGCATCACCAACTCGATGGACATGAGTTTGAATAAGCTCCGGGAGTTGGTGATGGACAGGGAAGCCTGGCATGGTGCAGTCCATGGGGTTGCAAAGAGTTGGATACGACTGAGTGACTGAACTGACTGACTGGACTATACAGTCTGTGGAATTTTCCAGGCCAGAATACTGTGTAGCTGTTCCCTTCTTCAGGGGATCTTTCCAAACCAGGGATCAAACCCAAGTTTCCCCTATTGCAGGTGGATTCTTTACCAGCTGAACCACCAGGGAAGTCCCAGAACACTGGAGTGGGTAGCCTATCTCTCTCCAGTGGATCTTCCCGACCCAGGAATCAAACCAAGGTTTCCTGCATTTCAGGCAGATTCTTTACCAGCTGAGCTACCAGGGAAGCCCAATTTGTATGAGAGATATGCCAAATTCTAGTCATCAAAACTCAAAGAGATTTATCAAGCTCCTTCCCCTGATCTAAGAAATGAAACTCTTATTTGTTCACAGAGGAGCAGTTTGTTTACCAACATGACCAGACAGCCAACACACTGAACTCAGAATTTCACGAGAAATTTTTTTTTGATGAGAGGGCAGGTATTCAGGTTCCAACTGGATCTGTGGATTGAGTTGTTGATGACTGGAAAAGTTAGTTTCCAGTGCTGAGCTGCCCAGTGCAGTCACCTATTTTGTAGTGAAGAAGAGTCTCATCGCTTTTCAAAAATAGAGATTTAAAAAACGAACTCAGAGGAAACACAAAACATAATTCAGCTTATCCATTTTCTACTTTCGGGAGAGATCCAGAGTTTTGGATGAGTATGAATTATGCTTCAAGGTCTTGCGGCAGCTTTTAAAGAACAAATCTCAGGATGTGTCTTGAATTATCCAGCCAAAATTGTGGCCTGTTTTCAAGAGAAGCAGATTGAGTGGAAGTAAACTATGCTAGACAGCAAAGTACTGTCTCAAATTTTGGAAACGTGTGCATTTCAGAGATACCCTGAAATTTTTTCTCTGTAAAAATTGAGTCTACGCAGATCCGTGAATGAGTTTTTCTTCAGGAATTGCTAAATTAAAGCTAAAAGCCATCTATGGTGGTTTAATCCTGAATTAAAATATGGTTGGCAATTTGTGAAGTATTACTAAAGCTATGTGCTTTTGAATGGATAAAGTTGATAAAACATTTTTGTTACTAGAATTATATTTTAAAACCCTTATTTTAAAATAGGGACAAAATTTAATCACTGTTAGTAAAAAATTTCATGCACAAATTTCTGATTTTCTTGTGACTGCTATTTTTAATGGCATCTTTAAGTTCATTTTATTTATATTGAACATTTAACGGGTTTTCTGATTTTGTAAACTATATAGGCTTATATTTAGGCTAGAAAATATAACATAATATCAGTCCTAATGAAGAAATGGCAATCCACTCCAGTGTTCTTGCCTGGAGAATCCCAGGGACGGGGGAGCCTGGTGGGCTGCCGTCTCTGGGGTCACACAGAGTCGGACACGACTGAACTGAGTTAGTAGCAGCAGACTTAGCAGCAGCAAGGTACATAATTTTTAAACAAATATGTCTTGGATGCTTACTGAGTTTCAGTTACTAGGCTAAGCAGTGGGGTTATAGAAAGACACACACACACACACACACTCCCTGTCCTCCCTCACTGAACTGAGTCAGTGCAGAATGCAGACAAGTTGAACAGGCAAATACAATATAATGTGTGCTCAGTCATGTCTGACTCTTTGTGGCCCCATGAACTGTAGCCTGCCAGGCTCCTCTGTCCAGGGAATTTTTTCAGGCAAGAATACTGGAGTGTGTTGCCACATTCTCCTCCAGGGGATCTCCCCCATCCAGGGATCCAACCCTCCTCTCTGGCCTCTCCTGCATTGGCAGGAGGACTCTTTACCAGTAGCGCCACCTGGGAAGTGCGATAGAGCTGTAATAGGGAAACACAGAAAAGGGATGTCCAGGAAGATTTCCAGGAAAAAAAAAAAGCTGCTTCTTTGAGACCAGAAGAATGAGTAGGAATCAGTTCCCATCAGTTTCAGAAGATTGTTCCAGGCAGAGCAAACAGTAAGTACAAGGCAGCAGAGGAAAGGCGGCTAGGTGTGGTGGGGAAGCTGAAAGAAATCCAGGGCTGGGGAGCAGAGAGGAGCTCGAGAAGCACTCAAGATACGATGGGGAGAAGTATGCAGGACCCAGATGCTGAAGGGTCCAGAGAGCCTCAGTATGGTTTGGGGCTTTGAGCGTTTAAAGCAGCGTGGTGGTTTGATCAGATTTGCTCTCTGCAAAGATCACTTTGAGAGCTCCGTCGAGAATGGTTCGGAGGGAAGCAGGAGTGGCCGCAGGGAGCCAGTTGGGTCAGTGTAGACATCCGGGATGGACGTAGCTAATGGTCAAGAGATGGGACTGCGAAGCTCAAGAAAGGGTGTGTGTGTGTGTGTGTTGGGGTGGGGAACTTGAGAGATCCTGTGTTAAGGGGGCAGAATTTATAGGACTTGGCAATGGAATGGATATGACGTGTGAGGGAGGAATCAGACATGACTGCCAGGTTTCAGGAGTCGTTCACTGAGACTGGTAACAAAGAAGGCAGAGTTGTGGGAGGAAGAGAAGATGGCATAAGGAATACTGATATTTAAGAAACAGGAAGATTAAGAAGGTGAAGGACCCCCAGTTTGGGCCGAGCGGGGTTCGTTGTTCTGGGCACCGAGCCTCCGACGCCTTTTCCTCCGCCTCTTCCTCTGTCTTAACTCCCACGCGGCCAGCTGGAGCTGTAACCAACAAGAGGGGGGAGACCCCTCTCGGCTCACAGCCCGAGCTCGGCGCATGCCCAGTGGGTGCCGTGCGCCGAGCCTGCGCAGTCGGGGAAATTCGGGCCCTAGGGAAGCCTGCCTGCACTTAGCCTGCAGACCTGCGGCGTCCGCAGCGCTACCTTCCCGCGCGGCCGGCTGCCGCTCACTCCCGCCCCTTCCGTGTTTTGGTCGCGCACGGGTTTCGTCAGTCGCAGCGGCGATTGGCTGTTAGAGGGATTTGAGAGCGACGATTGGCTGTCGTTGGCCGTCACTCAAGTGCCCTCCCGGAGACGGTGCGAGGTGGGAGGGGAGCTGGAGAGACCCGGGAGCTGACTGACGGGAGGTAAGCAGGGGATGCCGGGGATGGCGGGGCAGCATCGGTTTGTCCTTTGGGCCGGCTGCCGAAGCCAGGCACTTTTCCGGTCGCTTCGGCGAGGCGCTCTCTTGCTGCTCGGCCACGCTGTTCTGCCTGGCGCCTGCAGCGCCCCCAGCCCCCAACCCCGACTTATTTTCCAGTCTGGGGCTTCGTTGCAGCTGAAGCACGATCGCCGCCACGCCTTAGGGGGAAGCCAGCTGGGCTGAGAGGGGGAGGTTTCCCCGCTCGAATGGTCTCCTTCCTTTTCTCCGAATTCTACCTGTGCTCCAGGGGCCCAGTCCCCACCGCTAAGGGCAACCTTTCCTGCTTAGCCTGCCGCCGCGGTTTCTCCCTGTCCAGCTCCCCTCACCGGGCGCTTTGTTTTGGTCGTTGTTTAAACACGTCAGAATCTTATTTCTTCGGCCAAATTGTGAGTCCTTAGAAGGTTCCAGACCTTGGTCCCTCTTTTCTTGCGTACCATTCAGGGTTCATTCTCGGTGCCTTGCGTTGCAATTTATACTCAAGTATTTGCTCGTTGCTTCTTTCTATGATTCCCTATGAAAGGAAGGGTTAGGAATCCTTCGTATTTTCCTTTTGTTGATCTTTTTGTAGCATTGGTTCTTAGATCATCTAATTTTTAGAAGCAAGGATACGAAGAACCAACACTTGTTGAGTTAGGCAAAGCATTTTAATATCCATTATGTGTTTTAATCCATAAATCAATTCAGTGAAATAGGCATGATTATTCCCGTGTTAATAATACATGGGAAACCCGGGCTTAAGTAACCTGCCTAAGATCACAGGGCTAGTAAATGTTGGAGCTTTCTAATCATATCAGTCGATTCCCTCATCCACTGCTGTGATATTAATATCCTGTTTTACGTTTAAGGAAACAGGTTCAGAGAAGCTAGGTGATTTGTGCAAAAGTAAAGTAATGTTATAGGTTTACTTGAACATTAAAAGAGCTCATAGTAGGTGTGTGCTGGCTCCGAAGTTAGAATGAAGAGATCACAGACCAGGCTTTCTAGGAGCTCACAGCTTATTGGAGGAAACTTACAAAATAGCTACTCAATAAAGCATGCTTTGGGTATTGTGTATATGAATATGATGTCTTTGGTGAGGAGGGAATCAAACATAAAAAGGTAAGACAGGCAGATGCAGGAGGAGAATGGAGTCATGCTCCCTGGCTTTGAATTCTGTTTCCATCACTTCCTAGCTTTGTGATCTTGGGTAAATTACTTAACCTATCTGGGCCATTTCCTCATCTGTAAAGTGGGATAATCAGGCTGTCTACTTCAATAGGATTGTTGTACTAATGAGTTTTTATAAATATAAGACACTTAGAACAGTGCTTGGCATATGCTTGCATGCATGCTTAGTTGTGTCTGACTCTTTGCCACCTCATGGACTGTAGCTTTCCAGTCTCTTCTGTCCATGGAATTTTCTAGGCAAGAATACTGAAGTGGGTTGCCATTTCCTTTTCCGGGGGATCATCCCAACCTGGAGATCAAACTTTCATCTCCTGCATTGGTAGGTGGATTCTGTACCACTGAGCCACCGGAGAAGCCCAGGTTTCTTATACCCTCTGTGCGGCTATGTGCTGTGCTTAGTTGCTTAGTCATGTCCAATTCTCTGAGACCCCATGGACTGTAGCCTACCAGGCTGCTCTGTCTGTGGAATTTTCCAGGCAAGAATACTGGAATATGTTGCCATTTCCTTAAGGCTTCCTTAAAAAGGGGTTTTTGGTACTTCCCTGGTTGTCCAGTGGTTAAGACTCCATACTTCCAAGGCAGGGATTACCTTTTTGGTCCCTAGTCAGAGAACTAAGATCCCACATGCCATGAGGTGTGGACAAAAAAAAGGGGAGGGGTTCCTTTGGTAACCAGTTAGATATAGTAGGTTCTTATACTTGTAAGTATGAAAGATTTTATGCATTTTGTATTTTCTGGGGTTTTCCCCTTTCATTGTGTACTAAAGTTCTTTTTCAGAGTTCCCACCTCTCTCTGAAAGGCCAGGAAGAGCAATACCGCACTCCCTTCCTGGGTACCACAGTGAGAGTTGGTGAGAGTCCTCAAGGAGGTGATGCTCAGGGGACAGAGTCAGGGCCTCTTAGTGTCTTTTCTTCCCCCAGAGATTTTTGTGTGCAGTGTCACCTGTCATTCTGTGTTTTGTTTTAATGAGGGAAACTATCCTTTTATTGTTCCTCAGACTCTGCTTCTGGAGGCCCCATCACAACTGGGCTGCTGAGTTAAAGGGCAGATTTCTAGGCCTAACCCCAGCCTTCCCAGATCTGAATCTCTAGGGCAGGAGTTGGAAACCTCTGCATTTGTGTGCATATTAAAGGTTGAGAACTTTTTGTTTTTTATTCAGCTTTCTTCAACGAATGTTTATTACCCACCAAAGTGTGCCTAACACTGTGTATACCCAGTATAAACTGGACAGACACTGCCTCTTATGTGAAATAGAATTGACATTTTTGTTCAGAGGATATTAGGGCAGTGGTGAAGTAAAGCACCAGATAGGTTAGGCAAAAGGAGTATGTGTGGCCCTTCGTAAGTCTGATGGAGTACTTATGATGTGATCCAGTGAGAAATAAGGAGCTTCTAGGCTCATCTGTGTGCATAGGAAAAATGTGGACTTTGGAGTCAGCCTGACCTGACCCTACCCCTGGTGTGTGATCTTGAGCAAACCAGTTAACCTCTCCAGGCCTTATGCCCTTATCTACAAATGAAATTAAAAACAGTACTTCCCTCATAGGATGGTGTTGGTAATTAGATGACACAATGTGCTTAGTAGGTCCTTGGCATATAGCAGATTAAAAGCAGAAGGGTTTGTTATCCCCATTCTGAAAATAAGGGTGTTCAGGAATAGAAGGGTTAAGCTTACTTGTTCAAGGTCACACAGCTAAGTAGGTGGTGAACAAAGGAGTCTGAATCTGAGCTCTGGGTCTTCAAAGTCATCTTTTTGAACCTGAGCATTGTTCTGCCTTTTGTAGGAGTAATTCCTTCTTGATGGGTTGCTCTGAAGCTCCTTGAAAAAGTGTCTGTTAAAGTTCTTAGCTCAGAGCCTGGTACGTGCTCAATAATGTCAGTTTGTATTCTCCATTCCCAAGAACACCAAACAGCTTCCAGGGGTTTGAAGAACTGCTACTCTGTCCTTACTGAAAAAGCACAGCGTTTCTCGAGGGTCACTGAAAAACATCTCTTGGCTCCAGGCTGGCTGGCTGTCCCGTGTTAACCCCCAGCAGCACTTGGGTGGAATCTGTACAGGTGCTGATTTCTTCCTCCTCTAGGGTGAACGCCATGCCGCCACCTGGGAAAGTTCCCCGGAAGGAGAACCTGGGGCTGCAGTGTGAGTGGGGGTCCTGTTCCTTTGTGTGCTCGGCCATGGAGGAATTCTGCGAGCATGTCACTCAGCACCTGCAGCAGCACCTGCAGGGCTCCGGGGAGGAAGAAGAGGAGGAGGAGGACCTGCTTGGTAAGGAAGCAGGACACAGGAAGGGGAAAGAGCCCAAGGGATGGTGGAAAATCTGACTCTCCTTGCCACAGAGGGAGAAGGCAGCCAGTGAGAGTGGTGGTTTATTTTCTTAATTGTGCTTTTTTTATTTGTTTATAAAAACATTGTAGACTCATTCTGGAAAACTCATTCAGCAAGGATATATGGAATGAACCTTTCCTCTTGCCATTAAAAGTCAATTAACTGACAGTACTTTAGTGAACATTCTTTTTGACCTCTCTCTGCATGTATATATATAAATTAGATTTTACTTTTTTTAAAGGATCATATTGTACAAGCTGTTGGCAGTCTGCTTTTTTCACTCTGGCAGTGTTTTTATTTATTTATTTATTTTTTACTGTGAAATGCAGTAAAATTTAGCAATGCATTTTATGTCACAACCCTGTATAGAGAAGTTAAGAAATACTAAAAACAATCCTTGCCTTGATTAAATTCTCTCTGAATTGTTCTATTTTATTCTCTTTAATTAAAAAGAAATTGTTATTTGCAATCCTCTAAATTGATTTCACTAGCCACTAATAGGTCATAACACAGTTTGAAAAAAACTTTTCTACAGAAGGTATAGAGACAGCAGTCCTTCCCCCACCTCAAATTCCATTTGAATCTAGTGACTGTAACCTGTAACTAAGAGCTTCAGAAGCAAGTAATATTTATACAGAAGGGAAATTAGGTGATTATTATATTTTTAAAAGTAGCTACTTTTCAAAACAAGTAAACCTATATAGAGCACTGAAAATTTGGTGCTTAGAGAGATAGGAAGTAGACTGGAATAGCTGATAGGCCTTCCTAGAGATCTTGGGCAGAATATGGGGGAAAGAAAGACCTATGGTTTGACAGGAAGGAGTGGGAGGCATCCCGGGTTCCTCAGGGAACAGCAGAAACGCCAAGCCACAGTAGCAAGTGCCAGCCGCACCTGCTGTGTCTGAGTCACTGGCACTGGGCTGTGCACACAGTCTCCCTGCCTAGACCGTGCTTCCTCTCCACCTGGTTGTAGCTTTATATTTATGCTTGTGATTATTTTGATGTGTTTTTCTTCCTGACTGAAAGCTGTGCAAGGGTAAGGACTGGGACTCTTTTTGTCCTCGTTGTTGTATTCCCGGTGCCTGGCACACAGTTAGTAGTCGTTAAATGCTAGCATTTGCTGGATGAACTCCTGGTATACCAGGTCATCCCAGCCTGGTCCCTTGCTGCTAAGTGGGAGGAGAGCTTTGGAAAGTCATCAGTCGCTTCCTTCTAAACCCCTTTTTGCAGAGGAAGAATTCTCCTGCTTGTGGCGGGAGTGTGGCTTCTGTTCTCCGGACAATTCTGCTGATCTCATCCGCCATGTCTACTTCCACTGCTACCACACCAAGCTGAAACAGTGGGGACTGCAGGCCCTGCAGAGCCAGGCTGACCTCAGCCCCTGCATCCTGGACTTCCAGAGCCGCAACCTCATCCCTGACATCCCCGACCACTTCCTGTGCCTGTGGGAGCACTGTGAGGTCAGCAGACAGAGCCAGGAGTAGGGATGGAGAGGGGTTGGGGATCTTATCTCAAGACTCCTTAATCCTTTCTGGGATACGTTATGTTCCTGAAGTTCCTGCTAGTAGCTTTCCTTCATTTCTGGGTAGCCCCTTGCTCAAACTTTCCTATCCCCACCAATTAATTTGGGAGAGAACCAAGAAGCCCCCCTCTGGACACCTGAGAGTAGGAGTCCCTCCACCCATCCTCAGTCCTTACCCCAAGTTGCTCCTGGCACAGAACTCCTTCGACAACCCCGAGTGGTTCTACCGGCACGTGGAAGCGCACAGCCTGTGTTGTGAATACCAAGTAGTTGGCAAGGACAACAATGTGGTGCTCTGTGGCTGGAAAGGTAGGGCCACTCCTTAATTTATGGCTTCTAAAGAAACTCTGGGGTTGCTAAGGGACCAGAGCAGCTAGGGGTAGGACCAGTCCTGCAGGGCAGGGTTGGGTGCTGGCTGGAGAGACTTGGGGGTACAGACCCTACTCTGGGGGTTTGTGGCTGGACCTGACCGGGCCTTCCTTCCCAGGCTGTACCTGCACCTTCAAGGACCGCTTTAAGCTTCGAGAGCACCTCCGCAGCCATACCCAGGAGAAGGTGGTGGCCTGTCCCACCTGTGGGGGCATGTTTGCCAACAACACCAAGTTCTTAGATCATATCCGTCGCCAGTCCTCGTTGGATCGTAAGTGATTGAAGAAGGGGCATAGGTGCAGGCTGTCCTACTTGGGGTGGTGGCTGGGGGCACGTTCTCAGGAGAGGGGGCCCCTGAAGGTATCTGCAGCTTAGCTATATCTGTCTTGAGGGCTCAGTCACCTGGCACAGTGTCTGCTGATGGGCACCCATTAGAGGTTGTCACTCCATGCTTACGCTGTGCCACGGCTCTTGTCTCAGTGAATCCTCGCAGCGGCCCTGTGAGGTAGGCTTCTTATCCCCCGTTTTTGCAGATGAGAAAACTGAGGCTCAGATTAAATCACTTACCTGAGATCACACTGCTAGTAAGCGGGCAAGCCAGAATTCTAATTCAGGTTCTCTACTCCAGGTCCCACGCTCCTTCCATGATACTGGGTCCATCCATAGTTCCCCAAGCTCCCCTCTTCTTGGGTGGTTTCCCTCTGCCTGGGGGGGTTCCCCTCTCCCAGCGTGCTCTCCTCCTCTCTGCCACCGGCCGTGCTCCACCTGTCTTCTGCCTGACCCCCTGCAGAGCAGCACTTCCAGTGCTCTCACTGTTCCAAGAGATTTGCCACAGAGCGGCTGCTGCGGGACCACATGCGCAACCATGGTGAGTAGCTGGCCAGCGCTGTCCTCCGGGCCTGCCCTCCAGGCTTCCGCGAGCTTTGCGGCCACAGCCTCCTCTCTGCCCCTCAGTGAACCACTACAAGTGCCCTCTGTGTGACATGACCTGCCCGCTGCCCTCCTCCCTCCGAAACCACATGCGCTTCCGCCACAGCGAGGCCCGTCCCTTTAAATGTGACTGTTGCGACTACAGGTAAGAAGAAACGGGGTGGGAAATAACAAAACCTGGGTTCCAGGATTCCCCCATGCTTTCTGATCCCTCATGATCTTTCTTGGCAGCTGCAAGAATCTGATCGACCTCCGGAAGCACCTCGATACCCATAGCAAGGAGCCAGCCTACAGCTGTGATTTCGAGAACTGCACCTTTAGCGCCCGGTCGCTCTACTCTATCAAGTCGCATTACCGAAAAGTGCATGAAGTGAGTGGGGCTGATGGTAGGGAGGAGCCAGCAGAAGTGTGGGGGGTGCCTGGGGTGGGGGAAGCTGGCCTCACTCTCCTCTCCCCACCAGGGGGACTCAGAGCCGAGGTACAGATGCCACGTGTGTGACAAGTGCTTCACAAGGGGCAACAACCTCACCGTGCACCTTCGCAAGAAGCACCAGTTCAAGTGGCCCTCAGGGCACCCCCGCTTTAGGTATGTCTCTCAGCCTCCCCCCATACCTGGATTTCTGCATTTTTTTCTTCATACTTTTCAGCAATTTAAAATCCTTGAATTTGATGGTGCTCTGATGTCCACTGTCTCCATTTAGGCTCAAGGAACCTCCAAAATATTGGTGGGGCAAAGAATATTTTTCTAATTTCTGAATCCAGGGAACAATACCAAACCCAATAAATGATCCCCAAAGCCCTGCAGCCAGAACCAGAGCCCAGAGCGTGAACCCAAGGGTCCTAATGAGTAGCTTCATGGCCTTCTCATAAATCCTTTGACAGTCCTACTGTCCAACACAGACAGTTCCTCTCTCCTCTCCCCTCCCTTTCCTATTTTTAAAAAAAAAATATTTATTGGCTGCATCAGGTCTTGGTTGCAGCACACGTGATCTTCATTGCAGTCCTACTGTGAAGCCTTCTAGAGAGAAGTGCAGGCTTCTCTCTAGTTGCGATGTGTGGGCTCTCTAGTTGAGGCGCATAGGCTTAGTTGCCCTGTGGCATATGGGTTCTTGGTTCCCCCACCAGGGATTGAACCCCCATCCCCTGCATTGGAAGGTAGGTTCTTAACCACTGGACCACCAAGGAAGTCCCTCCCTTTGCTTTCTGAGTAATGAGCTTTCTTGCCTTTTCTTCTAAATCTTATACAATAAAGACTTTTTTTTTTGTCTTTAATACCCATCACTTAGAATCCCAGGGCTTCTTCCCTCCTATTGTCCCTTACCTCGCCAGTCTACAGCCTGTGTCTGCCCCCCGTGCCCACCGTGCCCCCTGCCCCTGCTTGCTATACCCTCCGTGCTCCTCCTTCACCAGGTACAAGGAGCATGAGGACGGCTACATGAGGCTGCAGTTGGTTCGCTATGAGAGTGTAGAGCTGACCCAGCAACTGCTGCGGCAGCCACAAGAGGGCTCGGGCCTGGGAGCATCCCTGAATGAGAGCAGCCTGCAGGACATCATTCTGGAAACAGTGCCCGGGGAGCCAGGACCCCAGGAGGAGGCTGAAGAGGAAGGTGGGGGCGGTGAGGGCATAGCCCTCCCGGCCTCTCAGGGCACGTCGAGCCCTATCATCCACGTGGTGAACCAGACCAACGCCCAGGGCGAGCGGGAGGTCGTCTATTACGTGCTGTTCGAAGCCCCAGGAGAGCCCCCACCCGCCTCTGAGCCCCCCTCGGGGGGCGTCATGGGAGAGCTTCAGGGAGCAGCGGAAGAGCCAGAAGTCCAGATGGTGTGAAGGCTGCAGGCCCCCACCCTTGCTACCTCCAGGCCCTGGAGTCTGAGCCAGGCTGGTGGCAGCGCCCCTAGTGGGCAGCCCTTGTCAACGGATGCCTTTAGGAGTGATGCTGAGAGTAGCGTGGTCCACTCTTGAGCCAGCTTGCGTCACTCAGCAGGCTGAGGGACGTCCTTTTTCTGCCAGTCCACATTCTTTGGTGGTCCTGAAAAGTTGTGATTCTTTGAGGGGGGGCACCCTGGTTGTGTGTGTGTTCCTGTAGAGAGGGCTAGTGTCAGGCTTAAAACCCTAATCCCCTAGACATGCTAGAACAGGGATGGAAATCCATAGTCAGCTCACATCCATTCCTGTCTGTAGGGGTCCTTGGGCCCAGGGGTGCCAAGGAACTGATCCCTCCAAGGGCCCTTTCCTCAAAATCAGCCAAGGCATTTCCCTCTGAATGGTTCCTCTTATAGCCCCAAGGACTTTCATGGTTATCCTCAGGGATGGGATTAGAGGCACTGAGTTTGTGCATAACAATTGTTTTTGGTAATAAAAGAAATGTGTGGGCCGTGACTCATTTCTTCTTCCTTATGTTTGGTAGATTAACTAGGCAATGAGGAGATGCTGCTGCCCAGAAGTGGAGCAGAATAATTAGGCTTGTTTCCCTTTTCAGTGACTGGGGTTTGTTTTGTTTTTAACTGTCCTCTTGTTCCCTGCCTCTCTCCCCCTCACCCCACCTTTGGTGAAACTTCTCCATTTCCTCTCGGAACATCTACCAAGATGGAGGTCCCAGGCATAGGCCAGCAGTGGGCAGTAGAACACTGGAATGGACGAGTGGAGCGCACCAGGGAGACGGAGCACCCGACCACGACCGTTCAGAGTGCTGGTTAGGGCCCAGTGCTTCTGGGGCAGGGGTTCTACAGAGGCGGCTCTGGGGGTGGGGCGGGGGGTGGGTGTGAAAGGCCCTAGGGAAGAACAGGTACTTGGAGTCCCAGAACCAAGTTAGAAAGGTATGTGTCTGAAGGTGTGTTTTCCTGAAGAAAAGGGTATGTTTTTTCAGTAGATTCGTAAAGGGGTTGGAAAATTTCAAAATATGAACCATTTTTTTAGGCCTGTCTAGTCACATCTTCCAGAGAAGGCAATGGCACCCCACTCCAGTACTCTTGCCTGGAAAATCCCATGGACGGAGGAGCCTGGTAGGCTGCCGTCCATGGGGTCGATAAGAGTTGGACACGACCGAGCGACTTCACTTTCACTTTTCACTTTCATGCATTGGAGAAGGAAAGGGCAACCCACTCCAGTGTTCTTGCCTGGAGAATCCCAGGGACAGGGGAGCCTGGTGGGCTGCCGTCTACAGGATCACTCAGAGTCAGACACAACTGAAGTGACTTCACAGCAGCAGCAGCAGTCACATCTTCAGAGAAGGCAATGGCACCCTACTCCAGTACTCTTGCCTGGAAAATCCCATGGATGGAGGAGCCTGGTAGGCTGCAGTCCATGGGGTCCCTAGGAGTCGGACACAACTGAGCGACTTCACTTTCACTTTTCACTTTCATGCACACGACTGAGCGACTTCACTTTCACTTTTCACTTTCATGCACTGGAGAAGGAAATGGCAACCCACTCCAGTGCTCTTGCCTGGAGAATCCCAGGGACGGGGGAGCCTGGTGGGCTGCTGTCTATGGGGTCGCACAGAGTCGGACACGACTGAAGCAACTTAGCAGCAGCAGCAGGAGAAGTCACATCTTAGCACTCTGAGTCCACTCCTAGAGTCTCTGCCACTCTCAAGAGATCAAGGAAATACTCTCAGGCGTCTTGGATGGGCAGGAAGCTATCCCCCCTTCAAAAATTAAATGTAATTCTTACTACAAAAATGTACTTTTTTGTGTGCCTGTTGCTGAAAGAATTCAGGAAGAAAAGTCAGTTAATTCCATCAGCCATTTACTGAGTTCCTCTGTGAGTTCAGGCACTGTGACAGGTGCTAAGGATACAAAGATGGATAAACGCAGGCAGGACCTGCCCTGGAGGGACTTGCGTACAGAGGTGAGGAAAGACCTAAGTGAGTGGCTGGTCAGGGTCCATTGAGGAGACTCAAAGGAGCTGACAGTATTACTTGGGCAAGGGCTCAGGAAGGGCTTCGGCAAAGAAACGAGTAGTGCTACCATCTACAAAGGGGTGGCAGGTTATTCCAGGCATAAGAGACTAGGTCTGGAATTTGAAGAGGGACTTTGTGGTCTCAAGCACTGAGGGCTGTAGGTTGTAGAGAGGAAGAAGACTGGGAAAGAACGCAGAGCCACCCAGAAGGACTGCATCAGGATTTAGAATGGTGATTCTGGCCACGATGGGAAATGAGAGAGCAGGCCCTCGGAAGTTAAGGGGTTGCTGCAGGAATTCAGGCGGAAATCTTGAGGGCTTTAAGGTCGAGTTAATGTAGGTGTTCATTTGCCTTTGCAAGAGCCCCTTCAGGAAACACCAATGTGTTCACCATATACAAAAATAAACTCAAAATGGGTTAAAGACCTAAATGTAAGACCAGAAATCATAATATTCCTACAGGAAAACAGGCAGAACACTTTGACGTAAATTGTGGCAACGTATTTTTGGATCTGTCTCCTAAAGTATAGGAAACAAAAGTAAACAAATGGGACCCAATTTTAAAAAGCTTCTGCGTAGCAAAACTAAACAAAATGAAAAGACAACCTACAGAGGGAGAGAAAATATTTGCAAGTGATACTCAAAGAGTATCCAAAATACATAAAGCAACTCATGCAACTCAGCATCAAAAAGAAAAAATTAGAAATTGGGCAGAAGTGAATAGATATTTTTCCAAAGAGGACATGCAGATAACTGTTAGGGAAATTAAGGTGGAGGAAGTCTTATTCAGGTTTCAAAGACAAGAAAGCAGAGCAGGCCTCTGACCTTGCTTATGACCTGCCTTAACACTGCCTTGACCTTCCCTTGCCTGTGACGTTCCTGCTTATGAATACACTGATTGGTACCAGTAAGGTGCATGACACTGTAGATAAGACAGAGATTGAATCTTGTAATTCTCTTGAGCCCTGAGAATCTGGCCAACTCCCCAGGACCTGAAAATTTTCATAATTCACAAGATAAAAATAGCTTTGTAGAAAGGTTAAAAACTAGAGCTGCATTTTTCTTGTAAACATGATGTCAGTTTGAAACGTGGGATTATAACAGGGAGTCCCCAGAATTGCAATTTGAAGTCTTGCCCATGGGTGGATGCACTACCTGGGACCCTTTCTCAGTTGGGACTCCAGATTGGGGTCACACAGGACATCACAGTGCTGTTTGGAGGTCAGTCCAGTTCAGTGGTGTATGTGCTGTTACTCTCCTCTACTGTTTCTATTCTCTTTTCTTTTAATGGTTGTATATTGAAAGTAAGTTAGATACTTCTCTATTAAATATTAAAATTATTTGTGTATAATGAGTAGTTACTTTTGTTAAGGAATCCTTTGAACCTGAAACGAAACTTAACAACTTTCAGCAAAACAATAGCCACAGGCATATGAAAAGATGCTCAACATTGCTAATCATCAGAGAAATGCAAATCAAAACCACAATGAGATATCATCTCACACCTATCAGAAAGGCTATTATCAAAAAAGAACACAGATAACATGTTGGTGAGGATGTGGAGAAACAGTTCACTGTTGGTGGGAATGTAAATCAGTGCAGGCACTGTGGAAAGCAGTATGGAGGTTTCTCAAAACACTATAACTAGACCCACCATACCATCCAGCAGTTCTGCTGCTGCTGCTGCTAAGTCGCTTCAGTCGTGTCCGACTCTGCGACCCCAGAGATGGCAGCCCACCAGGCTCCCCCAGAATCCCTGGGATTCTCCAGGCAAGAGTACTGGAGTGGGTTGCCATTTCCTTCTCCAATGGTGATAGTGAAAGTGAAAGCGAAGCCACTCAGTCGTGTCCAACTCGCAGCACCAGGCCCCTCGTCCATGGGATTTTCCAGGCAAGAGTACTGGAGTGGGGTGCCATTGCCTTCTCTGATCCAGCAATTCTACCTGTGTGTATATCTGAAAAAAACCAAAAACACGAATTCAAAAAAATACACGCACCCCAATGGTCATAGCAGCACTATTTACCATTGCCAATATATGGAAGCAACCTAAATGTCCATCAATAGATGAATGAATAAAGATGATGTAGTATGTATGCAAATATATACATATATATACGGGAATACTACTCAGTCGTAAAAAAGAATGAAATTTTGCCATTTGCAACAATATGGATAGACTTGAAGGATATTGTACCAAGTGAAGTAAATCAGAGAAAGATAAATACTGTATGATATCACTTATTTGTAGAATCTTAAAAAAAGTAACAAGCTAGTGAAAAGAAGCAGATTCACAGATACAGAGAATAAACAAGTGGTTACTAGTTGGGAGAGGAAAGTGCGAAGGGGCAAGATAGGGATAGAGGATTAAGAAGAGACTTCCCTGGAGGTCCAGTGGTTAAGAATCTGCCTTCCAATGGAGGGGACGTGGATTTGATCTCTGGTCTGAGAACTAGGATCTCATATGCTACAGAGCAACCAAGTTCCACGTGTGGCAACTACAGAGCCTGCCAGCTACAATGACAGATGACGCATGCTGCAAGGAGGATCCCACCTGCCCCAATTAAGACTGGACTCAGCCAAAAACAAATACAAATATTTTAAGAAAAGAAATACAAACTGTAATATATGAAATAAGCCATGAGAAGAAATTCTCTGGTGGTCCTGTGGTTAGGATTCTGTGCTTCCACTGCTGAGGGCTTGGGTTCAATCCCTGACCGGGGAACTAAGATCCCACAAGTGGCACAGCCTAGGAAAAATAAGCTACAAGGATACACTGTATAACACAGGGAATATAGCCAATATTTTATACTAACTACAAATGGAGTATAACTTTAAAAATTGTGAATTACTATATTTTATACCTATAACATATTATTCTGCACATTGACTATAGTTCAATAAAAAAATAACTTTATAAAGAAGGCATTGAAAAGGTAATTTTTAAAACTGACAACCCAGAGGAGAGAGGAAAAGCGAGTGAAGGCTCCATAAGCAAAGCTACTGCATCCCCAGGCTCACTCCTCGAGGATCCTGTGTTAATCTGGCTACCCCACACCCTGTCCCTCCACTAAACAAGTGTAATTCTGGTTCCCCCATTAGGCCTTCAGATAGCTGAAGCAACAGAAGCTCTTTGTGCTAAGCACCCTCAGCTGCTTCTAAACTCCCTAGTGTTATGCGGTTTGGGGTCCCCGTTCCATCCCCATGTCCTCAGGGCCTATGGCTTTGGTAGTTATACCACGTTCTCAGTTTATTATGAAGCCACTACCCTCTGACATCCCTAAGCCTTTGTATGTGTTGTTATTGCCCAAACCATGCTTCTTCACTTTGGATGTCTGCAGTGGTGATCTTGGGCCTAACAGCAGGCCCTCGTGTTTATCCTCTTTAAATTTTGATTTGTTAGACTCAGTTGACAACTGTCTCAAAGTGGCAGGTTAACAGGGCCAAAGGCAAACCCCCAAACAAAGGTCAGTTAGAGATCTTTCTCCTAATCAAGACCAGATAAAGACGGGGACTGGCTAAGACTCTGCTCCTGATAAGGTGGACCTGCGTTTCATCCCTCCTCACAGTACTAGATGCCACATACCTCAACTAAGTGTTCAGATGCTGCAACTAAAAATTCCGTATGCTGCAATCAAAGATCCCAAGTGCCACAAGTAAGACCTGGCACAGCCAAATAAATAAATAATTAATTTAAAAAATTATTTTAAAAAAGACCTGCTGCTGTTGCTGCTAAGTCGCTTCAGTCGCATCCGACTCTGTGACCCCATAGACGGCAGTCCACCAGGCTCCGCAGTCCCTGGGATTCTCCAGGCAAGAACACTGCAGTGGGTTGCCGTTTCCTTCTCCAATGCATGAAGGTGAAAAGTGAAAGTGAAGTCGCTCAGTCGTGTCCGACTCTGAGCAACCCCATGGGCTGTAGCCCACCAGGCTCCTCCATCCATGGGATTTTCCAGGCAAGAGTACTGGAGTGGGGTGCCATTGCCTTCTATTAAAAAAAAAAAAAAAGACCAGATGAAGACTAAAACCTCTGAACCCTGATAAGAGTGTGGCACCCCAGGAGCCTCATTCTTGTGTATAATTCAAAATGAAAATATTAAACTGGGAAGCAAATATAAGGAAGAACAGTATGATTTTGCTTTCACAAACATATATTTATAACCTATCAAATTCTAGCATTTATTTTTTTTCTTTCATTTTTTTGGTGCCTATGTTTTGCTGGTGTTCTAAGCAATGGCGTGGGCTGCCCCTTGAGTGGTTACTCCAGCATTTACTGATACCATTCATTGCTCAGCTGAGCAAAGCTTTCAGGGCCAGGACAGCACCCCAGGAAAAAGGCCTTGCCTACCAGTCCTATGGGTCACACCCACACCAAATCCCATTGCTCTGTTTGGACCATGGGGGCAGCAGAAGACATTTTGACCTGATACTGTAAGACTCTAGCTCTCCAGGAGGAGGGGATCCAGAGCTCTGTGTGCCTGGGTTGCTGCTGCTGCTGAGTCACTTCAGTCATGTCCAACTCTGTGCGACCCCATAGACGGCAGCCTACCAGGCTCCCCCGTCCCTAGGATTCTCCAGGAAAGAACACTGGAGTGGTTGCCATTTCCTACTCCAATGCATGAAAGTGAAAAGTGAAAGTGAAGTCGCTCAGTCGTGTCCGACTCTTAGCGACCCCATGGACTGCAGCCTACCTGGCTCCTCCATCCATGGGATTTTCCAGACAAGAGTACTGGAGTGGGATGCCATTGCCTTCTGGGTTAGAAAGTGCTAAACTGGAGAGACAGAGTATTGAGTCTAAGCAGTCAGATGCCTGTGGAAGATATTAGAGGCTGGGGGTGGAGCCTCCAGCCTGGGGTGGAGAGCAGATCCCTGGATGGAGGAGGCTGCCAATACTAATTTGATTAGAGTTTCATCTAGAGTCAGATCGTGCTGCTTGAAGATTAAGGAGACACCTGTCTTACTCTTCACAAAGGGGTGAAGGTAGGAAGAGAGGGCAGATGGTCCGGGAGGGTGGAAGCTAATGCTTCTTTTCTCTTCTTTGGAGCAAGTCCCTAACCTCAGACAAGAGCAAGGAAGAACTGAGCCAGTAGAAAAGAGAAATATTTCTCCAAAATGAGAAGGAGGAATAGTCATGGGGGACAGAGTCATTTCTGTCAGATTATGATGTAAGGGATATAGACTTTCAGTGAATGAATGAATGTGGGCAAGACCAGGAATCAGTTCAGTTCAGTTCAGTCCCTCAGTCGTGTCCAACTCTTTGCGACCCCATGAATCGAAGCACGCCAGGCCTCCCTGTCCATCACCAACTCCCGGAGTTCACTCAGACTCACGTCCATCAAGTCAGTGATGCCATCCAGCCATCTCATCAACTGTCGTCCCCTTCTCCTCCTGCCCCCAATCCCTCCCAGCATCAGAGTCTTTTCCAATGAGTCAACTCTTCGCATGAGGTGGCCAAAGTACTGGAGTTTCAGCTTCAGCATCATTCCTTCCAAAGAAATCCCAGGGCTGATGTCCTTC
>NW_011495071.1:8492402-8492502 GCF_000754665.1 Bison bison bison
AGTCGTGTCCGACTCTTTGAGATCCCATGAACCGCAGCATGCCAGGCCTCCCTGTCCATCACCAATTCCTGGAGTTTACTCAAACTCATGTCCATTGAGT
>NW_011495071.1:8493853-8495379 GCF_000754665.1 Bison bison bison
GGAGCTCAAAAGCCTCTTGAAGAAAGTGAAAGTGGAGAGTGAAAAAGTTGGCTTAAAGCTCAACATTCAGAAAACGAAGATCATGGCATCCGGTCCCATCACTTTACGGGAAATAGATGGGGAAGTTTAGTGGAAACAGTGTCAGACTTTATTATTCTGGGCTCCAAAATCACTGCAGATGGTGACTGCAGCCATGAAATTAAAAGACGCTTACTCCTTGGAAGGAAAGTTATGACCAACCTAGATAGCATATTCAAAAGCAGAGACATTACTTTGCCAACAAAGGTCCGTCTAGTCAAGGCTATGGTTTTTCCTGTGGTCATGTATGGATGTGAGAGTTGGACTGTGAAGAAGGCTGAGTGCCGAAGAATTGATGCTTTTGAACTGTGGTGTTGGGAAGACTCTTGAGAGTCCCTTGGACTGCAAGGAGATCCCACCAGTCCATTCTGAAGGACATCAGCCCTGGGATTTCTTTGGAAGGAATGATGCTGAAGCTGAAACTCCAGTACTTTGGCCACCTCATGCGAAGAGTTGACTCATTGGAAAAGACTCTGATGCTGGGAGGGATTGGGGGCAGGAGGAGAAGGGGACGACAGTTGATGAGATGGCTGGATGGCATCACTGACTTGATGGACGTGAGTCTGAGTGAACTCCGGGAGTTGGTGATGGACAGGGAGGCCTGGCGTGCTTCGATTCATGGGGTCGCAAAGAGTTGGACACGACTGAGGGACTGTACTGAACTGAACTGACCTGGGGAGGTCCTCTTTCAATAACCTATCATTTTGCCTTTTCCTGCTGTTCATGGGGTTCTCAGGGCAAGAATACTGAAGTGGTTTGCCATTCCCTTCTCCAGTGGACCACATTCTGTCAGATCTCTCCACCAGGACCCGCCTGTCTTGGGTTGCCCCAAGGGCATGGCTTAGTTTCATTGAGTTAGACAAGGCTGTGGTCCTAGTGTGATTAGATTGACTAGCTTTCTGTGAGTATGGTTTAAGTGTGTCTGCCCTCTGATACCCTCTTGCAACACCTACCGTCTAGACGGTATACCATTAATAGATATAGGAGTGGGATAGATCACCTGACAAGTCAGCAAAGCTGAAATCTAAGAACAGGCAGAGGCAAGTTCAACACAACCAGACACCTTTTTGAAGCCGATATCATCACTCCTGGAGCAAAAGAAGAAGAAAGAAAACTGGATTGATCCTCAACCATGATCTGCCAGCCTGGACATGAATTGCCTATGGTCAAGGAGGAAGGTAATTAGAGCCCCCAGAGATGGATCGTGACGTCAAAACTGGACACGGAGGCCCTCGGGACTAGTTAGAGTCAAATAAAATGAACCTTTCAAGATTAGAGGGCAGGAAGGAAATGTGGTCAGAACAAAGGGATATTTTTAAGGTTTTTTTTAAAAAAACTGAGGTACAGTTAACTTACAATGTTGTGTTAATTTCTGCTGTACAGCAAAGTGATTCAGATATATATATATATATATATATATATATACACACACACACATTCTTTTTCAG
>NW_011495071.1:8495510-8497508 GCF_000754665.1 Bison bison bison
GCTTCAACATGAGTCCTTCCAATGAACACCCAGGACTGAGCTCCTTTAGAATGGACTGGTTGGATCTCCTTGCAGTCCAAGGGACTCCCAAGAGTCTTCTCCAACACTACAGTTCAAAAGCATCAATTCTGCGGCTCTCAGCTTTCTTTATAGTCCAACTCTCACATCCATACATGACTACTCGAAAAACCATAGCCTTGACTAGATGGTTTACCGCAAGCTATTGAATATTTTAATAGTTTCCTGTGTTATACAGTAGGACCTTATTGTTCATCCACTTTATATATAATAGTTTTCATCTGCTAATCCCAAATTCCCATCCTATACCACTCTGTCCCTCCCTCAACCTCCCTTTCCTTGGCAACCACAAGTCTGTTGTGTATTTCTTTGAGTCTGCTTCTGTTTTGTGGGTAAGTTCATTTCTGTCCTATACATGTCCACATAGATGTGATATCATATGGAATTCGTCTTTCTCTTTCTGACTCACGTCACTTAGTGTGATAGTCTCTAAGTCCATCCATGTTGCTGCAAATAGCTTTTGTTTTGGAATGACTAAGTAGCATTGCCTTGTATGTAGGTACCATGTCTTCTTCATCCACTCATCTGTCAGTGGACGTTTAGGGTGTTTCCATGTCTTGCCTATTGTGAATAGTGCTGCTGTGAACACTGCGGTGCAAATACCTTTTTGAATTATAGTTTTCTCCAGATATATGCCCAGGAGTAGGATTGCAGGATTGTGTGGTAGCTCTATTTTCAGTTTTTTAAGGAACCCCCATACTATTTTCCATAGTGGCTGCACCAATTTACATTCCCACCAACACTCTAGGAGGGTTCCCTTGACTCCACACCCTCTCCAGCATTTGTTATTTGTAGACTTTTTAAATCATGGCCATTTTGACTGGCTGAGGTGGTACCTCATAGTACCATTAGTTTTGATTTACATTTCTCTAATAATAGCAATGTCGAGCATCTTTCTTGTGCCTACCAGCCATCTGTATTTCTTCCTTGGAGAAATGTCTATTTGGTCTTCTTCCCATTTTTTGATTGGGTTGTGTGTATATGTGTGTGTGAAAAGGAACATTTTTAAATGGAGCTTCTAAGAGTCTGGAGTATGCCCACAAGGAAGCAGGCTGCTGAGTGGAGACAGAGGTCACTGGAGTAGCGGAGACCAAGGGAAATAAAGCATTTTGAACACCTACTAGCTGTAGCCTTTCTTCTCACCCTCCAGTGAGTAATCCATGTTAGGAGCAGGAGAAAAGGTCACAGAGAAAATCTGGGCAGACACCTGGTTGGTTCCATGCAAAGGGTACAAAGGGGTGTGGTGGGAGTTCAGGTTCTAGGAAAAGAAAGATGGCAAGCTGAGACTGCGAGGCAGAGGTGTGTGGATTCTCAAGGAATGGGAGACAATGACTTGGGCAGAGAACCTTGGCATTCTGCACCTTTGAAGAACCCCTCGTTTTCTTCTTATCAAAAGGAAATGGCAGGACATCACAGCTAAGAGATGGAGAGAGAAATATCACACTTTATTTATTTATTTTCTTACGCTGAAGCCCAGTGTCTTGGTTTTAGGTTCTTCTAATAGGACTTACACATAAGCAACTGTTATGACGTATGAAAAGCTGTTCAGATTTCATGCCTCTGACCCTTAAGCACACTTAAGCTATTCACAACTGCATTACTCTCTATTACACAGTATGTCTGGCAGTAAATTGAAACTGAAGTCACTCAGGTGTGTCTGACTTTTTGCGACCCCATGAACTGTAGCCTACCAGGCCCCTCTGTCCATGGGATTTCCCAGGCAAGCGTACTGGAGTAGGTTGCCGTTTCCTTCTCCACACACTTTAAAAATATACTTCAATATTGCTTAATTTCATTATATATGTTATAGTCATATTTTTAAACAAACTTTTAAAATTTAATTGGGTTTTGGCTGCACTGGGCCTTTGCTGCTGTGTGTGGGCTTCTCATTGCAGAGGCTTGTCTCGTTGCAGAGCATAG
>NW_011495071.1:8497608-8504352 GCF_000754665.1 Bison bison bison
TCAGCAGCTGAGCACTCAGGCTCTGTAGTTGTGCCTGTGGGCTCTAAGGTGCTGGGCGAGGCACATAGGCTCGGTAGTTGCGGTTGCGTGTCCCAGAGCACGCGGACTTCAGTAGTTGCAGCACTTGGGCTTGATAGTTTCGGCTCTGGGCTCAGTAGTTGTGGTGCATGAGCTTAGTTGTTCTGTGGTGCGTGGAATCTTTATGGACCAGGGATTGAACCCATATCCCCTGCATTGACAGGCAGATTCTTGTCCATTGCACCACCAGGGAAGTCCTAACAATAAAGTTTTTTTTTTTTTTAAGTAACATCAGGACTCCTTGTAGATACCACTCCACTGCCTGGACTCAGGTGCCTATACCCATCTTTACTACCCACCTCCAACACCTCCCTCTTCATCCACCACTCTCTTCCATTTCCCCAAGTAGACAGCAGAGGGTCCTCCCATTGACAAATACACTTGATAATAATCTATTCAAAGATGAGAGACTGTCCTGGTGGACAAGAAACCTGGGGTGGTGGAAGCAAAACTGAGTCAGTTTCAAAGTCCTCAGTCCAATTTCTGCCCAGCTTCCATAGGATCCTGATACCCTTCCCTTTTCCCAATAGGTCCATAAATCTCCTTATCAACTGCTTCTCCCACAAATCTGTGCCCAGAGCACCCTGTGTCTGCTTGATTACTTCCTGGCACTAAGCTGAGACAGGAATTTTCTGCTTCTGCCTTGCGCCTCGTAAGTCAATTACCATCAACACTTACCTATCTGGGTCTAGGGAACCTGTCCTGGATGGAGGCTGTCTTGGTGGTGATGGGACAGGAGGTTCTGGAGTGGGAACTGGGGAGGATCTTAGAGACAGAAGAGGATCAGTGGCAGGGAACAGAGGAGGTCTATTTGAGGAAAGGGGGAAGGGTTCATTGAGGCATTGAGGAAAAGTCCAGGGTAGGAGATTGGAAGTTTATTTGGGGGATGAGAAATCAAAATGTACTCCCAGACTAGCAACATCAGCATCACCTGGGGACTTATTAGAGATGCAGATCCTCTACCCCCACCCCAGATGTTGAATCAGAAACTCTGGGGGGTCGGGGACCATGATCTGTGTTGTAAGGACCCCTCCAGGGGATACTCATGTGTGCTAAGCTTGAGAACCACTGTTCTTGAGTTACAAGGTGTCTTCCAGGAGTTAGAGGTGTGCATACTATGGAATCAAAAGTCCTGTCTGGGAAGGTGTACGGAGGGAGTTGGAGGTATCTCCCAGAATGAGAAGGGTCTACCCTAGTGACTTCTAGAAGATTGGAAAACTTTTGTATCCTAGAAGAGGGAAAAAGCCCGTTTAGGAGAGTGGAGATGGATCTGCTTCATAAAATGAGAAGGTGACACTACCAGAGACTGAGCAAGCTTGACATCGTAGATCAAGTCATGGTTTAGAATGTGTAGTCTTGGATTTGGGTCCCTGGATCCACCACATGAGCTGTATGACCTCACACTAGTACTTAACATTTCTTAGCTTCAGTTTCCTCATCTGAAACATGAGAGGATAATAACTGGCCTTAGTGGTCCAGTGACTAAGACTCCACATTCCCAGAGACGAGGCCCAGGTTCAATCCCCGGTCAGGGAGCTAGATCCCACATGCCGCAACCAAGAGTTTGCGTGCTGCAACCAAACAAACAAACAAAGAACCATGCATCTTGCAGACAGCAACTAAATACCCTGCATGTCACAATGAAGACTGAAGACCCTGCCGGTCAGAGCTAAAACCCGGTGGAGCCAAATAAAACAATCACGGTAACAAATACTGGCCTCTAAAGCTGTGAGGGCCAGTTAGACTGTTTAGTCAACAGATAGCCATAGAGTGGGTTTTCTGTGTACAAGTTCTGGGAATTCAGGGGAGAAAGAGAGAGACCTAGCTTCCTTCTTCAGAGCTCATATCCCTAAGATGAGAGCCGAGCACATAGAAGACGTTCAAAAAATGTAGTTCCCTCTCCTTTGCCAAGGAAATGAGAGATTCTTATGGGGAAAATGAAATGACTTTGAACCATGGTAAGTCTGACTTGGAAAGTAAGACTTAGAGAGTAAGGATGCATGATCTGTTTTTGAGAATGAAAAATCACCAGTCTAGGCACTTGAACACTTGAATCTCATAAGAACCTTCTGAGGTAGATATGCAGGATTTTTATCATCCCCACAACTTGAATGACACTCAGAGAGGTAGAGAAATTTGCTTCAGTACAGAATTAGTTAAAGCACCAAGGGTAGAATGCACATCTTCCAACTCCAAATTCAGGACACGAAAGAAGTGTTCACAAAATGGGGAGAGGGTGTTCTGTGTCCTAGAGAATGTCCCAGGGAAGAGACAGCCTTTAGTAGGCACATGACAGGTGTTCTAACCCAGGGAATTGGAAGCTTCATCTAGGGTAGTGGCTCTCAACTTGGCCTGCTCAGTGGGATCAGTTGGGGAGCATTTAAAAATACTAATACCCGGATCCAACCTTAGAAATCAGCATGAAGTGTTTAGAGTGTTATCTAAGCATCTTTTGAAAATCCCCAAGTGATGTCTAGTCTCAACCAAAGCTGGGGACCACTGCTTTGGGGCTGGGGATGTGAATCACACAGGGTGGAAACCTGGTAGAAGACGTGGGGATGTTGATCTCTGAGGATAGGGAAGTCTGTCCTGAGGAATGGGGACAGAGCATTCCTAAGAAGGGGAGGAAATTTTCCTGAAAATTGTCAGGTTATATGCCATGGAACGGAGGAGAATGTCCTTAAGCTGTGAAGGTTATGAACAGCCTGTCCAGAGAGTGGAGGGAGACAGTCCTGGAACAGGATTTCCAGGGGCTTCACAGCAGAGTGGGTAAAAAAAAGGGCTTTAGGGTTTAAGCCCTTTTCTGCTGCTAATTAGATATATTTTCTTGGCACATGGCTTTACCTCAGAAACCTCAGAAACTTATGCCTCAGTTTCTTTATCTGTAAAGAGTTGTTGTAACACCTGCTTGTAGGGATACTGTGAGAATTAAATGAGATAATGCAACTATGGGGGGGGGTAGCCTATAGTAGAAGACTGAAGGTTACCTTGGAGAATAGAGGGTCCTGAGGAACAGTGGTGATGTGGGGCATGGGATCAGAGGAAGGTAGAGAGGGCTGGACCTGAAATCTGTTTGCAACTCTAATGTTGGGAGCCGCTTTAGGCATTACTGACCAAATGGAGGCATGGCCCCAGGATGAAGGAGTTAGGACTTGTAATTATGACTTGTTTTTTCCTCTCCTTGGCTGAGTTGACTGAAAAGGAATATTAAGGTGTTTATTGTTCTGGAGAGGAGTATGAGAAGGCACAAAGCCTTCTGCAGCTGTGCTCAGAAAATAATTCATGAAGTTAATCATTGACAGTTGTTTAAGGACTTTTATAAAAAGTTCCAGGATGAGCACACAGGCCGTAGCTTGAGGCATGGGAGGGATTGCTATCTGAAGCCTATTTGTGAGGAGAATGTTTATGGCAAAAGAGTTTACTGAATTTAGGGCTTAGAAATGATTAAAACAGTTAGAAGTTAAAGATTTAAGGAATGTTGTAAAGTTAGCATATTTTACTATAGCTTATAGAAGTTAGGAATTTTTAGAGACACTGCTCTCCGCCTGGGTGCCCTTTCCCAATAAAGTCTCTTGTTTGTCAGCACATTTGTCTCCTCGGACAATTCATTTCTGAGTGTTAGACAAGAGCCCAGTTTCGGGCCCTGGAAGGGATCCGCCTCCCTGCAACAAATGGCGACTCTGAAGGGGACTCTTCTTCACTGAGACTGACATCCTGACCACTCGGGGTACTCAGGGGCCAACTTGCCTGCCAATGGACCAGACCCAGCGGCCGCAACTGGGACCCTTTTGTCCCTGGTCTCCTCCTGACGTGGACACCTGGCCAGAGTGCCCTGACCGGTAAGGAAGAAGAGACTTTATTGACCTCTCTCCCCTTCCCTCTCTCTTTTCTCTCCTTAAGCCTTCCTATCCTTCCCCGTTTTTCTAGTCCCCCGGTCCTGAATGCAGGAATCTGGTCGAAGGGCCCACAGCCTGAGCTGAGGATTGGAGACTGATCACCTCCTCTTGGCAGAGAACTCGAATTCTGGTTCTGGTCTGGTCTGATTTCTGGTAGGGCCAAGTTCCAGTCCTCCCTTCTCTGGAGGCCCAGGGAAAAGTCCCATAACGCTTGGGTATCTGTAGGTGGCAGGAGACATCTGTAAGGCCACCCCTTTCGCACCCCTCTCCCACCTCCTCCCCCTTCTTCTTTCAACCTGGCTCACTTTCCTCCCTTGAAATCTTTGATGTTAGTACTTGGATCTGAAGTTCTGTGTCTCTATAGGAGGTTTTCTGAGAGACTGTATTCTTGTATTTAAGGGCTTCCCTGGTGGTGCAGAGGTTAAAGCGTCTGCCTGCAATGTGGGAGACCTGGGTTCGATCCCTGGGTTGGGAAGATCCCCTGGAGAAGGAAATGGCAACCCACTCCAGTATTCTTGCCTGGAGAATCCCATGGACGGAGGAGCCTGGTGGGGTACAGTCCACGGGTGGCAGAGTCGGACACGACTGAGCGACTTCACTTTCACTATAGCTAGAAGCCTTTTTAAGAGATAGTGAGCTCAGGATGATAGGGGTAAACAGGATTTAGGAAGATAAGTAGTAAACTGAGGAATGTAGCATGAGTTACAATGTAAATCACAAGTTAACTATAGGACACATTAGAAGAAGTAGATAATAGATGGTAAGGCTGATTCCGAGAGAATCACTGAGGCAGCAACTCTGTTTGAAGAGCAACAATGATTTATGGACATAATAAATCTGGGTGAGGGGGAACTGAAAATGTCAAACCTCTGACCTAATGCTTTTGTAAAAGTATAAAAGAAAATCTTAAACTTGAAATAAATAGGTAGTCCAAGAAAACTGAGAGGCTGTCTTATTACTCGCTGACACCGTTCATCTCTTCAGGTTGAATCCCTGGCTGCTGGAGCTGGACTCTGGCACTCTAAGTCACGGGGCAGGGCCTGGAGATGTCCTGCAGGGGCCGCCAGACTCCAGGCTGCAGAGAGGCTGGGGTGGGCAGGAGTTGGGGGGAGGTGTGACCTGCGGAGGAGAGGTTTGACTGCTAGTAACCTCCGCTGCAGTAAGGAGAAGCCTCAGCAGTGGCAACAGCCTCCCCTCCCATCCATCTTTGCTATGTGACAGGTGGGAACTTAAAAGCTTGGGTCACGTGTCTCAGCTGGCTAACCTACTTACCCCTTGAAGACTGGAGCTGGGGCAGGCTGGGGCCAGGAGGAGATGCCTGAGAAAGGCATAGGGCAGGGGGAAGCCCCTGGAATGCTCTGGGGTCTTAAAGGCTTGTAGGGTGAGGGTGAGGACGCACACGTGTGTGAGAAGATGCCAAACACAGTGTTCTGCTCTATGCCCTGGCACACATGTACCTCCAGCATCAGGCGTTGTCTGTCTTAAAGGACCGAATTTGCCTGGGAGAACCGAGATTTCTACAGTTGGAGATGGAGAAGGAAATGGCAACCCACTCCAGGATTCTTGCTTGGGGTGGGGGTGAGGGTGTCCCATGGACAGAGGAGCCTGACCGGCTGCAGTCCACGGGGTTGCAAAGAGTGGATGACTTAGTGACTAAATGGCTATCAGCTGGAGCAGGCTGGGCTCTGGGTACTGGTTTAACCTTGGAGCTGCCTCTGAATTCTCCAAAAGCAGTTCTGTCGCTTTTTGACTGGTCTCCTGGTCCTCAGAGAGGGAAAGGGGAGGTGGGGAGGATGTCCCAAGACTCTTGCTTGGGAATTCCTAGGGGATGCTGAGCTCAAGGGCCAGAATTGAGGGAAATTGATGCGGGGTGGGATGGTGGTGCAGACAGGCTGGCAGCTCCACAATCCCTTGAGAGTGACGGAATCTGCACCCCCCCCCAACCCCTCCCCCACCACCATTGTATAGTCTGAAATTCAGGGACCTGTCTCCTCTGAGCGACTTCAGCTCTCTTCACCGCCTCGGAGTCGGCCTCTTGCCACCAATCTCCAGTTCTGGGTCCACACTTGCACTCTCTCCCGCACCCCGCGTAGCTGGCGCTTCTCTCCCCTTCGCCATCCTCGCTCCCCGCGGGGTGCGGGGAGGCGTGGGCCCTTTAAGAACCGCAGGACCGGCTGGCAGCAGCTTGGGCAAGGGCGCAGTCGCCCGGCGGGTTCGGAAGGACAAGGCACCAAAGATCGGGCTTAGGGAACCGGGTGTGCTCGGCCGAGAGGGGTAGGGGCACGCCCCAGTCGCCCCTTTGCAGGCTTGTCATCTCTTTTCTGACCTGAGGCTCGAGCCCTCCCCTGTCGCCTGCCCCGCCCCGGCCCCGCCCCGGCCCGGACGCCGGGTTCGGGAGCCGGGACACCGGGCCCAGTGCCGCAGCCAGAGGCAGGTAAGGAGGACCTAGAGTCTCCATCCTCAGCCCGTGGCAGCGATCATCATCTCAGCTCTGCACCAGCCCAGGGCGCCTCAAGGTGACCAGGCTTGCGGAAGATGGGAGGGGAATGACCCCCAATGCGGCGCTTAGTTGGCAGTGTGGGTTTTGAGTCCGGGTGGTGAGCCCGTTTGAGGCGAGAGTCCAGGGCGCGGGGACCCAGGGCCGCCGGCAGGAGGGACTGGCCAGGGCACCTCTCCTAGAGATGGGGAGGGAGGCGCAGCTGGAGGCCCAGAGCCTCCTCTTCCTCCGCCTTTGCCTGGCCCATCCTGCGGTCACCCTGCTACCCTGATT
>NW_011495071.1:8504534-8510634 GCF_000754665.1 Bison bison bison
GCCTCCGCGGGGAGGAGGGAGCGGGTGCAGGCTTCGAGGGGCCCGGCTGGGGCTGGGGCTGCCTGGGACCGAAGAGAGGTGGGGACTGAACGTAGCTGCGCCGTGAGTGGTGGTCGGTGGAGGGCAGATGCTCTGGAGGTGGGACTTGGGAGCTTCCGGTAGCCGATCTAGCCTGAAAAGGAGGCGGGGAGGCGAGGGCACATGAGAAAGCAAGGAAGCTCCGAGCCAGGGATGGAGGTCTGCCTCAAACTGAGCAGGGCCTCTCCCTTCAGGCCGGACTTGGCGTGATGGCAGAGAAGACTCTGGAGGCCGTGGTCTGTGGACTACGACCTGGAGCTGTGGCCATGGCCGTGGCGCTGGAAGATGGGGCGGAGCCCCCTGTGCTGACCACGCACCTGAAGAAGGTGGAGAACCACATCACTGAAGCCCAGCGCTTCTCCCACCTACCCAAGCGCTCAGCGGTGGACATTGAGTTCGTGGAGCTGTCCTATTCTGTGAGGGAGGGGCCCTGCTGGCGCAAACGGGGTAAGGGAGCAGTCTGGTGGGGAACTGTGGGCCCCCATGAGTTGCCTCTTCTGGAACAGGAGGCCTGGGTTTGTCTCCTGTTCTGTAAATCCTGCAGGAGCCAGTCCACTAAAATCTCAGCCCCTCACTTACTCTGTGGACAGCTGAGGTGCCAGGGTCTGAGCTCCCTTCACACCTGTAAGCACCAGGGGGCACTAGGTTCAGTGAGTTATTTCCTCTTCTAAGTTGATGCTATTGCTTCTGGTCCTTGAGGAATTGTCCTTCTTTGTTTCAGGTAGAGCTCCTGCCTTCTAGGGTGGATATGAGAAAGTCTGGGCTGTATGGCAGCGGTTGTCCTCAGTGGTTAGCAAAAATCCTTGGCTCTATGGAGCACTGCTAATTTTACAAGATATTCTCATTCCTGTCTTCTTGCTTCATTCTTGCCAAAGTTCTCCAAGGCAGGGAGGGTGAAGGGTTGGTAGGATAGGTGACATCTTGTTGTTTAGTTGCTAAGTCTTGTTCGACTCTTTTGAGACCCCATGGACTGTAGCCTTCCAGGTTCCTCTGTCCATGGTATTTCCCAGGCAAATTGGACTGGGTTGAAATTTCTTTCTCCAGATTTGCCTGACTCAAGAATAGAACCTGGGTCTCCTGCTTTGCAGGTGGATTCTTTACTTCTGAGCCACCTGGGAAGCCCTCTCTATGTTGCTAATATGAAAACTGAGGCCCAAAGAAGGTGAATAACTTGACTGATGTCACACAGCTAATAAGTGGCAGTGTGAGGACCAGAAGCCAGGTTTCCCAGCTCTCCTTGCAGTGTTCCTTTCTCTCTCTTATCTTCCCTGGTAAGCATTCCCATCTCCACTGCTTCTCTCTTTAGGACAGGTGGGTAATGGGGTTGCCTGCGGCTCCAAATTCTCTGAATCCTCACTATCTCCCATCTTTTGCCCCTAACCCCTTCCCCCTGCCATGGGCAGGTTGAGCTGGGAATAGAGAAGCTGGGGTTTCCCCAGAGCCTGGGTGTGGATCAGGGGTGGAGCTGGAACATTCTTCTCTGAGGTTTAATAAATGTTTGGGGTGCTTCAGAGCAGAGTTGAGCCTGATTCTCTCTGTACTCCCTACCCTCACTCCCATGAGTGACCAAAACATCACAGGGTCTGAGTCACTAGAATTTGAGATATCTGGGCTCTCTGCTTAGTGCCCTTGGTCCTGAGGCCAGTTTTGGGGCACAGGAGGTACCTGTTATTTCCTTAACCCTCAGTTTTAAGGACTTCCCTGGTGGCTCAGACGGTAAAGAATCTGCCTGCAATGTGGGAGACCGGGGTTCGATCCCTCGGTTGGGAAGATCCCCTGGTGAAGGGAATGGCTACCTACTTCAGTATTCTGGACTGGAGAATTCCATGGACAGAGGAGTGTGGGTGGTACAGTCCATGGGACCACAAAGAGTTGGACATGACTGAGCAACTAACACTTTCAGTTTTAGGAGAAATGAAAATGCAAAAGAAGTGTCTAGATGGGCCAACTCTCTGGTGGCTTCAACTCAACTCACTAGCCACAAATGGGCACCCCGACCAGGTCCTGCCCTCCTTTGCCCTTGCCAGCCCCATTCTGTTCTACTGGCCATTCTGCCATTTTTGCGTCCCTGGTCCCTCTCTCTGCCCTCTGTATTCCTCTCTCTGCCTGCTTTTCTCACGTGAATCCCTGTCCCTTTCTTTGGAGAACAGAGAGCAATTAGAGGCAGTGGTAAAGAATCTGCCTCTTGATGCAGGAAACGCAGGAGACACAGGTTTGATCCCTGAGTTGGAAAGATCATCTGGAGAAGGAAATGGCAATCCACTCTAGTATTCTTGCCTAGAGAATCCCCATGGACAGAGGAGCCTGGTGGGCCACAGTCCATGGGGTCACAAACAGTTGAACATGACTGAGCATGCAGGCACATTCAGTCATTTCAAGAGGAAAAAGAATAAGGGTCATGGAGAAAGGGAGATTCTGACTTTCCCAAGTCAGAATTTGTCACCTGCCTCTCTTAATTATATATGACATTTCTTGATATTCAAAACACTTTTCTATTAATTATTATTAACCTCACTTAATAGTCATAATAACCTTATTTTGTCCTTGGGAGGAGATACTACTATCCTTATATTACAGATGAGGAAACGGAGGCCCTGAAAGAGTAAGTGACTTCATAAAATTGCAAAGAGAGTTACTGATAGAGGCAGAACTAGAACTCTGGTGGGTCTCCATCCTGAAAGCCTGGGAGGCAGGCCCTTCCCAGGTTGAGCAGTTGGGGTCCAGCAGGAGGCCCAAGACATGCGTTCTTAGCCACTTAAGCTGCGTGATCTTGGGCAGACTGCCTACCCTCTCTTGCTCTCACTTTCCTCACCTATAAACAGGGATGATAAGAATACCCACTGCATGGGCTTGTGCAGCTCAGCTGAGACATTAGCCATGAAAATGCTCTGTGAAAGGCAAGCATTAAGATAATATTTGAATTCGGCATCAGAGTTCAGTCAAGTGCTTGGTGGTGATTAAATGAGGGGAAGGTTCATCATTGCCGATTTCTTCCCCTGCAGAAGAAGTCACTTCTTGTGAGTAGCTCTGAGAGGCATATGCTAGTGTGCACAGCCACACGTCTCTCTGATTGATGGTGACAATGACTGAAGCAGAGGGTTGGAATTCATGACATCCCTTCTCCAAGTAAAGAACTTGCTGTATGACCTTGGGTGTCACTGGATGTCTCTGGGCCCTAGCTGCCTCATCCATGTTGCTATAGCAGTGACTGAGGCAACGAGCTTTGTAAACCAGAAAGCACCATCCAGGCAGTTAGTATGATCAGGATCCCACAGTGGGCACCAGAGGATCCCCTGTCTGATGGAATGTGTTCAGAAGGACAGCTGGGTGCTGTGGAGGGAGGGTGAAAGATCACATCCCTTCACTGCCTCTGCTAAAGAGGTAGAATGGAGGGAATTGGGCTCCACGGGGGATGGAAGAGAGTGGTAGTGAGTGTTGGCTGGTAGGGATTGGTGTTTCAACCTCACTGAGGCAGGCCTGTAAGCAGGGCAGGCAAGGCCAGAGTCTTTGACTTCATCTTTCCTCTCTACCCCCTTGTCTTGGCAGTTGACTCAGGAATCTCTGCCCTCTGCTCCCTGGATTGTATTACATATATGTTGTTATACAGCACCGTTTTCCTCCCAAAGCCTGGAAAGCCTCTGCCTTCTTTTTCCATTTTGAAATGCTTCTCATTCTTCAACACTTAGCTCAAATGCCACCTCTTCCATGAAGCCATTCCTGATTTTCCCCTTGCCCCTCTACCCTCATCAGTTCTATTTTCTAAATTCTCATTGCACAAGACTTATGCTTCTATGATAACCCTTACTTTATCTTTCTTCAGATCTATAGATGATTTCTTTTTTAAAAAAGTACTTGTTATTTGTGTGACTGTACTGGGTCTTAGTTGCCACATGTACTATCTTCAGTCTCCGTTGTGGCATGCGGGATCTTTAGTTGTGGCATGCAAACTCTTGGTTGGGACATGGGGGATCTAGTTCCCTGACCAGGAATAGAAACTGGGCCCCCTGTATTGGGAGTGCGGAGTCTTGGCCACAGGATCACCAGGGAAGTCCCCATAGATGTTTTCTTGTCCATCTCTTTTACCTAGACTATCACTGTCTTGAGTGCAGGAACTGTGACTCCCTTGTTTTTTTTTTTTTTGATTGAGTGTCTGATACAGAGCTTGGAATGTAGTGTGTATCAATAAGCATTGTCACATGAAATTAACATTAAAATGTCACTTGCTTTTAATGTGCTCTATGTACCAAGCACTGTGTCATATACTTTACATACACACACACACACACACACACACACATATATATATATATTTCTTTATTTATGGCAGCGCTGGGTCTTGGTTGCTGTTCGGGCTTTTCTCCAGTTGTGGTGAGCAGGGGCCGCTCTCCAGTTGCCGTGCGAGGGCCTCTCATTGCGGAAGCCTCTCCTGTTGCAGAGCACAGGCTCCAGGGTGTGCAGCTTCAGTAACTGTGGCACACAGGCTCAGTAGTTGTGGTGCACAGGCTTGGTTGTTCCGTGACATGTGGGATCCTCCCAGTACAGGAATCTAACCCATTTCTCTTGCACTGGAGGATTCTTTACCACTAAGCCACCAGGGAAGCCCTAGTTTACATATATTATCTCACGGAACCTTTATAGCAACCCAATGAGATAGATACTATCTATCTTACAAGGAAGCACCTTACAAATGAGGCATCTGGAGCTCAGAGAGGTTAAGCAACTTGCTGCAGGTCACACAGCTAGCTGGTGAGTGTGGAGTCAGAATTTGAATACAGATCCAAGTGACTCCAAATGTGTACTCTTAATGCATATGCTGCCTCCCAGTGAGTGAAAGGTGAGATTTTACCGGGCCACATTAGGGGCTGCAGAGATAAGCCCGGTGGGGAGACAGAGCACGCTGATGAAAGACTTTTAGGAGGAGGCCAAGGCTCTGAGAACACACATTCAGAACACTTATTGAGCATCTACTACATGCCAGCCAATCTGCTAAGGTTACAAAGATGAGTCACACACAGACCCTGTCCGCAAGGAGCTCACTGACTAAGAGGCTGGGGGAGGGGGCTGAGAGGCAGGCACCTCAAGTAACAAACGTGCTGGCAAATGAGGAGTGCTGTGGGATTAGAGGACAGTTAGCTAGCTCAGACTGGAAAATTGGAAAAGTCTTCCTGGAGCGGGTAAGAGAGTGAGCACCGTGTTTGTAGAAGAGAAGTAGGGTCTTCTGTTGGGTCCCCTCTCCATACCCATCCATCAGATGTGGGGGTTTTCCCATGGCTTTCGGAAGAGCACTGTCACCTCAGGTACGTTGACATTAGTGGTGGTTGCTTCTGGGGGGACAGAATGAGAGGGTACAGGTCATCATTGGGGCTCTGAGGGTCACTCTGCCACCCTAACCAAGTCACGATGAGTAGAGACTGCCTAGTTCACTGATAGCCGTGGCTCCTAAGAGTTTGAGGTGTCTTTGTTCATTGAAGCGCTGATCAAAAGTTCCTCTTTTCCTTCCACATTGCAGGTTATAAGACCCTCCTTAAGTGCCTATCAGGTAAATTCTGCTGCCGGGAGATGATTGGCATCATGGGCCCCTCAGGGTCTGGCAAGTCCACGCTCATGAACCTCTTGGCAGGATACAGGTAAGGACAAGGCTGGGGTGGAGTGGGGGCAGGGCCCAGGAAGAGAGGAACCCTGGGGAGCACGGAAGAGGTTCTGTAGTGACCCTGACCTCCATCCCTAACTGAGGGCGTCCCTGCAGGAAGTCTGGGATGAAAGGGCAGATCCTGGTCAATGGGAAGCCTCGGGAACTGAGGACCTTCCGCAAGATGTCCTGTTACATCATGCAGGAAGACATCCTACTGCCGCACCTCACGGTGCTGGAAGCCATGATGGTGAGAGCTGGGCAGCCACCGCCTCCTCCCAGTCCCCCAGGTGCCTGCCGTCCCCACTCTTTCCATTGGCCAAGGGGTCAAGGCCCTGCCGCCCCCACGCATATCTGATCCGCCCTCTCTCACACTCATCCTCTGGTGAGATG
>NW_011495071.1:8510799-8524091 GCF_000754665.1 Bison bison bison
TTCCAGGCCCTGAGATCTGGGGTGCCCTCGATTTGGGTAGGAGGAGAGGGGTGGCCAAGGTTGGGATGCTGGGTTTAAGGGAGATGCTTATTTAAATTGGGGTGGTGGGACTTGCCTGGTGGCCAAGTGGTTAAGACTCCACATGTCCCTTGCAGGGGTCCCAGGTTCCATCCCTGGTCAGGGAACTAAGATCCCATATGCCGTGCTGGGTGGCCAAAAAAATTAAACAATTAAAAAAATTTTTTTAATCAATAAATACATCGGGGTGGTGCTGGGGGAAAGCAGAGACTCTGAAGCTGACCTGGGCTGGATCGGGGGCCGGGCCAGGTGACGGAGATCCTGACGGCGCTCGGCCTGCTGTCCTGCTCCCACACGAGGACAGCCCTGCTCTCCGGTGGGCAGAGGAAGCGCCTGGCCATTGCCCTGGAGCTGGTCAACAACCCACCTGTCATGTTCTTTGACGAGCCCACCAGGTAGTTCTCCCCTCCTCTCCTATTGGGCTGCCCCCTCCCCTCAGCCCAGAGCCAGAACTGGAGGCTGCATCCGCTCCACTGCTGGAGACCAGAGCACGTGTTTGCAGCCTCCTGGGGCCAGAGAAGAGCTCCACCCCTGCCAAGCCTGTTGCCTAGCAGCCCTATCCTTCACCCTCACAGAAATCCCCATGTTCTCCCTGGCTGATGCCACCCGCTCCTTCTCTCCCCCACAGCCAATCAATCACAGAGTCCTGCTGAGTTTACCTTCTTTCTCCATCTCTCAGATTCACCCCACCCCCATTCTTAGTGCCAGTGCTTAAATTCAGGACATCATCAACTCTTGCCTGCATTTCTGCAACAGACTCCTCTCTGCTTGTCTCCAGGCTCTCCCAGCCCATCCTTCCTCCAAACTGCAACCAGAGTGAACTTTCTAAAAGACAAGTCTGGCAATACTCACTCCTCTGCTTAAAAACATGCAACGATTCACATTTGCCCTCAGAATAAAGGCAGAGGACTTACAAGGTCTGGGGCTGAACCTACTTCTCTGGCCTCACATCTTGCTTCACGCTGACTTGTATTTTATGCTCTAATAAGATTGAATCGCTTATTATTCTCTTCGTCAAGCCATGTGTTCCATGCCTTTGAGCCTTGCACATGCTGTGTCTTCTGCCTGGAATGCCCTTCACCACTGCACCTGCCCTTGCCCCCTCACTTGACTTAGCTCTTTCTTCTGCCAGACTCACTCAGGAACCTCCTCTGACTCCTCTCCCAAACCTTTGTACAGCAGAGGTGAATTCTCCCCTACTTTTCACCCCCTGTTTCTACAGCATGGTCCACATTGTCTCAAATGATCTGTGCATTTCTCTCTCTCCCTTCCAACCAGAGTCTATGTCTTATTTATTTGTCCTTCTAATCCCAGTGGCTAGCATTCAACAAGTGCTTAATAATTGCTTGTTGCACCTAACTGTAGTCTGGGCTTCTTGGTACCTCCAAACTCCTGAATCATACAATGTGGATGGGATATAGGGGTGGCCAGAATGACCCCCTTCCTGCCAGCTCCCTCGCCCTCATAGCAGCTGCCCCATCCAGACACTCCCTTGGCCATACCCACCTCACCCTGCCCCCTGGTGGCCTCTCTCTGGACAGTGGACTGGACAGTGCTTCCTCTTTCCAAGTGGCGTCCCTCATGAAGTCCCTGGCCCAGGGGGGCCGAACCATCATCTGCACCATCCACCAGCCCAGTGCTAAGCTCTTTGAGATGTTTGACAAGGTGAGGGTCTCTAGGACTCAAAGGTGACTGACCAGTGATGGGGAGCGGGCCGGGGATCAGTCAAGGTGTGGTGGTACCTGCCTGACCCACTCGTGCTATTTTCCTTGCCCTTCTTTTTCTGCCTCAGCTCTATATCCTGAGCCAGGGTCAGTGCATCTTCAAGGGCATGGTCACCAACCTGATCCCCTATCTGAAGGGGCTCGGTTTGCACTGCCCCACCTACCACAACCCGGCTGACTTCAGTGAGTAGGGGCCTGGTGGTCCAGGCTGGGATATGGTGGCGGGCCAAACCTAGGGGTCCAGATCATGTACTTGGACCTCCTGGGGGCAGAGATCTCACTGTCACCTGCCTTCCACACACACTCAAGGAAGGGCTGGCTTGCTCTTGGGAAGCAAGGAGAGATCTTAGCTGAGTGCACCCCCTCTGTGTTTCCCAGTCATCGAGGTGGCCTCTGGCGAGTATGGAGACCTGAACCCCCTGCTGTTCAGGGCTGTGCAGAATGGGCTGTGTGCCATGGCAGAGAAGAACAGCGGCCCTGAGAAGAATGAGGTTCCCACCCTCTGTCCCCCTTGCCCTCTGGTGAGTAGGGGTGGAGGGAGCAGGATGCAGAGTTGGGGAGGGGAGACAGGACTGTGGACATGGCCCAGCCAGAGAGGCTGTGCCTCAGAGGCATCCCAACCACTGGGTACTAGGAAGAACCCAGGACTTGGAATAGACCTACTATTAGCTGTGTGACCTTGGGCACATTACTTAACCTCTCTGAGCTTCGGGTTTCTCATTCATTTATTTGTTCAACAAATTCTTACCAAGCAAGTGTAGTGCCACCTGGTAAGCAAGGTTGAATCTGTTTCTGGCCTTATGGCCAGTGTGGTTTACTGTCATCTTTAACTAGGGGGTGATGATATTTATTTCACAGGCTTATTGGGAGGACTAATTAGATTAGTCACACAAAGCTCTTCCTACTCTAGCTGGCTCTTTTCCTTAAATGGGATACTGTGACCCCAGGGGACCAGGAGGGTTATTGTTGCTGTTGTCATCATTACCACTGTTAAAAATATTATCGTGAAACTGGTTGCATAAAGATATTATGCCCTTAGAATAAATGTATTCAATGGATTAAAATTTCCCCAGAATGACTGGGAATTCCCTGGCAGTTCAGTGGTTAGGACTCTGTGCTTTCACTGCCTAGGATGTGGGTTCAATCCCTGGTCAGGGAACTAAGATCCCACAAGCCATGCAGCTCAGTCAAATAAAATAAAGTTTAAGAATAAACAACTGATCTATTCGTAGCCACCATAGGTGTCCTTGACTCCTCTTCTGTCTCCTCCCTCCCCACTTCTGTTTACTCCCTCTTTGTGTCTCTCTGAATCTCACTCTGATTCACACCTCTAAGGCCAGCTTCCAGGTACCCAGCTCAATAGTGGAGAATTCTGGAGGACCCTTGTCCCTGGGGACAGGCTCAGGGGTTTTCCCACCAACTGAGCTGGCTGCATGGTGGGTGGGTGGGGCAGGCTCACCTGATCCAGTTTCCTCTCCCCAGGAAGTGGATACCATTGAAAGCCACACCTTTGCCACCAGCACTCTGACGCAGTTCTGCATCCTCTTCAAAAGGAGCTTCTTGTCCGTCCTCAGGGACATGGTGAGACATCAAGTTGGAGGAGGGGAGGCTGGTGTTGGCCTGGCCTTGTGTGGTGTAGGATCCCAGCAGTGGAGATGGTGATGGGTCCCCCTCCCAGCAGCCCCCCCAGTGCTCCTGTGGGTCTCTGTGCCCGTGAGGGCACACCCACGTTCCTATGCAAGTGTGACTCACCCATCCCTAGCCTGTGATCCATCCTCTCTCCTCATGATCACCCCTCACACAGGTCCTGACCCACCTGCGGTTCATGTCCCATGCGGTGATTGGCGTGCTCATTGGTCTCCTCTACCTGCAAACTGGCAACGATGCCAACAAGGTCTTAAACAACACCGGCTGCCTCTTCTTCTCCATTCTTTTCCTCATGTTTGCCGCCATGATGCCAACTGTGCTCACCTGTGAGCTGAGATGCCCTGGGCATGGGCGGGCGTGGGGAGCATGGGGTAGGGTCAGGGTGCTATGCCTCATCAGCCTGTGTCTTCAGTCCCCTTAGAGATGGCAGTCTTCCTGAGGGAGCATCTCAACTACTGGTACAGCCTCAAAATCTATTTCCTGGCCAAGACCATGGCTGATGTGCCCTTCCAAGTGAGCCTCTTCCTCCTACCTCCCTGCTGCCTCCCTCCTATCTTGCTCCTTCCATCCTTGCTTCCTGCCCCCACCTCAACCTTGTTACATGCCATCCTTTCCTTCACTTCTACTCACTTAGCAAGAGGTGGTGAGTACCAACCATGCACCAGGCTCTTTGTCAGGCACTGGGGATGTAGCAACGATAACGACAGAAGTAGTCTTGACCTCATGGAATTTATGTTCCAGTGGGAATAAGAGAGATCAAACAACACATGATGAAAATAATAGCCCCACAAATGACTTTTACTCAAGGCAACAGAGAACAGCATGGGCCCTGGAGCCTCGCTGCTCCTCGTTAGCTGTGAGACACTGGGCAAGGCACCTAATCTCTCTTGGCTTCAGTGTCTCCATTTGTAAGGTAGAATGATGATAATATCTACCTTGGGATTGTTTATGAGAATGAAATGAGTTAATACAGGTACAGTACTTAGAATAGTGCTTGGCACATACTGAAGTACCTAATAATGTTTGCTGGGTTTGATTGTTCTGGTCACCACCACCCTCTTCCAAGCACCAGGGTCACCAGTGATCCATAGGGTACCTTTGAGCAAATTAGAAGAGGTGTCCCTTCCCCAGGGCGAGGGTGCACTGTGCCAGGGTGAGAAGAGTACAAGCGGGGGCTTGGCTTCTGGCTGCCTCTTGGTTGAGGGCCTCATCCAGGGAACAACCCTCACTCCTGCACTTGATAGTCTCGGTCCCTGTTGCCCAGGAACTGATGGGGACAAAGGCATCCCCAGGTGGCGCTAGTGGTAAAGAACCCGCTTGCCAATGCAGGAGACATGAGAGACACAGGTTCAGTCCCTGGGTTGGGAAGATCTCCTGAAGGAGGGCATGGCAACCCACTCCGATATTCTTGCCTGGAGAATCCCATGGACAGGGGAGCCTGGTGGGCTATGGTCCACAGGGTTGCAAAGAGTTGGACATGACTGAAGTGACTTAGCAGGTACAGCGGGACAGAAGGCTCTCATATGTAAAGGAATTAACAATATAAAGAATATGCTGGTCCAGATGGGATGGATCTTCAAAGAAGTCACCAGGCCTGCATGGGTCTGAGTGGGCCTGATGGAAGATGAATGAGGTTCTTAGAGCCAGGGAAGGGGACCCATGTCAAGTTCATGTGACAGCATGAGCAGGAGTACAGAGGACCAGGCGTGGACACTCTAGCAATTGCTGTCCTGAAGGCTCCTGCCTGGGTGGAGTTGAGGGTCTTGGCCGCTGCCCAGCCCCGTGCCTGCTCCCCAGGTGATATGCCCAGCTGTGTACTGCAGTATCATGTACTGGATGACAAGCCAGCCGGCTGAGACCAGCCGCTTCCTGCTCTTCTTAGCCTTGGGTGCCTCCACGGCCTTGGCGGCCCAGTCTCTGGGGATGCTGATTGGAGCTGCCTCCAGCTCCTTACAGGTGAGTGGCTGGCACGTGGGGACCCCCAAGAGAGGGGCCGGAGTCTGGTGGGAGGAAGCAGGGCCTGGCCTAAGGAATGGGATGGATCTCTGGGAAGCCTGGGCCCCACCCCAGCCCCGGTCCTGAGTCTGTCCTGGTCACCCCTGCGATGGCCCGGTCCCCTTCCCTCCCCTGCAGGTGGCCACCTTTTTGGGTCCCGTCACCGCTATCCCCGTCCTTCTGTTCTCCGGTTTTTTCGTCAGCTTCAAAGCCATCCCCAGTTACCTGCAGTGGAGCTCCTACCTCTCCTATGTCAGGTCAGTACCCCTCCCCTTACCATCTGCCCCTGCTCCTCCTTGCAGGAGGTGAGAGATTGCACCTGGCCTCTGGCAGTTTGCCCAGGTGGCAGGGGCCCTGTGCTCTGCATCCTGGCTCTGATGCCTGTGATTGCCTAGGTATGGCTTCGAGGGTGTGATACTGACCATATATGGCATGGGGCGAGAAGACCTGAGCTGCCTGACGGAACACTGCCCTTTCCAGAAGCCAGAGAACATTCTCCGAGCCATGGATGTTGAAGATGGCAAGCTCTACGTGGACTTCCTGGCCTTAGGCATCTTCTTCCTGCTCCTGCGGCTGCTGGCGTACCTTGTGCTCCGCTACCGAATCAAGTCCAAGAGATAGAGCTCTGCCCTGGCCTGGGCCCCAGCCCTTCGGGACTGTTTTAACCTTGTAGACTTGAGCCCTCCCCTCTCTCAGCTCCTTTGCAGGCTGGCTGGCAGACTGCACTCCCAGCCTTGGCCCTAGGGGTGGGGGTGCCAGGCCTCTCTGCCATGCCCAGGAGTCTTTCCAAGTTGATGCAGTCTGTAGCTTCCTCCCTCCTCTCTCCAACACCTGCATGCAAAGACCACTAGCAGGCTGCCACCCTCCTTCCTGCCCCGCCCCTGACACCCTCCTCTGTTGTCTGCCTGGGAGCCCCAGGCTCTCCAGGCCCCCTCTTACAATTGACCAAAGTGGCCCCCCTTTTGGGTCCCACCACACAAGTGTTTGTAAACTGGCTGTTATAAGGTTGGGGTTCTAGGGCTGGGTCCCATTGAGGTCCCCTGGATATCCTGTTGGAACAGGGCAGGGACAGGCTCTGGAAGTCTCTTCTTCCTTCTCCTCACCTCTCTCCACCCTTAGACCCTGGCTGATCTGGACAATCTGTTGGGACAGGTATCTGGATCTGTCTGGACCATCCCTCCCAGTCCTAGGGGTTGGAGAGGCCTGGCGCCTTGGGCTGTCCCCCGGACCCATCTGGTCGGGGCTGGGCCTGTGGCTCCTCTGCAATAATGTCTCTGTTTCTTTCCCGTCTGTTGCTGGAAGTGGAGAATGCACTTTATTCAGGGGTGGGGTGGGGGTGGGGTGGAGGGGGTGGTGGTGAGTGGGTGGAGACTCAAGTCTCCTTTCTTGCTGTTCATGTGGTCCCGCAGGGGTCCCTCCCCTCTCCTGAGTTACAGGCACATGTACACTACACAGACAGGCAATCTCAACCCTACACACACTCGCCGTCCCCCCGATAGCTCAGAGGAAGGGTGATGGTGGCATGGTGGTGGCAGGTGCTGTGGGGAGGGCAATGCCAACCTCTTCCTGGGGCTCCCACTTTGACTCTAAGGATGAGGCTGGTGCTGCCCAGGCCGTCTCCAGGAGCTGCAGGTGTCTACGCCCCAGTCTTCCCTTCTTCCCAAGCCTGGAGTGGCACAGGGTACCAACTCCCTGGCGTTCAGGACCCCACACAAGCACAAAGTGCGAGCATAAGTTAGACATGGTCACTGCCACCCCATGGCTCTTCTTTTGTGTGTCAAGCTGGCAATGTCACTCCTCCACCCCTTCCACGGCCACTTGCTGCTCATTCAAACTCCTGTCCATGTCCTGCTACCTTCTTCCTATCAGCCAAGGTGGGCCCTGGGTGTCAGAGCAGCATGGCCGGGGCACCAGAGTGACAGATGCACCTAGAACGTGTCTGACTTTCCTGGGATGGCTGGGGTCCAGGCTCATTCTACTTCTGGTTTCCTCTTCCCCTCGGGCACTTGTCACCCTTTCTTCCTGTGCACTTACCTCTCTACCTTCCTTACCCTGCAACGGATTCTCCCCATCACACAGAGATGCCCATTGTATTTGTGGGATTTCACTCATTATTAATAAAACCTATATTTATACAGTATGCTGTGTGGAAATGTGTGTAGCTCTGGCACTCGGTACCATGGGCGAGTCTTCAAAGCTCTTGGCAAGAAGTCTATGCGCTTTAGGGAGCTGTGGCAATGGATGGGAAGTCCTAGATGGAAATCAAGCTGGTGAGTGTGTAACTTATGAGATATCTGTATTATGCTCCACCTTACAGAAGCATCTTACAAATGCTTATGTTCTCAAGGGAGTCTCAGATCAAACACACATTATCTCTCGTGACAACCCATTTGGCAGATAAGAGAGCTGAGACTTGGGTTAAGTAACTTGCCAAAGGGCCCTGAGTTAATGAAAGTGGGAATCAGTTCTGGCAACCAGGTCTTCTGCCTCCTGCCTCATCCTTGGCATCAGCTGATGATGCTTATTTATGGTGGGTCTGCAAGCTGTGTGCTTCCCAGGTGGCACTAGTGGTAAAGAATCTGCCTGCCAATATAGGAGACTCCAGAGACGTGGGTTCGATTACTGGGTGGGAAAGATCCCCTGGAGGAGAAAAGGCAACCCACTCCAGTATTGTTGCCTGGAAAATTAATCGGCAGAGGAGCCTGGAGGGCTACAGTCCATGGGGCTGCAGAGTCAGACACGGCTGAGCACACACATACATACACACACATGCAAGCTCTGTGCATGGGTTCTGTGTCTGTTGCATGGGTATGTTCTTGCTTGACTGATAGCTGGCTCTCTTTCCAGAACTCACTGAACCCTGGTTCCCTGATTGTGCCTATGGGAGAGAGGGGAGGGTTAGGAGTCGTGAAGGCAGTGAGAAGCAGAAAGCTCCAGGGGCCTAAGCCCCAGGATAAGAGTGGCAGGGACCCCACTGAGCTCAGCACAGCTTTCCCCATTTCCTCTTCACTTCTTTCCTACTGAGCCACACTTCCAGGGCCAACCCATCAGCCATGAGGACTGCTCTGGTTGAAACCATTTGGTGTTGTCTGGGGGCTCCGAAGACCTCTGGTACCATAATTTTTTATGTCTCAGCACAGAGAAGATAGAGAGAAATTATTCATTAGAATAGGATGCTTGTGAGACTTACAAAAAGGCAGGCAAGGGATGCTTCACTCAGAACTTACTGGGCTACAGTTTTATAATCAAAAGAAAAATGAGCAAGGGGAGAAGAACTTCTTTGTCTTTGACATCGTGCTTCTATCATCAACTCCTTCTCCAGGTTGAGCAGGGGAGTTTTCTTATCCCTATATAGTCAAGCTAGGTCCACAAATTATGGACCAAATTTTTTTTTTGTTTATGTGTGCAGACAGCATGTCCTAGGAATCATTAACCATTGTTTTCTTGTTTTGGAGCATGTCTTGTGTTTCTGTTGCATGGTTTCACTACTAAACAAGCCTGTGTGGTTTTGTGGTTAAGCAAACCTGCTTTCTTGAGTACCCATTAACTTACAGGGGTCTCCCATATTTTTTTACTTACAATTGCCTAGTGGGATTATCTGTTTAATCACCTACTTTGTCCCTGTACTCTGTCCCTATCATTGTGGCCTGAGATTTGAAGTAGGCAATTGGCCTGAGATTTGAAGCAGGCAATTGTCTGGAAGGCCTTAAGGGCTGGTAGCAGGATTACCCAAGAAGGAATACATTGTCTCACCCTCTTCCCTCCTGATCCTGAGCTTGGGGACTGAAGGAAAGGGCAGCATCAGTCCTGCCGGTTGCCCAGAGTAGTGCCACAGGAAGAGCTAAGTGTCCTGGGCTAGAATAGGGCCCAATCTATGACTGGCTGGGTGCTTGGCTGGAGATGGACTAACTGAGTTTCTTATGGGGGTGGGCGTGGGGGTTGGGAAGCGGGAAGTCTGAGCCCTAGCTCCTGGCATTCTAATTAGCTTTAAGGGCCACTCTGGGTGCCACCTTCTCCCTGGCATAATGCCTATAGATGGCTCCCGTAAGTCATAAGGCACAAAATCCCACCACTACATAGTCTTAAGATTCTTCATTTTTACTTTCTCTCTCTCTTAATATTTAATTATCTGGCTGTACCAAGTCTTAGTTGCAGCATGTGGGATCTAGTTCCCTGACCAGGGATTGAACCCAGGGGCCCTGCATTGGGAGTGCAGAATCTTAGCCACTGGACAATCAGGGAAGTCCCTTCTTTCTCTTTTAAGATGAAATTTAAAATACTTTCAAAAGAGTAACACTTATAAGTTCACACATTTGTACATTCCCTCAGGAGCTAAAGGAAATGAACAGCCATTCCAGAACCAGCAAAGGCACAGAGAACATTCGTAGAGTGGCTCACCTAATTGCGAAGAAAGCACTTTTGCTTCTTGCAGCAACTCCCTGAGGCTGAGAGGAGGAGTGTGATCATTTCCTCCATTTACAGAGAAGGAAACCCAGGCATGGAGAAGTGCTTTGAGCAAGCCCTCAAGTTGCAATGCTCTTGTCACCGAGAGCCTTCTCAATTTCTACTCCCGGTCCCAGTAACCTGCAGAGGTGCGGGGCGGCTTTCAAACATATTTTGAAATGGACCCACTCTCCCTGAATGCCAACTTTCCTGGACCCAGAGATCGTTTCCTGCAACACGGTGCCGCCTTCTTTGTCAGGGTCTGTGCAAGGTGCAGGAGGACAGAGATGACCAAGTTTCTTCTCCATGCTGTGGCTCTGTGGCACCTGCCGCCCCATCCTGAGGTCAGACGACAGAGCATGTGCCCGCAGCATGACTCACAGTGCTTCTGTCTGCAAGAGGCCAAATTATATGTCATTAATAGAGCTTACATGGTTGCCATACCCGCTGAGGGGGCGGGGGAGGGAAATGGTTTGTTCTGTACTGGGTCCAGTAACACAGCCAGAGGCCTGTCTGCCTCACGTGGCTAGGGAAGTGGAGTGAAGCTAGAGGAGCCCCCCAGGCCCTAAAGCCACATTCGCAGGGTCACTCTGCCTCCTTTCCCCTCACCCCTTACCCCTCCCACTCCCTGTTCAGAACTCTGTTGAAATCAAATGTGTTGTTTTCCTGCTGTCTGGAATGCCCTTTCATTCCTTGGTTTTTTAAGAAAAAATTTAATTGATGTATTATTGATTTATAATGTCCCAGGTGTATAGCAATGTGATTCAGTTTTATATATATATATTGAATTATATATATATTATTTTTCAGATTCTTTTCCATTATAGGTTATTACAAGACATTGAATATAATTCCCTGTGCTATTTGCTGTTTATCTATTTTATTTTTATTTTTATTATAAAAAAGTATTTATTTATTTGGCTGTGCTGGGTCTTAGTTGTGGCAAGTGGGATCTGCATCTTCGTTGAAGCATGTGGCACCTTTTTAGTTGTGGCATGTTGGATCTAGTTCCCTGACCAGGGATTGAACCCGGGCCCCCTACAGTGGGAGCGTGGAGTCTTAGCCACTGGACCTCCAGGGAAGTCCCTGCGACAAGTCCCTGTTTTATATGTAGTAATGTGTATCTGTTAACTCCAAAGTCCAAATGTATCCCTCCCTTCCCTTTCCCCTTTGGTAATTGTAAGTTTGCTTTTTATGTCTGGTAGTTTACTTCTGTTTTGTAAATAAGTTCATTTTTTAAATTTATTTTTAATTGGAGGGTAATTGCCTTACAATATTGTGTTGGTTTCTGCCATACATCAGCATGAATCAGCCATAGATATATATATGTCCCTTCCCTCTTGAACCTCCCTCCTTGTATTTATTTTTTTTTAGATTCTGCATATAAGTGATATCCTATGATATTTGTCTTTCTCTGTCTGACTTTCTCTGTCTGACTTCACCTAGTATGATCATCTCTAGTTCCATCCATGTTGCTGCAAACATCATTATTTCATTGTTTTTTTGGTCTGAGTATCATCTTATTTTTTAAGATCCAGTTCAAATGTCACTTCCGGGTCACAGTCAGTTAGTAACTTCCTCTCCCAGACTTTCCTAAGGCTTCTATCTGCCTCTGAAGTATGGTCCTTTGGGTCCCCTAGAGGGGAGCTGCTTTGGTCTGGTCCTTGTTCTTCTTGTTCTTGTTGTTCAGTCTTAGTCCAATACCACATGTTTGGTGAAAGAACAGATGTTTACATGTATAACTAAACAAAAAAAAAAAAGTAAACAAGGATGGAGGGTAGAGATTGAGTCAGGAGATAGATGGGCTCCATGCTAGACATTTACATCTGGCCTCCTGTTTGCATTTCTTGGGGCTGGAAGAAGTGGGCTTCAGCCTGGATAGTTAACAACTGTTTGCAATTCCTGATATAAGAGATAGGTAGGCTCCAGTTGAGGAATTTCTAATCAGCCTCCCCCCAGTCTTTGTCAAGGTAATAGTCATGGCAAGGACAAAGATATGCAAAACTCTGCTCGAGTAAAGGATTAAGGGATCCCCACTCCCCCCTTTTTGGGACAAAGGAGACACTACACACGCGCAGAAAGGCTCCTTGAGGGTCAACAGTCAGGGGATAATTCCAGGCAATAATGAATGAGTCTTGTGCCTCCCAGAAGCCTTCACTTTGAGATAAATCTTGACTGAGGGATGCCTGTGCAACCAGAGGAGGGTCCCAGGGTAGGTCAGGTGTAGAAAAAGAAACCAGATAATTGGCTGAAGGAAGACAAAGACCCAGAAGAACTGACCTATATAAATGACTTCACTGCTATTTTACTGCACTCCTCCTCTCTAAGAGGTATGCCCCTTCTTTCCAGGTGTACATCTCTGCCTTGCTTCTGCCTTAACTAAACAAACCATTTCTCTATATGCTCTCCCACCTGTTGTGCTATGTCTCTAATGGTACTTTGTACCGACATTTACAATGTCTGCCTCTGTATTTTTCACTGGGGGCAAAGATCCAGGGGAAAATGTTTTCTAGCCTCTAGCCCTTGCTGGTCTGGTGGCTAGGATTCCTGTTTATCATCCAGGCTACCCAGGTTCAGTTCCTGGAGAGGGAATTAAGATCTTGCCTCAAGCCACTGCTCATTGCTGCCTCGCTGAAATCAAGATCATAAAGCCCTCTTCCCAGCCCTGTCCGGCTGCCTCTCTACGGGTTCCCTACTGCACACCTCTGTTCAGTGCACACCTGTGTTTGCTTGCGGAGGCATGCCCTGGCTGTGGGTGGTGGCTGACGCCTCGCTCAGCTTCATGGGTCCTGAGCATGCCAGGTGTGGAAGCACAGGGACGAGAGTGGGGGTTTTGAGGACTAGGAAGCCCCAGGGCTAGGCTATGTCTGGGTACCAGACAAGAAGGGCAGTTAGAGGTGGGAGCACTCCCTCGCCCCATTCTTCTGTCTTCCTTGAGGCAAGTGACCAGAAGCCACACACAGAGGTTCTGGGCAGAGGTGAAGAGAGCCAGGTACAGAGGGAAGACCCAAGATCCCAAGATCTCTGCCAAGAGGTACGCTGAAGCGGTGAAGAGGCACAGAGGGAAGAATGTTCTGGGGATGAGGGAGAGAGGGCGCCTCGGGAAGGTCCAGGGGTCCGAGGTAGGAAGACTCAGGCCCCGGATTCTTGTTCTGGCTCTTCCAAGTTGGGTCAACCGGCGGTGCAAGTCATTTCACCTTTCTGAGCGGCAGTGCCTTCATCTGTACAATGGGCGTCGCAACAAGCCCTGCCTGAGAGACAGTGACTAATGGGATGAGATTGTCGCTCGGTGACCTGCAGAAGACAGTTCCAGCGGCAGGGCCCGCCCGGATGGAGGGGTGTAGCACGGGAGGCGCGGGGAGATGGCCGGACGAATGCGGAAGAAGTCCCTGCCCCGGGCCTGCT
>NW_011495071.1:8524339-8537105 GCF_000754665.1 Bison bison bison
AGCGGGGGCGGGGTGGGGCTGGGCTGGAGCCGCAAGGAGCCGGCTGCCGGGGTTGCGTAGGACGCAGCGGTGCGCTGAATGGTGGCCGTTGTGGCGGGCTCTCCCCCTGGGTCTGAAACCAACTTAAACAGGGAAAGCTGGGGTCCCCGATTAAGAGGAGGAGCTCTGGATTTGTGCGAGCACAGACCTGGTACCTTTCCTGCGGTGCCCTCTTCTTTTCTCACTGCTCTGGAGACCAGGGGTGATCCTCCGAAAGTTACCCTCCCCACCGCCGCCCCCACCACGAGTCCCATCTTGAATCAGAGGCCCTGCGTCTGATTTTTTCCCACTGAGCTAGTTTCCCCAAGCTTTTCTAGCTTGCCAGGGCCGCCTCTTAACCCTTCTGCAACCGGGACTCCAGGTCTGAGCCCCAGCCTGCACCTCCACAGGATGGCCCTGCTGGCAAGAGGGCCCAGTGCACCCACTTCTCCCTAAGTGTGTCCTGCCCTTAAGGAGCCACATCCCAGTGGAGACCGGCTGCCAAGTAGCTGTGTGCTTCATTTAAGGGAGCTCAGGGATGGGGAAAGACTGCCCAGGAGAGAGGGACTTTAAGCAGTTTTTAAAAGCTTGGGTAGGATTCTGGCAGGAGAGAAAGGTCATTCCAAGCTGATGGAAGAGTATGAACAAAGTAAAGTGCAAGCAAGATTCGGAAAGCCTGGTGGATAAGGCACCGGTCAGGGGCATTATCAGAAAAATAGCAGTTGTGGGTCAGGTATTTGGACTCCATACAACCTAGGATTTTAGGGAGGCGATTAGTGGCTGGGATGAGAGATGGGAATGGAATGGCACTGAAGGCAGAGAGAAGGTAAAGAGAAGAGGGGTCCCGGGAAGTCTGGGGAGGGTCTGAGTTACCACAGGGGTGGGAGGGATGTTGCAACAGGAACAGGCTGGCAAAGAATGGGGAGGAGGAACTGGCCAGCGGGCTGATTCCAGTGGATAAAAGAGGAGGGAAGAATTTGAAGACAAAGGGGTCAGATTTCAGGAAGAAATCATGTGATTGGGAAGATGTGCGGTAAAGTAACTGAACAGGGAGGAGGGCTGCTGAGTTCAGTTCTGCAAGCATGCATCTTGAAGCACAGGCAGGATGTCCATATGGAGACACAAAGTAGCAAGTCCTTTGTTCATTTATCTATTATTTATGCCAGCCTGAAAAGCAGGTTAGATAAAAGTCACAGAGAAGATAAAATGGTCAAACTATTAAAACTCAGCTAAAAGGACCTGAGAGCTACAGAAAAACTTGAGAGGAGAGTGGATGATTCTTTACTGGGAATTGTTGGCTCGGAAAAGCTTCTGAACATGAACACAGAACTCCTATGAGTTTGCTGGAAGCCAAGCAAAAGAAGAAAAGGGCAACAAGGGGGACTTCCCTGGTAGTCCAGTGGTTAAGACTCTGCGCTTGCATTGCAGGGGGTACAGGTTTCATCCCTAGTCAAGGAACTAAGATCCCACATGCTTTGCTGTACAGCCAAAATAAATAATTTTTTTTTTTTAAAGGACAGCTAAATAGTTCATTAGGCTGGAACTCAGGAGAAAGGCGATCATGAAGCCATAGGGTAGAGGCAGTGGATGGTAGGAGATAAAATGGGATCACTCAGGTGGGGGATGTGGAGGAGGGAGGTCTGAAGGCCAGGCTGGGGCTTTGGTGACACTGACACTTAAGTAAAAGCTAATGTTCTCTTGAGGAGGAAGGCCACCCTTTGGCCTGCTCGGGGAGGTGGGGTGGGAAAGTTGGGGTGTGTGGGGTCCATTCATACCATTTTTCCTACAGGGGAACAGGCTAGAAGGCAGTGTGCTCAGTCCCGCAGGCTCTGATCTTTTCTCCTGCCATGAGGTGGGGCTGCCATTTGCCCAGGGCCTCTTGGAGCCCTGGTCTGAGAAGAGTACTCCAGCCAGCAGGTGAGCAGGAAGCAGGGGTTTCTGTTTCCAACTCTCCCTTCATCTTCAGAGTCCAGACGGCACCCCCAGTAGAGCAGGGATCCACACACCAGGTGTGCTAGTCCCAGCTCTGTGATTCTTTAGCTGTTGACCTTGAACAAGTCACTGCACCTCCCCAGCTTCCTTTCTCCCATCCTAAACTAAGGGAGTCGAACTAAAAGATCTTTGAGGGTCCCTGTAGCTACATAAGCCCAGGAACACTGGTCTGATTTAATTTTGCATTCAACAGATATTTATTGAGTGCCTGCTGTGTGCTAGACAGACCCTGTGCTTAGTTCTAAGTAGATAATTATGAACAAAACAGATGTAATCCCCGCTCTCATGGAAGAATGGGTGTGTGAATGAATGTTAATGAAATAATTACATAATGAAATATAATAACTGCTGCAAAGGGGCAGTTCGTGATGCTATGAGAGCAAATGATGAGGGGGGTTGACGTAGATATGGGGGTTTGTGTATTGTTGAGCTAATGTGGGTGAGTTCTTGATGCTATTTCTTCCTTCTTCTTTCTCTCTGTAGATGAACGTATCCCCTTCCTGATTCACTGGAGTTGGCCCCTTAAAGGGGAGCGCCCTCTTGGGTCCCCGAGGTGAGGCCTTGGTGTCATACTTTTAGGACACATCGGGACACAGCAGAGTAGCCTGGGAAGGGTCAGGACTTGCAGAGAGCTTGATGCCCTGGGGAGAGGTTGGTCTCCCGGTGGGTAGAGAGCGTAGAGAGTCAGCTACTAGACCTAAAGAGGAAGTTGGCTTATATCATCCATGGTGCAAGTCACAGTGGTCAGCCAGAGGAAGAACTGGTGGAAGGTGGGCGGAATCCGGTAGGGGCCAGCCTAAGTTCCCGGCAGGCAGGGAGCAGCGGGGAGCTGGAGGGCTAGGGGCGATACCTCAGGCCCTGGGAAGGGTGTGAGAGAATCAGATGAGGCTCTGGACTTGGATGTCCAGGGTCAGGGCTGGATCTCAGGAAGCCAGAAGTCTATCAGCTGAGGCAGGACTGGACTCTGAGCCTCTGTGGAGCCTGAGCCCAACAGCCAAGCCCCAGCTCACCCCCTCTCTTTGCTCACAGGGCCTTTATACGCCACAATGGAAGCTCAGTGGGCAATGGTCCTTCATCCGGGAGGCATGGACAGTTGTTCCGGGGCATTGCTGCATCTGGTAAAGGGACTGGCTTCTCAGTCAGCCTGAGGAGAGGGGATTCTGGGATCCCAGGGGGTGTGATGGGGTCGGGGATGGTGGGGAGAGAAGCAAGCAGGAAGGTGGTATAGAGCACCCATTACCATCGGCCATCCGTGGACCCACTCTCCCTGGCCTCATTATCTGTCTATCTGTGTACCCCTTCTTGCGACACTTGTGCGGTGCACACTTACGATGTACAAAGCACTGGGAGGGACATATCATCCCTCCCTTCAACACACTGCCTCTAGCTGTCAGGGAAGATCATGCACAGATAATCATGCAACCAGTCAGCCCAGACTCACCATCACTCATCCCATGGCTCCCTACTTCCTGTCACAGGGGTCTGAACTTCCTGGACATTCTGAGGGAGTCCTGTGTGTCCAGCACCATTTTGGACCCCAGCATCTCCCAATGTCGTGTCTTGACTCGGCAGCTTGACCCTAGCTCTAAGGTCTCCCTAAGCTCTCGCGTTTCCCCGCCCCTCTCCCTGACCTCCCTCTCTCCTCTTGCCTTCCCATTCAGAAGCTCTCCAGCGGCACCGCCACAACCTGGCCGAGTGGTTCAGTCGGCTGCCCAGGGAAGAGCGCCAGTTTGGCCCGACCTTTGCACTAGACACAGTCCATGTCGACCCTGTGATCCGTGAGAGCACCCCTGATGAGCTGCTGCGCCCACTGGCTGAACTGGCCCTGGAGCATCAGCCACCCTCTGCTGGGCTCCCCCCGCTAGCCCTGTCTCAGCTCTTTGACCCAGATGCCTGTGGGCGCCGGGTGCAGACGGTGGTGCTTTATGGGACTGTGGGCACAGGCAAGAGCACGCTGGTGCGCAAGATGGTCTTGGACTGGTGTTATGGGCGGCTGCCAGCCTTCGAGCTGCTCATTCCCTTCTCCTGTGAGGACCTGTCATCCCTGGGCCCTGCTCCCGCCTCCTTGTGCCAACTTGTAGCCCAGCGCTACACTCCCCTGAAGGAGATTCTGCCTCTGATGGCCGCTGCCGGTTCCCGCCTGCTCTTTGTGCTCCACGGCTTGGAGCATCTCAACCTCAATTTCTCCTTGGCCAGCACAGGGCTTTGCAGTGACCCCGAGAAGCCAGAGGCGCCAGCTGCCATCATCATCAACCTGCTGCGCAAATACATGTTGCCTGAGGTGAGTGTGCCCTGCCCCGATTTGCTGTCCCTAACTTGCCCCCTAAGGATTTTTGCGTTCTGGGTCCACATATTTAATACATAGGAGCGTAGGCTCTGGGTTAGTTCAAATTCTGCCCCTCTGCTTCCAAGCTGTGGGACTGAGCTGGTCAGTAGCTTCTCCAGGCTTCCACTTCCTTCTGTCCTTGAGTTGCGTTGATCAAATGAGATGCTGCATATGAAGGGCTTAGCACGGTGCCCTGGATCATAGTGGGTCCACATAAGTCTGAGTTATTATTACTGAGGTCATCATCATCTTCACCCTTGGACTCTTCCCTGGCAAGTGAGGCAATGAGGACACCAGGGTCTTTCTTAACCCTCCACCATGCCCTTCCCAGGCCAGCATTCTGGTGACCACCCGGCCCTCTGCCATCGGCCGCATCCCCAGCAAGTACGTAGGCCGCTATGGAGAGATCTGTGGCTTCTCCGATACAAACCTCCAGAAGCTCTACTTCCAGCTCCGCCTCAACCAGCCAGACTGCGGGCCCGGAGCTGGGGGGGTATCGGTCACGCCGGCTCAGCGTGACCACCTGGTGCAGATGCTGACCCGGAATCTGGAGGGGCACCATCAGATCGCCGCTGCCTGCTTCCTGCCCTCCTACTGCTGGCTCGTCTGTGCCACCCTGCACTTCCTGCATGCCCCCACGCCGGCCGGCCAGACCCTCACGAGCATCTACACCAGCTTCCTGCGTCTTAACTTCAGTGGGGAGATGCTGGACAGCACTGACCCCTCCAAGTTGTCCCTGATGGCCTATGCGGCCCGAACCATGGGCAAGCTGGCCTACGAGGGTGTGTCCTCCCGCAAGACATACTTCTCCGAAGAGGACGTGCGTGGCTGCCTGGAAGCCGGCGTCCAGACAGAAGAGGAGTTTCAGCTGCTGCATGTTTTCCGCCGAGACGCCCTGCGGTTTTTTCTGGCCCCATGCGTGGAGCCAGGACACACGGGTACCTTTGTATTCACTGTGCCTGCCATGCAGGAATACCTGGCTGCCCTCTACATCGTGCTGGGTTTGAGGAAGACAACTCTGCAGAGGGTGGGCAAGGAAGTGGCCGAGTTCGTGGGCCGTGTCGGGGAGGATGTCAGCCTGGTCCTGGGCATCGTGGCCAAGCTGCTGCCCTTGCGGGCCCTGCCGCTGCTCTTCAACCTGCTCAAGGTAACAGCCCCAGGACCCCTGGCTGCCAGTCCCCATCCTCCCTGTTCACCCCCTGCTCCTCTCCCAGAAGGAACCTGTTTTCCCTGCATAACTGTGAATCTCCTTCTTGGCTCTGTTTCAGATCTGGGCAGTCTGGCTTTTAATGGGATTGGGGTATAAGGAAGAGGGAAAGAGAAGCCATAGGCTGGGGAATGCTTGGAGGGGGATCTGAGGGTGCAAGGACTTTATTAATAACAATCCCGTAACTCTGATGATAGGTTTTGGGGGGTGGTTTAATATCTTTCCTAGTCTTCGTTGCTGGGCGGCAGGGGTCACTACAGTCCAGGGTTAGGGTTAGGTTTAGGGTTGTCCTTTGCAGGTCCAGAAACCCAATTGTATCTATTCCTCAGAGGCGATTAGACTCTGGGAGTGATGTCTCATCCTAACTTAATCACCAGAGACAGGTTTATAAAGCAGATGCCATTTTATTCATTTATACCAGGAGGAAAAATGGCATTGGTAATTGATTTAGGACAGTCCGTCCAGGGTGCAGGTCCGCTCCAGAAACCAAATTACAGGCCCGAGGACTGTGCTGTGAGCAGTGCAGATGCACTAAGTTTTTGATAGGAAGAAATATCCACTCTCAGCTGATGTCTGCCGGATGCCTTGTAAATGAAACACTATTATAATCCTTTTTATAGATGAGGAAACTGGGGCTCGCAGAGGCTAAGTAACTTGACCAAGGTCATTCAGTAAGTAGAATAACTTGGATCTGAGTGCAGGTTTTATAGTTCCGAATCCTGTGCTTTTTCTGCTAAACTTTACAGATGTACTTTGGATATTTCTGTGAAGCTGTGGTGCTTTGCTGGTAACCCCAGTCCTCTGTAGAAATGTTTCAGTTACCTATCTTGAGGAAGCAGGGCCTTGGTAAGTGGACAAAATTTTAACAAGTTTTCCTTTTTATAGGCAGCAAAACGTCAGGGTTAAGAATAGGGATTTTATAACACAGCTGCTGCTGCTGCTGCTAAATCGCTTCAGTCGTGTCCGACTCTGTGTGACCCCATAGACGGCAGCCCACCAGGCTTCCCCATCCCTGGGATTCTCCAGGCAAGAACACTGGAGTGGGTTGCCATTTCCTTCTCCAATAACACAGCTACCTGGGTTCAAATCCAGGCTCTGCCACTTAACTAGCTGTGTGACTTTGTACAAGTTACTTAATCTCCCTGTGTCTCAAGGTCCTTATCTGTTAAATGGGAATAATGTGTGTGTTCATTCACTCAGTCATGTCCAACTCTTTACAGCCCCATGGACTGTAGCCTGCTCAGGCTCCCCCGTCCATAGAATTTTTCAGTCAAGAATAATGGAGTGGGTTGCCATTTCCTACTCGAAACTGGAAAAATAAAGTATCTGTATCATTGGCCCAATATGAGGATTAAATGTCCTCATCTGCAGATCCTGGCACATAGTAAGTGCTATTTAATTGTCTGTTAGGGACTTCCCTGGTGGTCCAGCGGCTAAGATTCCACCCTCCCAATTCAGGGGGTCCAGGTTTGATCCTTAGTCAGGGAACTAGATCCTACATGATGCAACTAAGGTTTTACATGCGGAGAGTAAGACCCAGTGCAGCATAATAAAAATAAATAAAAAGCTTAAATTTTTTTTTTGCTGTTAAACATAAACAGGCTCAGGCAGCCCATCCCTTCTTACAGCATCAACCCAGGCAGGAAAGTAATGGCCATTGCTGGGGCTGCTCCACCCCTTTGAGGATGTACTTGCTTCATCTGGATTGCAGTGAGGTTGTGGTCTCCTGACGGGATTCAGAAAGCTGCTCAATTACTTGAGGGGGCACCACACCCCCAGCCCCTCTTGGAGGGAGGGTTGCCTAGCAGAGGTTGGGTCCCATCTGTGTCTATATGAGCCTACTGATTCAGCTTCCCAGGGTGACTGTTTTCGTATCTTGTCTCCAGATGATTGTTGGGGGAGGGACACTCTACCCTCCATGGTGAGAACCTTGCCTGTAACAAGTGGAAAAAAAAAGGCAGGCATTAGAGGTTATTGTTCAGTTGCTCAGAGAGTCGTGTCTGACTCTCTGCAGCCCCATGGACTGCAGCACGTCAGTAGAAGAGGTGCCACAAAACAACCTCGTGGCTTTGGCTGGAGGTCCTTTCTTCTCAGAACCATTGCAAACATGGGAGCTGATGTCACCAACCTCCCAAACATTCGTTTTTTTCCGACAGATATTTGAGTGCCTGCTGTGTGCTAGACAATGTGTTAGATTCGGAGGAAAAAAACTAACAGAACCCCAGGTTTTTGTCTTTTCTGATCATGCAGTCTCAACACAAACATGTCAGCTAGCCATATGACTAGAAATCTTGTGAAGTGCCTGGAAAGCCAAGTTCCAGGTGCTGTGGACGTGTGTAAGGTGGGGACCTGATTTAAGGGGATAAGGAAAGCCACTCTGTAGGAAGGGCATTTAATCTGATCCCTGCAGGACTAACCAGGAGAAGCACAGGGGGAAAACACTCCAGGAAGAGGATATAGCTTTGAAGGAGAAAAAATCTTAGCAGTATCAAAAACACAGAAAGGAGAGAGAGAGAGAAGCAGAGAGGACAAGAGCAGAGTGAGTGAGAGGCTGTGATGAAGGCACTGTGGTTGGCAGGGGCCTGTCAATGAAAAATTAGTCAATTGTCCATCTGTTGCAAGAGGGAGGACCCTTTCCAGGGCCTCTTGTCTAACTCTTGGAAATGAATTGTCAGTATGTGTCTGAGGAGACACATACTGACAAAGCAAGAGGCTTTATTGGGAAGGGACGTCCAGGCAGAGAGCAGTAGGAAAGGGGGTGGGGAGAAGCGGAACTGCTCTGAGCTGTGACTCACAGTCGCAGGTGTTACGGTGATGAGATTAATTTCTGGGTTGTCTTTGGTCAATCATCTTGTTTGGCCCATATTTAGTCTGACTCAGGGTCCTTCCAAGTGGCTTGTGTGTCTCTTAGCCAAGATGGATTCCAGTGTGCGGATTCTGGGAGGTTAGTAGGCCAATATTATGGGGCTGGCATCTCCTCCCTCCTTTTGGCCCCTCCCAGATTTTCCAGGTTAGTTTTTGGCAGCAGCACCATGTTCCTCTTTGGGGCTTCCTACTGTGAGATAACTCATGCAAGTGGTCATCATCGCTCTGGTCAAGGTAGGCTGCTTCGGTCAATGGTTCCGTAACATATCCAAGAAAGAAATGGAAATTTTAATTCAAGCCAATCCGAGGATTATAACTTGGGAGACAGTCTCTCAGAGAGTTCTAAGAACTATTTCAGAGGTAAAGAGGGAGACCAGTACACATACTGTTTTGCTGAAGGGAGTATGTGTGTATGTCTACGTGTGTTTAGTTGCCTCAGCTGTGTCGTGACCTCATGGACTGTAGCCCACCAGGCTTCTCTGTCCATGGTATTCTCCAGACAAGAATAGTGTGGGGGGTTGCCATTTCCTCCTCCAGGGGATCTTTCTGACGCAGGGATTGAACCCACATCTCCTGCTTGGCAGATGGGTTCTTTACCACTGAGCCACCAGGGAAGCCCCATCTAGTCATGAGGAACAGACATCTTAGTTAATGGTTTTAGTGCTTTCCTAAGTATGGAAAGATGCAAGAATCCAGGTTCATAAAAATTTCTCCTAAAAATATCTAAGGACCAGTTCTGTCAGTTTCAGTCCAGTTAAGTCGCTCAGTCATGTCTGACTCTTTGTGACCCCATGGACTGCAGTACACCAGGCTTCCCTGTCCATCACCAACTCCTGGAGCTTGCTCAAACTCATGTCCATCGAGTAGCTGATGCCATCCAACCATCTCATCCTCTGTCGTCCCCTTTTCCTCCTGCCCTCAATCTTTCCCAGCATCAGAGTCTTTTCCAATGAGTCAGCTCTTCGCATCAGGTGGCCAAAGTATTGGAGCTTCAGCATCAGTCCTTCCAATGAATATTCAGGACTGATTTCCTTTAGGATGGACTGGTTGGATCTCCTTGCAGTCCAAGGGACTCTCAAGAGTCTTCTCCAACACCATAGTTCAAAACCATCAATTCTTCCATGCTCAGCTTTCTTTATAGTCCAACTTTCATATCCATACATGACTACTGGAAAAACCATAGCTTTGACTAGACGGACCTTTGTCAGCAAAGGAGTGTCTCTGCTTTTTAATACGCTGTCTAAGTTGGTCATAGCTTTTCTTCCAAGCAGCAAGCGAACTTTGATTTCATGGCTGCAGTCACTATCTGCAGTAATTTTGGAGCCCAAGAAAATAAACTCTGTCACTATTTCCACTGTTTCCCCATCTATTTGCCTGAAGTGATGGGGCTGTATGCCATTATCTTCATTTTTTGAAGGCTGAGCTTTAAGTCAGCATTTTCACTCTCCTCTTTCACTTTCACTGTCAGTTTAACCAGAGCACAAATTGCCTCATCCTGATCTTTGCCCTGAATTCCTTTCAAGGTTATTGTAGGCCAGCAACTGCAGTGGCTAATGACTTGATTTTGTAGAACTGTGTAGTGGGCAACATTCTTTATTTTACAATCTCTTCCCTTTCAGTCTTAATTTTGATCAAGGTTTGGGAGGCAGTTTGTGACCAATTTGTTCCAGGGAACTAGGACTGCTCATTCCCAGGTTCAGGCAAGGATTTCACTGATGAGTCACTCAGTGTGCTGTTACCGGACTAGGCCTTATTAACAGTAGCCAAAATCCTCTGACCTGCCTGTCTTACTAGTCTGTTATGATCCAGAAAATGATTTCCTCTTGTTGCTTCGTCCCATATCTAGAGTTACAACTTACAGTCATTCATCTTATAGAACTATATATTTGATCAGTATTTCAGGTTGCCTTGCCTTCCTTAGTGGCTCAGTTGGTAATGAATCTGCCTGCAATGCAGGAGACTCGGCCAGGTAGGGAAGATCCCCTGAAGAAGGAAAGAGCAACCCACTCCAGCACTCTTGCCTGGAGAATTCCATGGACAGAGGAGCCAGGCAGGCTGCAGTCCATGGGATTGCAAAGAATCAGACGAGACTGTGTGATTAACTTTCACTTTCAAGTTGTCTAATCATTAATTTTATCTGAAGCTCAGTCACATGGTAATTCAGGGAACAAGTCTTATAAAATAGGCAAATGCCAGCAAATTTGGAAAACTTAGCAGTGGCCACAGGACTGGAAAAGGTCAGTTTTCATTCCAATCCCAAGAAAGGCAATCCCAAAGAAGGCTCAAACTATCGCACAATTGCACTCATCTAACATTCTGGTAAAGTAATGCTCAAAATTCTCCAAACCAGTCTTCAGTGATATGTGAACCATGAACTTTCAGATGTTCAAGCAGGTTTTAGAGCAGGCAGAGGAACCAGAGATCAAATTGCCAACATCCGATGGATCATGGAAAAAGCAAGAGAGTTCCAGAAAAACATCTATTTCTGCTTTATTGACTAGGCCAAAGCCTTTGACTGTGTGGATCACAACAAACTGTGGAAAATTCTGAAAAAGATGGGAATACCAGACCACCTGACCTGTCTCTTGAGAAACCTATATGCAGGTCAGGAAGTAACAGTTAGAACTGGACATGGAACAACAGACTGGTTCCAAATAGGAAAAGGAGTACGTCAAGGCTGTATATTGTCACCCTGCTTATTTAACTTCTATGCAGAGTACATCATGAGAAACGCTGGGTTGAAAGAAGCACAAGCTGGAATCAAGATTGCCGGGAGAAATATCAATAACCTCAGATATGCAGATGACACCACCTTTATGGCAGAAAGTGAAGAGGAACTCAAAAGCCTCTTGAAGAAAGTGAAAGTGGGGAGTGAAAAAGTTGGCTTAAAACTCAACATTCAGAAAACGAAGATCATGGCATCCAGTCCCATCACTTCATGGGAAATAGATGGGGAAACAGTGGAAACAATGTCAGACTATTTTTCTGGGCTCCAAAATCACTGCAGATGGTGACTACAGCCATGAAATTAAAAGACACTTACTCCTTGGAAAAAAAGTTATAACCAACCTAGATAGCATATTCAAAAGCAGAGACATTACTTTGCCAACAAAGGTCCGTCTAGTCAAGGCTATGGTTTTTCCAGTGGTCATGTATGGATGTGAGAATTGGACTGTGAAGAAAGCTGAGCACCGAAGAACTGATGCTTTTGAACTGTGTTAAGACTGGATAAGACTCTTTCGAGTCCCTTGGACTGCAAGGAGATCCAACCAGTCCATCCTAAAGGAGATCAGTCCTGGGTGTTCATTGGAAGGACTGATGCTGAGGCTGAAACTCTTAATACTTTGGCCATCTCATGCGAAGAGTTGACTCATGGGAAAGGACCCTGATGCTGGGAGGGATTGGGGGCAGGAGAAGAAGGGGACGACAGAGGATGAGATGGCTGGATGGCATCACTGACTCGATGGACATGAGTTTGAGTGGACTCTGGGAGTTGGTGATGGACAGGGAGGCCTGGCGTGCTGCGATTCATGGGGTAGCAAAGAGTCGGACACGACTGAGCGACTGAACTGAACTCAACTGAACAAGTAATAGACCTAATAGCACTGATAAGATCATAAGTAAGTACTGAAGCTAAGATCTCCCATGAGGTGACGCCCAGTATCCTCCCAGGTCATCTGAGAAATCTTGTTTTGCATCAATCGCTATGTTTAAGGAAAATGATATATTGGCATTTTACATAAAGTTCACCTAAGATGTTTGCATATACAGTGTGAGGGGTAGATCATCATGACCCCTTCAGTTTAGCTCAGTTCAGTCACTCAGTCGTGTCCGACTCTTTGCAACCCCATGAATCGCAGCACGCCAGGCCTCCCTGTCCATCACCAACTCCCGGAGTTCACTCAGACTCAACGTCCATCGAGTCAGTGATGCCATCCAGCCATCTCATCCTCTGTCGTCCCCTTCTCCTCCTGCCCCCAATCCCTCCCAGCATCACAGTCTTTTCCAGTGAGTCAACTGTTCGCGTGAGGTGGCCAAACTACTGGAGTTTCAGCTTTAGCATCATTTCTTCCAAAGAAATCCCAGGGCTGATGTCCTTCAGAATGGACTGGTGGGATCTCCTTGCAGTCCAAGGGACTCTCAAGAGTCTTCTCCAACACCACAGTTCAAAAGCATCAATTCTTCGACGCTCAGCCTTCTTCACAGTCCAACTCTCACATCCATACATGACCACAGGAAAAACCATAGCCTTAGACTAGACGGACCTTTGTTGGCAAAGTAATGTCTCTGCTTTTGAATATGCTATCTAGGTTGGTCATAACTTTCCTTCCAAGGAGTAAGCGTCTTTTTAAATTTCA
>NW_011495071.1:8537537-8544801 GCF_000754665.1 Bison bison bison
CAGCCTTGACGTACTCCTTTTCCTATTTGGAACCAGTCTGTTGTTCCATGTTCAGTTCTAACTGTTGCTTTCTGACCTGCATACAGGTTTCTCAAGAGGCAGGTCAGGTGGTCTGGTATTCCCATCTCTTTCAGAATTTTCCACAGTTTGTTGCGATCCACATAGTCAAAGGCTTTGGCCTAGTCAATAAAGCAGAAATAGATGTTTTTCTGGAACTCTCTTGCTTTTTCCATGATCCATCGGATGTTGGCAATTTGATCTCTGGTTCCTCTGCCTGTTCTAAAACCTGCTTGAACATCAGGAAGTTCACGGTTCACGTATTGCTGAAGCCTGGCTTGGAGAATTTTGAGCATTACTTTACTAGCATGTGAGATGAGTGCAATTGTGCGATAGTTTGAGCATTCTTTGGCATTGCCTTTCTTTGGGATTGGAATGAAAACTGACCTTTTCCAGTCCTGTGGCCACTGCTGAGTCTTCCAAATTCGCTGGCATATTGAGTGCAGCACTTTCACAGCATCATCTTTCAGGATTTGAAAGAGCTCAACTGGAATTCTATCACCTCCACTAGCTTTGTTCGTAGTGATGCTTTCTAAGGCCCACTTGACTTCACATTCCAGGATGTCTGGCTCTAGGTGAGTGATCACACCATCGTGATTGTCTTGGTTGTGAAGATCTTTTTTGTACTGTTCTTCTGTGTATTCTTGCCACCTCTTCTTAATATCTTCTGCTTCTGTTAGGTCCATACCATTTCTGTCCTTTATCGAGCCCATCTTTGCATGAAATGTTCCCTTGGTATCTCTAATTTTCTTGAAGAGATCTCTCGTCTTTCCCATTCTGTTGTTTTCCTCTATTTCTTTGCACTGGTCGCTGAGGAAGGCTTTCTTATCTCTTCTTGCTATTTTTTGGAACTCCTTGACCCCTTAGAGGATTGAAAAAGGAACCCCTTAGAGGATTGAAAAAGGAATGTTATCTTCAAAGGAGTCACATAACTGATGCCAGAAAAAGAAACTGATCTTTGTGGCAGGTATTTTTGCCATTGGGGAAGTCTAGTTAAATGTAGAATGGAGATGTACAGTGCATACCAGAAGGAAGGGAGGAGGCCCAAATGGGCAGAGAAAAATTTTATGTTTAAATTTTTCTTGTCTTACCTTAAAATATGAATTTTATTTCATCAGGTCAAGTCAGGAAGGGTCTGAAGTAGTAGCAGTGACATCAGTCATCGCTGCTGTGGTGACAGTGATGATGTTGAAGATGGTCATGTATTTATACCACCTAGCCTGGGACCAAGCTAGATGAATAGTATATGCTAATTTCTTCAAGCTAAATGCATAATATATGCTAATTCTTTTCCACCAACCCTGGACTTGGAAACAGAAGGGGTGTTAGGGAAACAGAATTTCCTTATGTCTGGAATACGTGAGACAAGTGCTGAGAGATGACTCTGGAAAGGTCCAGTTGGGGCCAAATTATGCAGTTTTCTATTTCACTTGGGCAGCAGGGAGCCACGGAAGGTGCTGCAGGAGGGGCGAGTAATGTGATCTGACGAATCACGCTCCGGTTTAAAGGAGACTGTGAGGCTTAGGCAGGAAGGCTGAAAGGCAAGCAGGAGGCTGCACCACCCCCCATTCCTCCACACTGCTTCCCTTCCAGGTGGTTCCACGAGTGTTTGGGCGCGTGGTGGGTAAGAGCCGTGAGGCGGTGGCCCAGGCCATGGTGCTGGAGATGTTCCGAGAGGAGGACTACTACAACGACGATGTCCTAGACCAGATGGGTGCTAGTATCCTGGGCGTCGAAGGTCCCCGGCGCCACCCGGATGAGCCTCCAGACGATGAAGTCTTTGAGCTTTTCCCCATGTTCATGGGCGGGCTTCTGTCTGCCCACAACCGGGCAGTGCTGGCTCAGCTTGGCTGCCCCATCAAGACCCTGGATGCCCTGGAGAACGCCCAGGCCATCAAGAAGAAGCTGGGCAAGCTGGGCCGGCAGGTGCTGCCCCCCTCGGAGCTCCTAGACCACCTCTTCTTCCACTATGAGTTCCAGAATCAGCGCTTCTCTGCCGAGGTGCTTGGCTCTCTGCGCCAGCTCAACCTGGCAGGCGTGCGCATGACGCCCCTCAAGTGCACGGTGGTGGCAACTGTCCTGGGCAGCGGAAGGCATGCCCTGGACGAGGTGAACTTGGCCTCCTGCCAGCTGGATCCTGCTGGGTTGCGCACGCTCATGCCTGTCTTCCTGCGTGCCCGGAAGCTGGGGTGAGGCCCTGCCCTCCTGGATGGGCAGAGGAAAAGGTTCTCGGGAGACCAAAGGGAGCGAGAAAGGACCAGAGGGTAGGGTGAGTCTGGTGTGGATGGAGGTGACAAGAGCCATGGAAGGGGACGCAGCTGTGGACTACAAGAGGTGCATGATGAGGGAGGGTCCTGGTGGGTGGGCAGGCTCCAGGCCGAACTCCTTCCTTGATTTCTTACCTCCCCTCTGGCCACCTTCTGCTCTAGGTTGCAACTCAACAGCCTGGGCCCTGAGGCCTGCAGGGACCTCCGAGACCTGCTGCTACATGACCAGTGCCAAGTGACCACCCTGCGGTGAGTGCCTGTGCAGGGTGCTCCATCCTGCTGGCCAGCTATGGTCAAGGGTAGGCTCTCTGCTTCCCAGCATGCCTGGTGTAATAAACAAGGCAGGCGGGTAGACCCTGACCCACCCTCCTTACTCCCCCACCCTCCTCTCCCCCATCCTCCCCTCCCCCATCCTCCCTGTCTAGTACAAGCAGCCAGGCAGGGGGAACGTACCACGGGTCATAGGTATTAAGTAAGCCTCTCACATGGCTAAAATCAGCCTGGGGAGGGGCCAATGGAATAACACCCAGGCTAGTTGCCTGGTAACAGCACCACTGATTGCCTCCCAGGATTTTCCCTGTTGTCTCACAAGGATGACCCTTATGCTGGGCACTCTATATAGATGCTCCCAAAGTGTTGACTGGTTGACTAGCAACCCAGACGCCTGGGTTCCTGATTTCAGGTTGGAGTAAGGGGAGATGAATGGGGTGGGAAGAAGGAGGGGCAATTGGGAACAGAGGGCAAAGCGGGGATTGGAAGGGAGTGAAAAAAGGAGGAAGAAAGGAGGAGGAAGGGGAGAGGGAAGGGGCGTGTCACAAGGAGAATGGAAGGCAGGAGGAAGGGAGGGATAAACCAGCTTCCATCTCACTCTTCCTCCCCTGCAGTGAGCTTACCCCTATTTGTCATTTCCTGGCCTGCATTTCTCTGCATCCAGGCTGATCTCTGCCCCAGGCGATGCACCCTTTAGGCCCAAGTCCGGTGCTCAGCACAGGGCATCTGCTAGGAGCTCTCATAACCTTAGACTGCTTGTGGCCCTAGGCTGTCCAACAACCCGCTGATGGCGGCGGGTGTGGCCCTGCTGCTGGAGGGGCTGGCAGGAAATACGTCCCTGAAACACCTGTCTCTACTGCACACCGGCCTTGGGGATGAGGGCCTGGAGCTGCTGGCTGCCCAGCTGGACCGAAACCAGCAGCTCCAGGAGCTGAATGTGGCCTACAATGGCGCTGGTGACACGGCGGCCCTGGCCTTAGCCAAGGCTGCCTGGAAGCACCCTTCCTTGGAGCTGCTGCAGTGAGTTTTCCTGCCCCTCCCCAACCCTGTCCCATCACCCCACCCCCCATACGTGATGGGCCCTTCCCTTGCCCTGATTCTCCACCTCTGTTTCTCTTAGGGTCCTAGGGCCCTGGTTCCTATCGACTCTGGTCCCACTGAATTCTAGTGCCATCCCTGCCTCCCAGTGGCCACTGCCCTCCGTCTCTGGCATATTGCAGACACTTTCCCCATCGCATTCCATAGCGAGGGGATGAGTTATGAGACCCCTCGCTTTCTGTCCACCCGCCCTCCACCTTCCTTCTCGGAGCCCCGCTGAATGGCATTTACTCTGCTCTCTCCCGCTAGTCTCTACTTCAACGAGCTGAGCTCAGAGTGCCGCCAGGCCCTGCGGGACTTGGGGAGCGCTGCAGAGGGCGGTGCCCGGGTCGTGGTGTCGCTGACGGAGGGGACAGCAGTGTCTGAGTACTGGTCGGTGATCCTGGGTGAAGTCCAGCGGAACCTCAACAGCTGGGATCGGGGCCGGGTCCGGCGCCACCTGGAGCTGCTGCTGAGGGATCTAGAAGACAACCGGGGAGCCACCCTTAATCCCTGGCGTAAGGCCCAGCTGCTGCGGGTGGAGGGCGAGGTCAGGGCCCTCCTGGAGCAGCTGGGCGGCCCTGGAAGCTGAGACTGTGGCAGCAGTGTGTGTCCCCTGGCCCCAGGTCCTTTCTGTCTGTGACCCTCTAGCTTCCACTACTACTTCTAGAAAGATCCCTTCCGGGGATGGATGATGTGCACACAGGTGTGCCAGTTGCTCTCCTAGGGCATGTCCGACCAGTGTTCCAAGTCTGGAGTTTCCAGGATCGTGGAACATGCCTCACCTCCCTTCAGCTAGAAGGGCTGAAAGATGTGGCATTTGGTAGCCATATTGTCCCTTAGCGTGTGTACGTGCATGCTAAGTCACTTCAGTTGTGTCTGACTCTTTGCGACCCTTTGGGCTGTAGCCCACCAGGCTCCTCTGTCCATGGGATTCTCCAGGCAAGAATACTGGAGTCGGTTGCCATGCCCTCCTCCAGGGGATCTTCCCAACCCAGGGATTGGACCCATGTCTCCTGTGTCTCCTGCATTGCAGGCAGATTCTTTACCGCTGAGCTATTCAGGGAATACACCTGTCCTTTAGCAGCACCTGATTGTGCTGCTTCTCTGATTGTGCCACCAGGGGGCACTCTTCTCATGTCGGACTTGCTAGGGGCATTGCTGTCCAGATGTATTGGAGGGTTTCCATGTCTTGCCTTTATGTTTTCTGGGGACACCCAGGTTGCCAGCAGCCACTTTCCTCTCTCACTGGTGCTGTCTTCTCACCGTCATCTCCCTTTCACCAATGGTACCCAAGCTCGGTGGCCCCTAGGGACATGGAGACTGACTTGCTATTAAAGAGTTGTGTCTTCCAACTACTGTGGCCTCTATTTTGCCTTTTGCTTTCAAGAAAGGGTACTGTTCTTAGTCGTTCTGGTTAAACCACTGGCCACTTTCTGTTGCGGATGTTTCTTGGGCACTAAGTTCAGAAGCTGCAAGGGCTGGGGAGGGGGTGGTACATGAACTAAATTTTGGGGTGGGTGGGTGGCCTTGTTGAGCCATAGGGCTTCTGTCACCCATGCCATACACTTATCCCAGCCTTGGAATTACAGTGACCAGCAATTATAGTGACCTTTCTCTGCGCAGAGGGGGACCTGGGACAGCAGCAGAGCCTCCTGAGAAAGTTGGGGCTCAGGAATGGGGCGGGAAGGACATACACACTTCCCCAGAAGACAAGACTCTCCTCCCCTTAACCATTACCCAGCTGCTTCTAAGGCAGTGTCTTGAAGGAGGCGGGACGTGGGGGCGGGGGTAGGTCGGAGGATCAGCTGGTTTCGATGGACCTTGTCCTTACACTGAGCACTGGGTCGCAGATCCAGCCATGGAGGCAGCTGCAGGTAGGAGGCCGGGAGAAACCCTCCGGAGGGGACTTCAGGGCAGAGGGTGGATTGGAAGGCTTTGGAACTAGCACACACTTGGTATTGGGGCTTGGAGCCCTGAAAATAGACTGGAAGTTAGGAGGTGAGAGGTGAGTGGGTGGATGTGTCTGTCTTCCTGGTCCACGCCCTGTACTGATATGCTCAGATTTCTGTGTATATCAGAAGGCCTGGGCCAGGGAGCAGAAGGAAGGGGAAGGGAAGACCCTTTGGGAGCAGAACATAGGGCGAGTCCTGAATTTGGGGGTTCCCCTAAGTTCTTTCAGTTAATGACCATGGAAGTGGAGTCTCGGAGGGCAGACTGCCTTTCATCCCCTCACCCCTTCTTTGCCTGGCAGATCTTCAGGACACAGCCACCTTGGCCCTGTAAGTGCCGTGCTGTGAAAGACTGGGGCAAGGAGAGGAGGGAATTGAAGGTGGGAGGCTCATCAGCTGCCTTTGGCACCTCAAGGCGAGCCTGGGACCCAAGTCTGGATGTCAGCTTTCTCCTACCTGCGTGACTTGCCTCCTTGCAGGAAGTTTGAGTTTAACCCAAAGCTGGGCATTGATAATCCTGTCCTCTCCCTGGCTGAAGACTACAACCCTTCTGGTAACCTCCCCCAACCCCTTGGGGCAACCACTTCCTTTCCCCAGAGCCACTAGGGCACCACAAAGCATCCTGTCTCCTTGGACACCACTCACTGTCTCCCTCTGATAACAGCCTTGGTGGGGAGTGACTACATGGAGGTGGAAGGGGGCTAGGCTTTTTCCTTATGTCCCAGCCACTCTGCCTGGGCTGTGTTCAGCCCCACTGCCCGACACCTAACTGGGCAGAAGCCTGTCCGCTGTTCAATCACACGGGCAGGGGCTACCAGGCACAAGGTGACTTGGGTCATGTCCCCTTTCCTCCACCTTTTCTGCTGCCCACCTCCCCGTCCAGATATCTGGAGCCTGGAACGGCCTCGCTTCTACCTGCTGAATAAAGAGGAGGGCAGGACTTTTGGCTTCCATCTGCAGCAGCAGCCGGGCAGGGCTGGGCATGTGGTGTGCAGGGTGGAGCCAGGCTCTTCTGCCCAGCGTCAGGGTCTTCGAGAAGGAGACTGGATCCTGGGAGTGAACAACCACGTCGTGGAACATGAAGATTATTTGATGGTGAGGTTGGGCTGGAATCCCGGTAGTATGAGGAAACATTCTGTAGCACCTGGGGGAGACAGAAGCCTCTTGGTCACCTCCCTGGGTATGTGGGGGTGACATATCTCCCACATGGGAGGTGGGAGGGTGTGGGGTCATCTCCCAGAATTTACGGATGCCCCAGGTCAGAATGGCTGGGTGAAGGCCTCCAGAGAGCTGGTTCCCATGGTGAAGAGTTAGCTTCCAGGGAGGGGACCTTCATAAGAGGGGCCGGCCCAAGCCCACCCTGCGTGCCTGCTGTTCAGGTGATACGCCGGATCCGGGCCAGCGGGCCTCGGGTGTTGCTGACAGTTTTGGCGCAGCACGTGCACGAGGTGGCCCGAGCTCAGCGGGGGAACAACACCCACCTTTGTCCCCCTCTCGGCCAGGGGGTCCGGCCTCGGCTGTGCCACGTAGTGAAAGACGAGGGCGGCTTTGGCTTCAGTGTCACCCAAGGTGAGCTTAGAGCGCGGGAGGGGTCAGCAGGGGGGCCCTGAGCCCTGTTGTGGGTGGACAGCAGGCAGAAAG
>NW_011495071.1:8544901-8559109 GCF_000754665.1 Bison bison bison
TCACTCTTTGGGCTTCCAGGACATCGGGGTCCTTTCTGGTTAGTGCTGAGCCCTGGAGGAGCAGCTGAGCGGGCAGGAGTGCCCCCTGGGGCCCGGCTGCTAGAAGTGAATGGGGTCAGTGTGGAAAAGCTCACACACAACCAACTCAACAGGAAGGTATGGCTGGTTCCTCTTGTCCTCACCCCTCTGGGCTTGTCCCAGTCTCGGGAAGCAGACTCTCAATCTCCCAGTCTGATCTTGTACCTCTGTCCCCATCCTTCCCTTTCCACTCTGTGTTCGCCACACCCCTCCCCTCCCGAGGGCTTCATTCCAGGGCCTGGGAAGAAGGGCTGGGAGGGGGTGCCTGCTTCTGCCCTCCCTCCCCAGTTGGTTGATGCTGATGCCCTGCTGGGTCCCACAGCTTTGGCAGAGTGGCAAGCAGGTGACCCTGCTGGTGGCAGGGCCAGAGGTGGAGGAACAGTGTCGCCAGCTGGGAATGCCCCTGGCTGCACCTCTGGCAGAGGGCTGGGCACTGCCCACCAAGCCCCGCTGTTTGCATCTCGAGAAAGGGCCCCAGGGCTTCGGGTTCGTGCTCCGGGAGGAGAAGGGCCTTGATGGTCGCCTCGGTGAGTGGGAGCCCTGGGGATGGGGCGGGAAGGTGGGCCTTGGGGTGGGCACACCAGTGTCTGCATCTACCGCTCAGTACACACAAGTGGTGGCCCTGGCTGAACCCCAGCCCAGGGCCTCCTCCTCCTCCTGTGTACCCCTGGGTCAGTCCCCCAGTGTGCACACAGTGGCCTGGGCTGGCGCTGGGGTCGGGGGGGAAGGAGCCATGAGGATGTCTGCGTCCCAGGTCAGTTCCTATGGGAGGTGGACCCAGGACTGCCAGCGGAGAAGGCCGGGATGCAGGCTGGGGACCGGCTGGGGGCTGTGGCTGGGGAGAGCGTGGAGGGGCTGGGCCACGAGGAGACAGTGTCCAAGATCCGGGCGCAGGGCTCCTGTGTCTCCCTCATTGTCGTCGACCCCAAGGCTGACCGCTTCTTCAGCATGGTGCGAGCTGAGGGGCCGGGGATAGAGATGGGGCCGGAATGGAGCAGGGCTCAGGTTAGGGAGAAGCAACAGATTTGTCCTCTTCCTCTTTTCCAGGTTCGCTTGTCTCCGCTCCTCTTTTTGGAGAGCACAGAGGCTCCTGACTCTCCCTGGGGTAGTGGCTTAGCCTCTGTGGTTGAGACCAAGAACCCACTCGTCAAAGACGCAACAGTGGCCGCTGTCCCATGCAACTTCCGCCAGTGCTTCCTGTACCCTGGGCCTGGCGGTGGCTATGGCTTCCGACTCAGCTGTGTGGCCAGCAGGCCTGGTCTCTTCATCTCCCAGGTGACGGATGCCCCGGGAACCTTGGATGTTTTCAATCCTTTGCCTCTTGATGAGCCTTCTTCTGCTTCCCTCCCAGAGCCCTAGAATACCCAGCAAACTTTTCTGTGGTGTTCCAGGCTCCTCTAGACCCCACCTATTCCACCAGGTGACCCTAGGAGGCTCTGCTGCCCAGGCAGGGCTGCAAACAGGAGACATGATTCTGGAGGTGAATGGGTATCCCATGGGTGGAGAGAAAGACCAGGAAAGACTTCAGCAGCTGGCTGAGGCGAAGCCACCCCTATGCCTGAAGTTGGCAGCCCAATCTCAGCAGGGCTTGGAAGCCTGGATTCCCCCAGGGTCCAGAGAGGTGAGGAAAAAGAGATGGATGAACTGTGAGCAGCCAGAAGAGGAGGGGGCGTGGTCAGAGAGGAGGGCAGAGTGTGAGGCTACAAGGTGAAGCAGTTTGGGGGACCCTGGTTGGGACTTTAGGCCAGGGTAGGTGGGAACAGAAAGACCCCAGAGAAGAAGCCCCTATTCCTGAGCATTCCAGTGCAGATGGGGACAGGGAAAAGGAACTCTTCTGTTCCCTGAATGACTTCTTCCCTTCTTTCTTTGCTTAGGATGGGGTTCTGGCCTCAGATCTGCTGTAGCACCCCATGCTTGGCAATGATCTGCCCAAGCTTCCCTGTCTTCACCCTCCAGCCTGAGGTGGTGGGAGCTGAGATGCTCTCTTTAAACCAGAAGCTGCAGCTTTAGGACTCCTGATACCTCCAGTCACAGGATTGTTTAAGGTCTCTCTCCCTTCCCATGGCTCCACCTCCTGGAAGAGGGTGGGGCCAGAGCCCTCAGGTGGGCCCATGAAGGAGCTTCCCATTTGATTCCGGAGGAAGTCATGTGGGGTCTTTGGGAGCTGTGCCCCAGAGATGAGGATCTGCTTGAGATGAGCAGTATGATTTTGTGATTTATAGCAAGAAATATATATTAGGTCTTCCTATCCTTTCCTGGCAGAGAGCTTCTAAAATCCTTGGGATTTCCTAAGTAATAAGAGTGATAAAGGTGTCTTCTGTTATTCATAATAAGGCTCGTTCAATTACAGCTATCCTTGTTAATGAGGTTCCTTTTGGAAAGCACCTAAGAATGGGGCACTGGTTTCCAGGGGAACTGATCATGTGATTAGCAAGCTGGAACTTTCAGTGCCCCGCCACCCCCCCCCTCAGTCTCCCTGGGAGGGGACAGGGGCTGGAGGTTGATTAATCACCAGTGATCAATGGATTGATTAATCATGCCTACATAATGAAGTCTCCATAGAAACCCAGAAGCACAGGTTCAGAGAGCTTTCTTTGTTGATGAACACATGGAGGTGCAGGGGGTTGGCACACCTGGAGAGGGTATGGAGCTTCCGTGCTCATACCCCACCCCACGTATCTCTTGCATATGGCTGTTCTTGAGTTGTGTCCTTTGTAATAAAATGGTGATCTAGTAAGTAAACCATTTCCCTGAATTCAATCACTCTAGCAAATGATTGAGCCCAGGGAGGGGGTTGTGGCTATCACTGATTGATAGCCAGTCAGTCAAAAGCACAAGTGACAGCCTGGACTTAAGATGGTATTTGAGGTTGCAGGCACTCTTGTGGGACTCAAGAGTGCCACAGGGATCTGATGCTATGGCCAGGTAGATAGTACCACAATTGAGTTAAATTGTAACACAAAAGTTAAATTATGTCTACAGAGAATTACTTGTTGTGGGAAACCTCCCCCTCCCCCCTTTTAAAATGTGCTATATTTATTTCTCTTGAGAAAGTTTAAGCACCATGGTGGTGTGGTGGTTTAGCTGCTCCATTGCATCCAAGTCTTTTGTGACTCCATGGACTGTAACCTCCCAGTCTCCTCTCTGTCCATGGGATTTTCCAGGCAAGAATACTGGAGTGGGTTGCTATTTCCTTCTCCAAGGGATCTTCTTAATCCAGGGATTGAACTCAGGTCTCCCGCATTGCAGGTGAATTCTTTACTAAGCTACCCAGGAAGGCTTTTAAGCTCCATAGCTAAAAGATACACAGTTGTGCATAGTGGAAACAATTGTGCGTAGTGAGTAGAATCCTGATGCTCATTTCTACCTAAACCTCCACCTGTTCTACCTGAAAGATCAGTCTGTAAGGATGAAACACAACTTACTGAAAGGAAGAATCTACAGAGGGTGAAAATGAACCATTTCTGCTGTTTCTATTATGGTGAATATATTCTGTTATTCCCAAGAGATGGCAAAACAGAATATATTTGGTTATTCCTACTTTATACAAAATTAATTAAACTAAGTAAACTTTTTAAACGACATTATAAATTCAATACAAGGCAATGCTGGGAATTCTTTTCAAAACTTCCCCCTTCCATATTTAACCAGAAATGAAGTAGAACTGAGAACGCTGTAGTAAAATAAAGGAGAAGCAGACAGTATTCCCTTTTCAGGTGGGCTGTGGGGCTGGCTATGCTTGAAGCCATCTGGAACTTGCCCTAAGCATGACTCCAGGATGTTAGGTATATTACAAGAATTTGGAGACTAGCTGCACCTTCCCTCTGTGGGCACCTGAGGATTGTGGGGGCTGGTGCCTAGTCACTCTTGGTCCTTTGTAGAAATGGCCTTTATCCACAAATCTGGCTGCCTTTGTTGGTGCTGGTGGGGATAGGGTGACCAAAAGGGCTCCAGGCTCAAGGGGTGGGACCCAGACTCTCTAGGAGAGAAGTTGAGACCTTGTCAAATTTCTCTCTTCTTATTCCATCTTCAGGGTAATGGGTCAGTCCAGAACTGAGATATTCCCATGAGGACTCCTCTCTGCCAAAAAAACACAGCTCACAGTCCTGCTGAGGTCTACATCAAGACAGCTTTATTGCTGGGGCCTCAGAGGGCCCCAGAGACTAGAGACTCACAGCTTCAAAGATCCAGGGGGTTGAGTCCAAACTGGTGGAGCTGCTCCTTGAGCCTGGTGTGGAGTCTCAGCACAGCCCCGTCCCACTGAGGCTTCACGTCTCTCAGCTTGGCCAGGAGCCGGTCCAGGCTGTCCTGCAGACACTGAGCTTCAATCTCAGGAAGGGAGAAGTTAGGGTAAGGGGTGCCCCCAGCCTGGTCTGTAAGCTTTCCCAGCCAGTGTTTTCTTCAAGCTCTTATTCTTAGTGGGTAGGCATGGTTGTATCCCCTTAAGATAGAGCAGAATCCCCTATGGAGATGCTTCTTTCCCTTCCCCCTGGCCTGTCATTGTCATCCTCGCTGGGATCTGTGGGGATGGGGGAGGGCTGGGCACTGGGATGGCTGGTCTTCAGAGGGTAGTGCTTACATGTAAGATTTCCTCATACTTGGCCTCCATGTCTGCCACGTGGGCCCGAAGCTGAGCCAGAGTCTGGTCCCGCTCTCCGAGGGCCTGCTTGGCCTCCCTCTGGGCAGCCTCAGCCTCCCTCTGGCACAATTCTGGGAGAGATGGTGCCAGTGGGGAGGATGAAAGAGGACAGGATGGTGACACTCGGCCTCTGAACAGAGTCTCCCACCCAAAGAGCACAACATGAGCAGGACTGTTCCAGACTCCCCCAGAGCCGTCAACTTCCCCTCGTTCCTATAAAGAGCTGACATATACTGTTAAGGTACAGGAGAGAGAGGGGGGTTCTTGGGACAAGAGATTTGGCTCCCAAATCAGGTTGCCATTCACTACTTGTGTAACATCTGACACGTCTCTAAGACTCAGTTTCTTCATCTTTATAGAGAAAAATGACACATACTTCACAGGTGTGCTCTGAGAGTTAAATGTGATAACGTGAGGACGTCCCTGCTGCCAGTCGCTAGGACTCTGCGCTCCCAGGGCAGGGGGCTCAGGTTTGATCCCTAGTCGGGGAACTAGATCCCACACGCTGCAGCTAAGAATTCACATGCCCCAACTAAGAGCAGGGGCAGCCAAACAAACAAACAAAAATACATTTAAAAAAATGTGATAATGTGTGGGAAAGCACCTAGTATGTAGGAGGTGCTTAAAAATGCTGATTGCATTTGAGATAAGGCAAAGATTAGGAAAGGAACTCAGGGTCTGAGTGGGAAGATAAGCAACTCTTCGATATCTAAAGCTAAACTAAAGCTATTTTAGGATAAGAAAACTTTGAGGCCAAAATTGTGGAAAATCCGTGCCATGCTAAAATTTTTCAACTCTGTCCTGTTACCAAGATGGAAGAGAGCAAAAGCTTCCTGTTTTTTTGTTTTTTTGTTTTGCTTTGTTGCTTATTTAGAAGCTCATTTATTTATTAGCAAATAGTTATTCAGGACCTACCACACATTAGGTCTTGAAGATACAGAGGTAAGTAATTCAAACAGTTATATTCAAGCTTGCTTTCATTCTAAAAATCAGCCAAACTAAGACAGAATGTGTTTTGCTCATGAGAGACATGGGGGCAGTGGGGAGTAAGAATTGTCTTTAGAGAGACCATTGAGAGAGGGAGCTGCAGTGAGAAAGTTAGGTCTTCTTCACTTACAACTTAAAGTTTAAGATTGGGTATTTTTTTTGCTATCCTGAACCTTCTGTTGCAAGTGGTAGAAGAGTCAGTGGGGAAGACAGTATGAGAACTTAAATTGCGGTTTTCTAAAGAAAGACCATCCTAACTCCACCCCTTCAGGCTGGACTACATCAGTGATCCTCTGAGAGAAAGTGCTGTGAGAGTAGGGTGTGCTGTGTGTGCGTGCTAAATCGGTTAGTGTTCAACTCTTTGTGACCCCATGGAATGGGGCTGTCCAGGCTCCTCTGCCCATGGGATTCTTCAGGCAAGACTACGGAGTGAGTTGCCATGCTCTCCTCCAGGGAATCTTCCTGACCCAGGGATGGAACCCACGTCTTTTAAGTCTCCTGCATTGGCGGGAGGGTTCTTTACCACTAGGGCCCCCTGGGAAGCCTACCTAACTGCTCCCGAAGGCCCTCCACTTCTTCTTCCAGCTGTCTGCTGCGACTCTGCATCGCCTCCTGCAGGCTCTGGCACTGACGGCTCATCTCTGGCAGAGCGGTGGGTGGCCAGGGACCCAGGTGGGGAGAGAGCAGTGGAGAAAGGACAGGGAGTTGTGGGTGGGGAGGGCTCTGCTTGGTCCAGTGGACAGGTGCATAAAGGTCTTTTGAGGGCCTTCCCTGGCAGTCCAGTGGTTAAGACTTCACCTACCAATGCAGGGCATGCGGATTTGATCCCTGATCTGGAAGCTAAGATCCCATATTCCTCAGGGCCAAAAAACCAAAACATAAAACAGAAGCAATATTGTAACAAATCCAATAAAGACTTTAAAAATGGTCCACATCAAAAAAAAAAATCTTAAAAAAAAGTAGTCTTCTGGATTCTTCCTGTGGTGATCTGAGAAGGTGGGGACAGAGCTGGGAAACAAGATACCCATTTGCTATGCCATTTCAGTATGTGAATTCAGGCCCTCCTTCCCACCCACTCCCACGGGAGGAGAGAGATAAAGGCTAGGGCTGCGTTTCATAACCCACGGGACATCAAGCACATAGCAGTGCATGTCATGGAAGGTTCCTTCAGGATTCCTTCAGGAATTCCTTCAGATTCCTTCAGGATTCTTGTACGTGCTGGGAGGGCTGAGGCTAGGTATGGCAGTTCGAAGTCCCCCTTGTCTCCCTTTCTAGCATCGGGCCTTCCCAGTTGTCCTCTTCCGGGCCCCTGTCTCCCACCCACCTGCTCGATCAACCTCACACCTGCATATATGGCCTTCCCTTCGCTCTGGGCCCCCTCCAGTTCAGCCTCCAGGTCTTTGATCCTCTGCTTCAGCTGGTCTTCAGAAGCCTTGGCTCGGCGGGCTTCATCCCTCTGCAGAGCTGTGAACAGTCCAGAGCAGGCCTCTGCACTGGCTGGGGACTCCACGAATCAGCCCCCATGGCCTTGATGGACTCTGTCCACCTTCAGAAACCTGGCGGCAGCCTGCCAGTCTCTCACTGTCATTCTGTGTGTTTCCCTTCCCTGCCTCAGAATCCTACAGACTCTGTTACTAAGAGGGAAAAACTCCCTCTGTGTTCCAGCTATAAAAGTTAGCTTTCTTTATCAACCCTCACTGCCCACCCTGTCCTCACGACCCCAACTCTTGACAATCTTTCCCATTAGGGGATGGTTAGAGATCAGCTCAGCCCTCCACCATGGTTCCAAAACTTTAAGCTCCCAGGGATACACAAATGCCCACTGTCTCTGTTTTCCCCAGAACTTCCACCCTTCTTACCCAAGCGGTCTTGGAGCACCTCCTTTTCCAGCAGTGCCAGCCTGCGCATGGATTCAGCCTCCACATCTGCCCTGGCAAGACGGCAGACCCTCAGCTTGTCAGGATCTCAGCCTTCCCTACTCCCCTCCCATCCTCCTCCCGTACCCTGGACTTCTCTTTTTTTGTGGGAGATATGAGGACCATTAAATGAGGGATCTCTGAAGACAAAGCCTAATGTGTTCACTACCCAGCTCACAGTAGGTACTTGAAAGATGTGTAATGAATATACAAGGAAGGCACACAGCCAGAAGGGATTCATGGGTGCTGATTTTCCCATGTTCCCAGCTCCATGGCACCCGAGTATGGATATAAAGGGGGAAGGCCAAGACAGCTCCATCTTGTCACGCAGAGGGCTGAATTCTCTCTGGAGGTCTCTGAGCCAGAACAAGGAGAGGCAGGGAGGCACCCACCTCCACCCAGTCTGACTCACCAGCACCTGCATTTCTTTTCTTCTTCTGGGCCCCAGCTTTTATCCCTTTTTCTTTGGTCTTAGGTGGCATCTCCTTCCTGTCCTGGAGGGAGGGAGGGGGCTCATATTTAGGTCTGGACATGGAGACGCTCTCCTGCCTCCCTAGACTGAACCAGGAGTCCCAGGAGAATTAGTGCTCTTGTCTCCAAGTCTGTCTCTTACACTTTCCAGAAGCTTCAGTTCTTGGTTTCCTTGGAAACTTAGGCAACGCTGGGGCCAGGGGGAAGGATGACCCCATTTCTCTCTACCAGTCAGGCTCTAAGTACAGAAATCATTCCTCTCAACCCTCTTTCAGAGAAAATAAAGCTCAGTACCTGGCCCCTTCTCTCTTCCCATCATCCTTACCCTGCCTCTTCCTTCCTCCAAGACCCTCACTTTCTGTTGTATCTCCCTGTGGCGTGACCCACTCTCCAGGAGGGGCAGAGAAAAGGCCCAACCAGCTAGAAGCAGGAGGAGGAGATTGTGTTCTGGGACCCAATCCAGAGTGGCAAATTTCATTTGGGGGTGGGACTGAGAACTGGAAGGTTGGGCTTCTGGAGGCTGCACGTTGTCCAGGCAACTGGGAAACATGGAGTTGATAGGAAGGTACATGCATGCTTGCTCAGTCGCTATAATTGTGTCTGGTAGAAGGGGCTAAATACAATGCTTAAAATACCAAGGTCTCAGAGGGCCGATACTCTTCTTGTCCCCAGATCCTAAGTGTAGTTTGAGGAGAAAGGGCTTTGGAACTGATTAAATATGATTCACTTCTATGTAGCACTGCCGGCAATTTGGACACTTACAAATTACAGATTTACACATCCAAAATAATGCTATTGCGCTGATACAGAGGAAAAGAACTGACGGTAGCCATTTGGGGTGATTTACATTTCCCAAAGTCTCATCAACAAAATGACATTATTAAATAGGCTTAAAATTGAAGATCCCTTTCAGGAAGGTATTCTATGGTGAATGAGGGAAAGAAATTCAGGAGACGGTGGTTGAGTTTCCTATTTCAGATAAATGAGACACAGAGGAGAGTTAGACCTAGGACCTCAAGGTGCTGTGCTAAGTCACTTCAGTCGTGTTCGACTCTTGCAACCTCTTGTGACCCCATGGACTGTAGCCCTCCAGGCTCCTCTGTCCATTGGATTCTCCAGACAAGAATACTGGAGTGGGTTGCCATGCCCTTCTATCCTGACATAGATGCAAATCAAGAAGAAAGGGTACTGGTTAGAGACAGGAGCTTTTGAGTTCTCATCCTTACCCTTCTCCAGATATGTAAATTTGGGTAAGTCATTTTCCTTGCTCAGGGTAGGTTTCCTAAATCTTTAAATCTTTGATTTTGGGAAATTCCCTGGCAATCCAGTGGTTAGAACTCTGTGCTTCCACTGCAAGAGGCATGGGTTCGATCCCTGGTTCGGAAACCAAGATCCAGCAAGCCGCAGGGTGCGGCCAAAAAATAAATCTTCGATTTTGTAAATCCTGAAAGGCTTGGATTTTCACCAGGTATTTACAGGACTATCTTCTTTTATGGTGACTTAATATATTTCCTCTTTCCCCCTATTCCTGTCTGTGGTTGATTTTCAGACAGGTGCTGGGAAAATAACCAGCTTTGTTTCCTGTGGCATTGAGTTGATTTGGGCTCCCTCTAGTGGATTTTCTTGACCTTCTACTGAGTCTCCTGAATTTTTCTATTTAAATTATTTACGGAGCAATGTTGGGGGCGCCCCTCATTTAGGGGTGCTGCCTAGCATCTTGCTGGAGTCACGAATAGTTGGAAAAATAAATATGGGGAAGGGAGAATGCTGAGTGGCTTGCCCTGGTCAGCTGTTCCTTCCCCGAAACCCCCCTCTCCAGCCTTTTGCTATTGGGAGCCTTTGTTGTCTGTCTGCCACCCAGATTTGTGAACACCAAAGTGGCTAAAATGAGAACAGCAGAAACTTCAGGGCTTTCCCCCTTGTGGATTTAGGGAACCGCAGACTCTTTCTTTAGGTATTTCTCTGTCTTCCTCAACAGTTTTGGTCAATTGCCTGTTATCAGGAACAGATCTGAAGAAACAGCCACGAGATCTTGGGGGCCCGGGGTGGGGTAGGGGGCGGAAATCCTTCTTCTAGGTGGTAGCAGATTCAGGTAGAGCCTGAGGATATTTATTTGTCACCTTCACAGCTGCAGGATACCTCTCTGACCCCAGGACATTTTACAGAGTAAAGGGAAGAGCCATCCTTGTTCTTCGCAATGCTTACTGTTCCTCCACTTCAGTGTCAGAAAATCTTGCCCACATGTCCCAAATCAGAAGAAGACTTTTCTTCTAACTTTGATGCATGTTTTCATTTACTCCTGCCCTCCCCCCACCACCCCACCCCACCGAAAACCCTCTCTCCCTACGTAGGAAAGCAGTAGAGGTCTCTGTCCTGTCTTACCCCTCATCCAGAATTCTGTGCTGGGGACTTTTCCATAGAATGATTAGTGTCTCTGTTAGGCTGAGGCAGGGAGTCACATATTGAGGAAGAGATTACAGAGAATAAACAACATATCGTGTCTCAGAAGAGCATTTACTTTTCAAATACGTTCAGTCAACTGACTTTCAGGTGCAGAATGAGGATGTGGTTTGGGGTGAAGGTGAAATGGAATAAGAAGAGTGCCACGGATCACATGATGCAATACAAACTGAGCCAGCTCTAGAATCATCCAGGAATGAGAATGACATTGTGCTCCACGATTCAATCTCTAGTACATTTTGAAAACAAGCCAAGTGAAAATTGGGAAAGAAAGGTCAATCTTTCCTTCTTTTTTTTTTTTTTTCATTAACCTCAGTTCAGAAGTGAAAAGAGGAAAGATCATTTCAGCAGAATTCTGCCTTCCTTTAAATAGGATCCCATCTTGGGGTTTTAAAGAGACACAGAGAGAAGGTCACCCTCTCTACTTTATTCAGATGTGAGACACAGGTCATCTTTATGCATTAAAAGAAATATGGCTTGCTGCAGCAGGAACAAAGTGCAAATTACACCATCCCATTCTATAATATACAGACCATACTGAGCGTAATACAAATTGGAAGCCTTAAACCAAGCCAGAGATGGTGTAGATGAGCCACAAGCTCATATGCAACTCTAAGGGTTAATTTCTCACCCTGAGAAATCTGTATGCAGGTCAAGAAGCAACAGAACTGGACATGGGACAACAGACTGGTTCTAAATTGGGAAAGGAGTACGTCAAGGTTGTATATTGTCACCCAGCCTATCTAACTTATATGCAGAGTATACCATGCGAAATGCCGGGCTGGATGAAGCACAAGCTGGAATCATGATTGCCAGGAGAAATATCAATAACCTCAGATATGCAGATGATACCACCCTTAGGGCAGAAAGTGAAGAAGAACTAAAGAGCCTCTTGATGAAAGTGAAACAGGAGAGTGAAAAAGTTGGCTTAAAACTCAACATTCAGAAAACTAAGATCATGGCATCCCATCAGTTCATGGCAAATAGATGGGGAAACAATGGAAACAGTGACAGACTTTATTTTGGGGGGCTCCAAAATCACTGCAGATGGTGACTGCAGCCATGAAATTAAAATACGCTTGCTCCTTGGAAGAATAGCTATGACCAACCTAGACAGCAAGCAGAGACATTATTTTGCCAACAAAGGTCCATCTAGTCCAAGCTATGGTTTTTCCAGTAGTCATGAATGGATGTGAGAGTTGGACTATAAGAAAGCTGAGCACTAAAGAATTGATGCTTCTGAACTGTGGTGTTGGAAGACTTTTGAGAGTCCCTTGGACTGCAAGGAGATCCATCCAACCAGTCCATCCTAAAGGAAATCAGTCCTGAATATTTATTGGAAGGACTGATGCTGCAGCTGAAATTCCGATACTTTGGCTTGATGTGAATAACTGACTCACTGGAAAAGACCCTGATGCTGGGAAAGATTGAAGGGAGGAGGAAAAGGGGATGACAGAGGATGAGATGGTTGGATGACATCACCAACTCAATGGACATGAGTTTGAGTAAGCTCTGCTAGTTGGTGATGGACAGGGAAGCCTGGTGTGGAGCAGTCCATGGGGTCGTAAAGAGTCGGACATGACTGAGTGACTGAACTGAACTGAATTATACTCTATTAAATCTAGGATTTGACTATGAGGGGAAAAATGTCCCCTTGCATGTCTACAGTGTGCTAGGTACTGTGGAAGACCAAAGTAGATAGGACAGTATAGCATAAGTTAATGCCCCATGTGTGCTCCGCTGCTCCAGTCGTGTCTGACTCTGCGACCCCTTGGACTGTAGCCAGTCAAGCTCCTCTGTCTATGGGATTATCCCAGCAAGAATACTGGAGAGGGTTGCGATTTCCTCCTCCAGGGGATCTTCCGGACCCAGGGATCAAACCTGAGTCTCCTGCGTCGAAAATGGATTCTTTACTGCTAAGCCACCCGAGAAGCCCTCAAATTAATGTGTGATAGGTGAGAAATAGATGGTTATGGAAATTTAGAGGAGAGAAGGATTATTCTAGCTGGAGTGTCTGATAAGGAGGACAACATTTGAGTATAAAAAATGGATTGGACTTCATTGCACTCTTTAGGCAGAGGGAATGCTCTGAGTAACGGTGATGAAAAAAGAATTGTGGTATTTCGTGACTTGGTGAGTCACCCAGCATAGAATATATGTACTGGAATAGTATAAAACTGCAAGGTAGTTTGAAGTTAGATCATGACTATTAACTTCATTAAGGAGGCAATGGGGAGTGCTGAAAGTTTTTGTTTTTTGTTTCATGTTGTCAGAAGCATACTTTAAGAACACTGGTCTGGTGACAGAATGGATTGAAAGTGGCAGGGAAATCAGTAAGGAAAAGGTTTCTATAGACGCAGTGGGAGGAAAGGAGGGCCTGCAACTAAGGGTGGACACATCAGGGGTGGGAAGTTTTGACAATTATCTAAGAGCTTTGCCTGTAGTTTTTCTTTAGCCATTCTAACTCTTTCTAGGTAAGTACTGATTAATGGAAATTCTACTGATAGGAAATGATAATTCTGACTCCACAATCAATCGTAGATACAGGCCACTGAGTTACAAACAAGAATGTCTGGCTGAAGAGTCTTTGAGTTCAGAGATCTTTTATCGCCCCTCTCTTCTAGGATCATTTGATAAGCTTAATTCCCTAATCAGTCAAGACCTTTGTAGAAGAGCCAGGTGGGGAATCTAAGGCGGAACTGAGTACTTATTGACACACCAGGGCCTGCAAACTCCCAAGCTGAGGCTCAGAATTAGCAAATTAGGGCAGGGCACTTCCTTCTTCAGGAGGGAAGTTGTGTTTTTTCAAAGTTCTTCCAACGGAACTTTGAGACTAGAAAAGTGGAAGTGACTGGGAACTGCATTGCTGTTCCTGGGCGGGGCATGGCCTCCTCAGGCCAGGGCTCAAAGCTCAAGGTTTCTGTGGTCAGGGCCTGATACTGGCGGTGCCTACCCACCTGCAGAACAAGGTGCTGCTAAGCAGGGGGATCTTAAGGCAAAAAAAGGGAGAAGTGTTTTGTTTTCAGAAGGTCAAAGGGCCTGGAAGAAGAACTCATGGCCTGATGGCGCTAGCCTTTCTGAGGTCTAATCAGGATGCAATGATCTGCAGCATTCCCATTCCTGTCCTTGGTCCTGACTTAACTAGGAGTTTAAAACACTAGGGAGTGGGGGGAAAAACTTCCCTTTTTCTTCCACAATGTTAGAAGCAAATAAAGTTCAATTTCCTAATTTGTCAGGTGTGGGGTAAAGACAACATCGAGATTCTTTCCATGGCACTTGTCTTAATTTTTTCTTTTTTCTTTTTTTAACAACTGGGGATTCCCAGGTGGTGTGAGTGGTAAAGAACCCATCCGCCAGTGCAGGAGACATAAGAGATGTGGGTTCAGTCCCTCGGTTGGGAAGATCCCCGGAGGAGGGCATCAGGACTGAAGCGACTTAGCATGCATGCACATGTTCTCTTAAGGCTTCCCAGGTGGTACTAGTGGTAAAGAATCTGCCTGCCAATGCAGGAGATGTGGGTTTGATCCCTGGATGGGGAAGATCCCCTGGAGGAGGGCATGACAACCCAGTCCAGTATTCTTGCCTGGAAAATCCATGGGCAGAGGAGCCTGTTGGGCTACAGTCCATGGGGCCACAAAGAGTCAGACACAACTGAAT
>NW_011495071.1:8559209-8560273 GCF_000754665.1 Bison bison bison
ATGACTGAGCACACACAAGCCCCGCCCCCCCCCCACTCTTCATAATTTAGAAAGGAGCTTTTACAAAGCCAGAAGTTTAGAAAAAGAAGTTTAAGCTCAGATGTCATTCTAAATTTGACTCTCATGAAATTCCCAAATCTCCTTTCTTCTAATATCTTTTCCAAGAATCATTATAAGTAAAATAGTGCAGTAGACTCCCTTTTAAGAAGACATTCAGTATAAAATAGATAACCAACAAAGACCTACTCTGTATCACAGGGAACTATACTTAATATTTTGTAATAACCTATAAGTGAAAAGAATCTGAAATATATTAATAGGTACATATACTGTACCTATTTTTGCTATTAATAGGTACATATATTGTACCTAATTTTTCTGTACACCTGAAATGAACACAACATTGTAAATCAAATATACTTCAATTAAAAATAGAAATAAAAATAAAAAAAGAATTCAAATGACCCCTCACCACAAGACTGAAATAGACATGAAACTGAAGGTTGACTCACAACTTAGGCATCAATTTCTTCTATTAAAGTAGAGGTTCAAAAATAAATAAATAAATAAAGTAGAGGTTCATGTGGGTAACCCTCTGAAAAGAACCACTCAGAATCAGTAACTCAGAAGAGGTTACAATCACTTTGTGGGAGAACTGGTCGAGGCCTTTGTTCTAGTACTGATTAACCAGTGGAACTTCCTAGCTCTACCCGTCTTAACTTAAATAGCCCAACGACCTCCTCCAGGGCTGACAACCCACCACCCAGAGGGAACATGGAGGGCCGGCTTCTGCCTAGTGCGCAAACTCCACGTTAGCCACGCCCCGCCCTTTCCCCAACTCTTCCAGCAGGGGGCGAAGGGGGACGGTTCGGCCTGGGCCCGCCCCCCGGGGGCAGGGACGTGGAGGCGGCGCGGAAACTTGGCGGCGGCTTTCCGGGAGCGGTGACTCGGGAAGGGGGTGGCGCAGAAGAGGCCGCTGCTCAGTCCAGACGCGGCCGCTCGCTTCTCCGAGCCCCGCGCGCTCCCCCCGGGCTCGCGCTCTGTGAGGGGGCGCGCCCGCGCAG
>NW_011495071.1:8560601-8567407 GCF_000754665.1 Bison bison bison
GGAAGCTGGGGGAGGGGACGGGTCGTGCGAGGCTGGGGAGGCGAGGAGCCGGGGTGACGGGGCCGAGGGCTGGGGGGTGTGGGGGTAGGGAGGAGATCAGGAGGACGGGGGTCGGCGGAGGGGGAAGGGCTGCGGTTGGGAGTCGGGGGGGAACGTTGAGGTGGTGTGTTTGGGGTTGCGAGACAAAGATGGGGTGGGGGCTGGGGGAGGTTAACGTGGGGAGCCACCGGGGCGGAAGGTCTAGTGGGGCTGCAGAGTTTGGGGCTCTGCGCAGGATGTAGGGATGTGGGTCACGGAATTGGCCCCGGGAGATAGGAGGGAGGGGGCGGTGAGGAAGAGCGCTTGATTTACCGGCTGGGACTGAGCTGGACGGGCTCTAATTAGGGAATTGGGTTTTACGGGCTCTCATGGAGAGACCTGGGGTCCTGACAACTCCGCGGGCAGACTGCTCTGGGTGAGCGTACAATTTTTTTTTTCCTTCCCTTCTTCTCAATAAGATGTGACAGAGATAAAAGAAATGGGGAATGTTTAAATGGACCGAGGAAGGAACTTTCCTCCACATCTAGCGCTGGCTCAAGTTTTTCTCTTCCAAAACATTGGATGGGATCCATTGCTGGTGCTGAGATATGCACTGATTAAACCACAAGTTCTGGTTATAACCTTTATCTTCGGAGAGATACGTTGACCGAGTGGGTTAAGCAGCAGATTCTGACTCCTTCCAGAACTTCCTCCTCACACACACTGTTTTTTGTTGGGTTCTACTTTTTTTGGTAATAGATGCTGACTCCTTATTACAGAACCTGACTTTAAAATTGTTAGATGAGCTCCTTTGATTACTTTTGTTTTTGTTTTTGTTTTTAGCAACTGTGAAAAATAACTTCACTTTAACCTTGGCATTTGACAGAATTTTACTTCCTTATAGTATGTCTGTATAATGAAAGATAGTAGTTAGTTCCAAGTCTAACGGTTTGTTCCAGAGCATTCAATTTTTCCTTTCTGTTTTTCAACATTTATCAATAACTGATTTTTGCAAAATTCATTCTGCAGATGAAAGATGGTTAGAAGGATCAGGCGTAAGAGAATGGTGTTATTTCCTCCACAGTAAAATTGGTTTTCTTTGGTTCCTCTCTGAGCCTAGGTTCCTCTTCTGTAAAGTTTTTCATGGATTGCTTTGGACTAGAAACAGCTAATAAAAGTGATTATGAAGCACTTGGCAGATATAAATGTGCTGTAGAAATACTTAATAAGTCCTGTGTGTGAATTAGCGCTCCTGTAGTACATACCAGTGGCTTCAGAAGCTACTTTTTCAGGGCTGGTTTTTCTCATGTTAAGTAATTGGTATTGTAATTACTGTTACAATGCTAATTTCATTCTTAGGAATTGCAGTAAAACCATTACATAAAGATAGGCAGTTAAGAGAATTTTAAGTGCATTGATACTTAAAAAAAATATATTGAATATATTCAAAATCTGAAGATTGTAGGTTTGCATTTTGGGGATTTAGAGTTGACTTAAAAAGTTTGTCCTGAAATTTGCATTTCTAATTAGTTTCTCATTTGAGACACATGTATCAACCTGCAATGTATCAAGATTGTATTGATTAGAGACCTCTCCTTAAAAATAAAACTTTTTGTCAAACTCTATAGAGTCTCTGTAATGTAGTCCTTAAAATGATTCCCCCCACCCCTTAAGACTTAACTCCATCTTTCTAAAGAGTGTGTAGTATGATTTCTTCTGCAGAATGTTTAATTATTTGGGAAGAATAAAGACCTCTGTTTTGAGTCAAAAGCTTTTCAGGTTTTGATAGTTGAAGGAAAGTAGGCTTCTACCTTTTCCATTCTAGTGTAGGAAGAGCGGTGGTTTTATTCTTGGGTTGATTGTTTTGAAAGATGATTTTTAGTATTGTGTGCCCTGTATCACATGTTACTGGTTGTGCTGAAAGGAAAGCTTCGTTCTTCTTTCTGATGTGTTAATCCGGTAGATTTGTTCTGCTTTCCAGATTTTCTGAATACTCCTGTAATGTTGTTAGAGTGCACTCTTTTACTCTTGATGTTTTGAGCATAAATGTTCTCTCTTTTCACTTTATTGTTGACAGTATCACTAACCCTTCTTGACTTCATGTCATATAATACAAGTGATGAAGAACTTAGTGTTAAATCCACAAATGTCCCACGCATTTATTGAATTTAGCTCTAAGTCACCATCTCTTACCTGTTTTAACCTTGTCATTAAAGCTAGGTGAATATTATTCCAGCCTATTATTAATCAGCTTATTGATTTAGTACTGGGAACTGTCTCCTCTCCTCCACATTTGATATTCATGGATGGAGAAGTTGGCCTAAGTCATGGGTTCTGGTCAATGTAGGCCCAATTTACTATTCCATTGCAAAACTTGAACTCATTGTTGGAAAAATGCTTGTGCTAGGATGCTTGTTATTAAACAGAAGATGTGGTTCGGTCTCTATAGTTTTTTTTCTTTTTTTCCTTGCCATCCCAGTATATTGTAATTGATATTTATGAAGCTACCCGTATGTGAAGAAAATGGCTAGTAAGGAAATAGACAACTGGCTAGGGGGTAGAGAAAGCCATCATATAATTGTCTTAAATGTAAATATGGAAGTGTCAAGTATTTAATTTAATGAGAGACTCAAAATTCCATTGTGAGACAGAGTGGGAGTTGACAAGCTTTCTGTCACGGAACAGAGAGTAAATACTTTAAGCATTGCTGGCCACCTATGCAGTTCTATATTCTTGGCTGCTGTTGTTTTTACAACTCTTTCAAAATGTAAAACCATTCTTATCTTGCAGGTATACAGAAAAATCCATCACGTTTTAGTTTGTCCACCGCTGAAGTAGAGCATCATGCCGGCAGTATTTTAGGTCCCTGCTATGTTTTTATTTTAAATTAGCTTATGTTAGTAAAACCTCGAGGTATTGATTTATTTAATGGAATATAATTTATTGGAAAAATGCTTTCCTTTAAATCATGGGTTTGAAAAAGCTTTTTAAAAATATAATCCTTCTACTACTTACCTTTTCATGCTTGCTGTAAAAAAAGCACCTTAAATAACTTCTTGTATTTTGGAAGTAAGATGCACGTAGCAGAATTTATGAATCTGTATGTTTCATTGGATTGCTTTCTCCCTTCCTTTTTACCTTTCCCCTATGTTTGCATGCTCACTAAATCCCAAGGATAGCACTACGTGTAAATTCTTGCATTCCAGGAGATTCCATTATAGTGATAAGTGACTAAGTAAGGATGTTCAGTGCGATATGGGATCTCTTAAGTTTAAACATCACGTACAGGGACTTCACTGGTGGTCCAGTGGTTAAGACTCTGCACTGCTAGTTCAGGGGGCGTGAGTTCAATCCCTCATTGGGGAACTAAGATCCCACATGCCATGCAGTTTGGCCGAAAGATTTAAAAAAAATGCACATATTTCCTTATCCTAACCTCTCAAGATGTAAATATCACGAGGACAACAGCTGTAATCTCTTTATCTCCTACAGTCTCTAATCACAAAGTCTTACACAATAGTAAGTGCATTTGTAAATATTTGTTAAATGAAATTGCTTTGTGTGTCCCCAAAGGAAAACTGAAAGGAAGAGGTATGCAAGTGGTAATCATTATTAATTACATTAACTTTTCACTAGTTCTTTGGAGGTTATGTTACTTAGTTAATAGAATTAGACTTAGAATCCAGGATTACCCACCTCCTAAGGCTTAGTTGGAGAAGGCAATGCACCCCGCTCCAGTACTCTTGCCTGGAAAATCCCATGGACAGAGGAGCCTGGTAGGCTGCAGTCCATGGGGTCCCAAAGAGTCGGACACGACTGGGTGACTTCACTTTGACTTTTCACTTTCATGCATTGGAGAAGGAAATGGCAACCCACTCCAGTGTTCTTGCCTGGAGAATCCCAAGGACGGGGAAGCCTGGTGGGTTGCCGTCTATGGGGTCACACAGAGTCGGACACGACTGAAGCGACTTAGCAGCAGCAGCAGCAGCAAGGCTTAGTTGGGGCTTGTACCTTGGAAGGAAAGCTATGACAAAACTAGACAGCCTGTTAAAAAGCAGAGACATCACTTTGCCAACGAATGTCCATACAGTCAAAGCTACAGTTTTTCCAAGTAGTCAAAGTATGGATGTGAGAGTTGGACCATAAAGAAGGGTGAGCACCAAAGAATTGATGCTTTTTTGAACTGTGGTGTTGGAGATGAGTCTGGAGAGTCCCTTGGACAGCATGGAGATCAAACCAGTCAATCCTAAAGGAAATCAACTCTGAATATTCATTGGAAGAACTGATGCTGAAGCTGAAACTCCCAATACTTTGGCCACCTGATATGAAGAGCTGACTCATTGGAGAAAAGACTCTGATCCTGGGAAAGATTGAGGGCAGGGAGAAGGGGAAGACAGAGGATGAGATGGTTGGATGGAATCACCGACTCAGTGGACATGAGTTTGAGCAGACTCGGGGAGACAGTGATGGACAGGGAAGTCTGGCATGCTGCTCTGGCATGCTGCAGTTCATGGGGTCACGAAGAGTCAGACACGGCTTAGCAACTGAACAAGGCTTAGTTATTTCCTCCATACAGTAGCTTCTCAGGTATACAACAGTCTTGATAATAAAAGTCATTTTTCAGAAAGTGACCTGTGTAGGTATACAACAGCAGTCCTCATGTACACTCTCACACCACCATTCACACACAAAGTAGATGTTTTCTTAAATGATATTAACATGATGTTTAACTAGTACCATTAAAAGAAATATCTACTTTTAAGTTAAGGATTTGTGTCTTTTCAAATTATGTGTACTGGTTAGTTTGCATGGTTATTGTGGTGGCTTCTACATGTTATTTTTCCACGATACTTAATTCATGTTATCTGTGGTAGCATTTATCACTTTTTATTTCATCTGTCTCTTCCTCCACTAGATCTCTTCAAGATCAAGCCTTTGTCTTAACTTCAGTTCCTGTGTCTAATATATAGTATTATACTTGCTGAATGAAGCGCAGACATTTTAATAAAGTACAATGAGATTGAAACATGCTCCCTTATTTTCTGTGTGATTAATTAGGGGGATAAGGTAGGGAATTTTTTTTTTTTTTTGAGTGTTGAATTAAAATAACATTTGCTAAAAGTTTTTACCTTCTTTTGGTTATAAAAGTGATACGTAGTCATTGTAAAAAAAGATGGTGTCGTTTTCAAATCTGTTAAGAATTCCCCCAATGGATGTAATATTCTCCCTTAATTCTTGTGAGATGTGAGCTCACTGAGCATTTCATGTGATTCATGATAGAAATTTTGAAGGATTTAGGCTGGGGAAGAAGATAATCTGCTCTGTTCATTTTGTGGCTTTGGTTAAAGCTTTTGGTGACTCTTGCTATAATGAAACCTGTTTTTAATATGTTGTTAGCTGTATACACATGGGCAAGTTGGTTCCCCAAGTCTACTTTCAGTGGAGTTCATGTTACAGTCAACCATATGATAATGTCCTCTAATGACTAACCTAGAGCATTAAAAGAAAAATGAACTATGTATTAAAAGAAAAATGGTCGAAGTATTTGTTTGAAAACTGAGCCTAAATTTCATTCACATTTTCCAATGAAGTTATTAATTCTGATCTCCATTAGGTTTGTTGGAAGAGGGGAATTATAACAAGCAAGTCATTGTGAAATGTTTTCATGATTAGCACATTTTGTGCTGGAAGGAAATAGGTGGGAGTAGTCAACCAGGAGCACTGGAAGCCAGCCTCAACTCTGTCCCCACAATGTTCCTTCCTGCAGCAGCTTCCAGGAGGAGGGGAAGGGGTGCAGTGATGTCATTCATGGTGCGCACCCGTGGGGAGTCAAGCCCTAGGAGATGGAATGTCAGTACTGTAGAAGCTCCTTAATCAGCAGTGACTCGGGGTCTCCCCTCTGCAACTTCTGGGACTGGTGGCAGGTCTTACTCAGCGGTGTCCACTACCTCGGGCGCCTCCTTACAGCCACCACTGACCTTCCCTGTGGCTCTGGGATCAGCCATGAGGAAATGTTAAAATGAGGCCAACCCGCTGCTACTTCAGTGAGGGGGATGGGATCCTAATTCCTGCCTCCTTTCTTAGGCCTGGGCTTCCCTGGTGGCTCAGTCAGTAAAGAGTCTGCCTACGATATGGGAGATCTGGGTTAGATCTGTGGGTTGGGAAGATCCCCTGGAGAAGGAAATGGCAACCCACTCCAGTATTCTTGCCTGGAGAAATCCATGGACAGAGGAGCCTGGAAGGCTACAGTCGATGGGTCACAAAGAGTTGGACGCGACTGAGTGACTTTCACTTCTTCAGTTCAATTTAGTCGCTCAGTTGTGTCCGACTCTCCGCGACCCCATGAATCGCAGCACGCCAGGCCTCCCTGTCCATCACAAACTCCTGGAGTTCACTCAGACTCATGTTCATCGAGTCAGTGATGCCATCCAGCCATCTCATCTTCTGTCGTCCCCGTCTCCTCCTGCCCCCAATCCCTCCTAGCATCAGAGTCTTTTCCAATGAGTCAGCTCTTCGCATGAGGAGGCCAAAGTACTGGAGTTTCAGCTTCAGCATCATTCCCTCCAAAGAAATCCCAGGGCTGATCTCCTTCAGAATGGACTGGTGGGATCTCCTTGCAGTCCAAGGGACTCGCAAGAGTCTTCTCCAACACCACAGTTCAAAAGCATCAATTTTTCAGCGCTCAGCCTTGTTCACAGTCCAACTCTCACATCCATACATGACCACTGGAAAAACCATAGCCTTGACTAGACGAACCTTTGTTGGCAAAGTAATGTCTCTGCTTTTGA
>NW_011495071.1:8567762-8568367 GCF_000754665.1 Bison bison bison
TTTTAATTTCATGGCTGCAATCACCATCTGCAGTGATTTTGGAGCCCCCAAAAATAAAGTCTGACACTGTTTCCATTGTTTCCCCATCTATTTTCCATGAAGTGATAGAACCGGATGCCATGATCTTCGTTTTCTGAATGTTGAGCTTTAAGCCAACTTTTTCACTCTCCACTTTCACTTTCATCAAGAGGTTTTTTAGTTCCTCTTCACTTTCTGCCATAAGGATGGTATCATCTGCATATCTGAGCTTATTGATATTTCTCCCGGCAATCTTGATTCCAGCTTGTGTTTCTGCCAGCCCAGCGTTTCTCATGATGTACTCTGCATATAAGTTAAATAAGCAGGGTGACAATATACAACCTTGATGTACTCCTTTTCCTATTTGGAACCAGTCTGTTGTTCCATGTCCAGTTCTAACTGTTGCTTCCTGACCTGCATACAGATTTCTCAAGAGGCAGATCAGGTGGTCTGTTATTCCCATCTCTTTCAGAATTTTCCACAGTTTATTGTGATCCACACAGTCAAAGGTTTTGGCCTAGTCAATAAAGCAGAAATAGATGTTTTTCTGGAACTCTCTTGCTTTTTCCATGATCCAGTGGATGTTG
>NW_011495071.1:8568467-8571645 GCF_000754665.1 Bison bison bison
TTTCTGGAACTCTCTTGCTTTTTCCATGATCCAGTGGATGTTGGCAATTTGATCTCTGGTTCCTCTGCCTTTTCTAAAACCAGCTTGAACATCAGGAAGTTCACGGTTCATGTATTGCTGAAGCCTGGCTTGGAGAATTTTGAGCATGACTTTCCTAGCGTGTGAGATGAGTGCAGTTGTGCGATAGTTTGAGCATTCTTTGGCATTGCCTTTCTTTTGGATTGGAATGAAAACTGACCTTTTCCAGTCCTGTGGCCACTGCTGAGTTTTCCAAATTTTTTAGACCTATCTGAATAGCAGTATACAAGTATAGCACTCTTTGTGAGAAACAATTTATGGATCATAAAATATATAGAACAAAATGTAAGTCTTCCTTTACTCCCCTACCCCTAAACTACTATTCTCTGTAGAGGTAACCACTGTCTACTATTTGGGGTCCATCCCTCCAGTTCCTTTTTCTAAGCGGCTCTGAACAAGTTGTTGCCTTCTTAGCATTTAGTCGCAAAGACTGACAACTAATAAGTCCTTATATTGTGTAGCAGTTTACAATTTAACATCTGCTGATACAGTAAAAATTTCAAAATAATGTGTCTTATGAGATCAAAACGAGATTCAGAGAAATTAAGTAAGATAAGCCACCCAACTCATAGTTTTGGTTTTTAATGTGGATCTTGAACTGGTGTTCAGACTCTGTTAAGTGAGTTTTATAAACCAGTGCTTCTGAGACTTTAACATAAATTCAGATCTGTGGATCTTGTCTGAATAGGTCTGAGGTGGGGCCTGAAACTCTGTGTTGCTGATATGGATCATACTTCAAGAAGCAAGGCCCCTTCCACAGTTACTTTTATTTTAGATAAGCTTGACAGATTTTTTTAAAAAAAAGTGGAGTATCTTATTTATGTTTAAGATATGTTCTTAAATTTGAAAAGTAGTATATATAACGTTTTTAATACATATAAAATACATTGTTATGCAAAAGTGGGATTTTTAAACAAAAATGCTTCTAGAATGAAAAGATTATCTATGTTGATACAACATGTAGGTCTCCTTGAATTCTTTTTTTAAGTTTTATTTATATTTTATAATATGGATATATATATATATGTTTAACAAATCATAGTGATAGTCTTCTGGGTTGTTTGTGATTTTTAATATTAGAAGCGGTTACAGTGACAATCTATTATGCAGTTTCTAGGTATTCTTCAGAATAAACTTCTAGAAATGAAATGTACTGGGTCAAGGGAATCATACATTAAACTTTGAAAAGTATGTATTGGCACATTGCCTTCCAAAAAAAATCTGCTTTCATCCGCAATCCTTGTCTAGTTTGTTGATTTAAATATGGTAGCTGATTCCTGGTTCCTTTAGGTGAAAACCGTGTTGGCACCTTTCCACATCACATTTTCATTGAACTTCTTGCTGGGTGCTAGAGAGTTAAAAATGAGCCAACGCTCACATTTACAAACTAGAGATATAACTGAAGTTATGCCGGGTCAGGAATCCCAGCCCTGCTCCCTATACCCCACACCATGGGAACCATTAGGGAAATCTTTACCTAATCCTTGAGAAGACCAGAAAGGGAATTTGGGACTGGGGAGGTGCTTTAGACCAAACTGGAAACTCCACAATATCCTAAATCACAGTTGTGCTCTATTTAGGGTCTGACATCCAGAAATGATGCTAAAATCATTTAATCTCTAGTTCATGCTAAGTATTTGGTTTTAAAGTTGCATTGATAAGTCTGGGGAGAGAATTATTTTTTCTTTTTAAGGACAGAATCCATATATAAAAACTTCACAGTTAAGCTGTAAGCACATGTCAGTTATTTAATTTCCTATTGACTGTATTTTTGTCCTGCGATTAATGTGATGAATGAAAATAATGAGATTGGTAATTAGTTGTAAGTGGCAGAGTGTTTTTAATAAATAGGGTTGGGTGGTATTTGAGAAGTTCAATTCATTTCAGTCACTCAGTCGTGTCCAACTCTTTGCAACCCTATGAATCGCAGCACACCAGGCCTCCCTGTCCATCACCAATTCCCGGAGTTCACTCAGACTCAATGTCCATCGAGTCAGTGATGCCATCCAGCCATCTCATCCTCTGTCATCACCTTCTCCTCCTGCCCCCAATCCCTCCCAGCATCAGGGTCTTTTCCAGTGAGTCAGCTCTTCGCATGAGGTGACCAAAGTATTGGAGTTTCAGCCTCAGCAAGAGTCCTTCCAATGAACACCCAGGACTGGTCTCCTTTAGGATGGACTGGTTGGATCTCCTTGCAGTCCAAGGGACTCGCAAGAGTCTTCTCCAACACCCCAGTTCAAAAGCATCAATTCTTCAGCACTCAGCTTTCTTCACAGTCCAACTCTCCCATCCATACACGACCACTGGAAAAACCATAGCCTTGACTAGACGGACCTTTGTTGGCAAAGTGATGTCTCTGCTTTTTAATATGCTATCTAGGTTGGTCATAACTTTCCTTCCAAGGAGTAAGCGTCTTTTAATTTCATGGCTGCAGTCACCATCTGCAGTGATTTTGGAGCCCCCAAAAATAAAGTCTGACACTGTTTCCACTGTTTCCCCATCTATTTCCCATGAAGTGATAGAACCGGATGCCATGATCTTTGTTTTCTGAGTCTTGAGCTTTAAGCCAAGTTTTTCACTCTCCTCTTTCACTTTCATCAAGAGGCTCTTTAGTTCTTCACTTTCTGCCATAAGGGTGGTGTCATCTGCATATCTGAAGTTATTGAGATTTCTCCCGGCAATCTTGATTCCAGCTTGTGCTTCCTCCAGCCCAGCATTTCTCATGATGTACTCTGCATAGAAGTTAAATAAGCAGGGTGACAATATACAGCCTTGACATATTCCTTTTCCTGTTTGGAACCAGTCTGTTGTTCCATGTCCAGTTCTAACTGTTGCCTCCTGACCTGCATACAGATTTCTCAAGAGGCAGGTCAGGTGGTCTGTTATTCCCATCTCTTTCAGAATTTTCCACAGTTTATTGTGATCCACACAGTCAAAGGCTTTGGCATAGTCCATAAAGCAGAAATAGATTTGAGAAGTGTTGGGCAGAAAGTGAAGAGGAACTAAAAAAAAGCCTGTTGATGAAAGTGAAAGAGGAGAGTGAAAAAGTTGGCTTAAAACTCAGCATTCAGAAAACAAAGATCATAGCATCCGGTCCCAT
>NW_011495071.1:8571745-8577018 GCF_000754665.1 Bison bison bison
TCCAAAATCACTGCAGATGGTGACTGCAGCCATGAAATTAAAAGACGCTTACTCCTTGAAAGGAAAGTTATGACCAACCTAGATAGCATATTCGAAAGCAGAGACATTACTTTGCTAGCAAAGGTCCATCTAGTCAAGGCTATGGTTTTTCCATTGGTCATGTATGGATGTGAGAGTTGGACTGTGAAGAAAACTGAGTGCTAAAGAATTGATGCTTTTGAACTGTGGTGTTGGAGAAGACTCTTCAGAGTCCCTTGGACTACAAGGAGATCCAGCTAGTCCCTTCTAAAGGAGATCAGTCCTGGCTGTTCATTGGAAGGACTGATGCTAAAGCTGAAACTCCAATACTTTGGCCACCTTGAGCGAAGAGCCGACTCACTGGAAAAGACTCTGATGCTGGGAGAGATTGGGGGCAGGAGGAGAAGGGGACGACACAAGATGAGATGGCTGGATGGCATCAACGAGTTGATGGATGTGAGTCTGAGTGAACTCCAGGAGTTGGTGATGGACAGGGAGGCCTAGGCGTGCTGTGATTCATGGGGTTGCAAAGAGTTGGACATGACTGGGCAACTGAACTGAAGTGTACTGGGTAGTAGTTATAGTTCAGGTCCCTGGATGGGTTTTGATAAATCAATAATGGAGAATAGTAATTAGAAGTAAAAGACTTTTTTTCCTTGGGACCATCACTAGTGATGATATGTTTCTCTTAAAAAAATATTGGTTTCTGATTTCTCTTTGAAAAACGTCAGGAGTCGTTTTCACTTAAAAGCTTTACTGTGTAGTTACACTTGTAAAACTTAAAATCTCTTTTAAGTTTCTACGTTGATTAGTTTCTAAAATTTGAAGCTTTAAGAAGACTTTAAGAAATTCATTGATCTAACTCTTAATTTGTAGAGGGAGAGTCCCAGAAAGATGAGTAACCTGCTCAAGGTCACATGGCCAGTTAATGCCAGTCACCAGACTAGGACCCGGGTCTCTTGGCTCCTAGTCCTTTCTGGTATACTTCTTCTTCTCTTGAGCAACTGATTCTTTAAAACTGTAGTCAAATTTTCTGTGTTTTATGTATAGTTCACCATACTAATACTTGATTTTGAAGCATAGTGGTTATTTTAATCATGCTTTTTATCATACAAAAAAGTTTGAAATGAAAAATGCTTCCATGGATAAGTTAAGGTTACAGAGATAAAAATACTTAATCATTCATAGTCTATAAGTTATACTAAAACTATAAGCTTATAGTTTTCTAACTAGAAATTTAATTCCTTAGTGTTATAGAAGATTCTGTGTTCAGAATAGAATTAGGTAGTTTCCAACCATAATTTATTCCTCTTTATTGTAATCATAGCCTTTCCAGAATTTTTTTTGTTGACCATTGAGCCCTTGGCAGAAGCAAAGGAAGGTGCTAGGCCAGCAAGGAAGCTATTATGAATGGAGTATATGGCAGCTGTACAAGAATATTGTGGTTTCCCGGAGCTGAGTGTTTCTTTTTGACATTGTTCTGAGTGATGCTGTAAATGTACAGGCAGAAGCAAACAAAAGGAAGCCATTTTTGTATTCCAGGACTTGTAAAGTGAAATAAAATTAGTCAAATGGAGAATAGACTAAGAAGAAAAATATCTTTCAGAAAATTTTCTGGTGAAGTTTTAAAGCTCAGAATGCTCATTTGTACTTTAGAGGTTAATGAAAACTAAGTGTTTAAAATTCTTTGCGACCCCATGGACTGTAGCCTACCAGGCTCCTCCGTCCATCCATGGGATTTTCCAGGCAAGCGTACTGGAGTGGGTTGCCATTTCCTTCTCCAGGGGGATCTTCCTGACCCAGGGATTAAACCCAGGTCTTCTGCATTGTAGGCAGATGCCTTTAATGTCTGAGCCACCTTGTATCCCTAAGTAGTAAAGGCAGGTTCTTTTGGCTTTCGATGTTTGTTAACTATTGACTTGAATTATTCACAAAGGCTTTGGGAAACTTTTCCCCTAGAGGCTCTAAATATTTAGGGAATTTTTTTTCTGGAGATTTTAATATCAATAAAGTTACTCTACCTATATACTTTCTTTATGGTCTGTGTTAGTGCTAAAGACTCTGAGTTGTCAGTGGAGTGCTGATTTTCCTGGTCATGTGATGATTTATCTTTGAAATATCTTGAGGAAAGCAGATATTTAATCTACAAACGATCTTTATGAGGTCACATTCTAAGGAGGGACTGGTAACATTCATGGGATGTACCATGGGATGGTGGTGGTTCAAAAATGTGAACTACTCAAGTGTTTAGGAGACATTTTAAAACTCATGGTATTTTAAATCTGTTTGTTGTGAGGGGTAATATGGTTTTTCAGTTCATTGTCATTAACAGCATTTATTGTTTGCTTACTATAGGCTGGGCAGAACAATTTTAGTTTAGTTTTGTTATTGGAAGGGAGTATACCTTTTTTTCCATAGGTATTAGGCAAATACTGCATTTTAGCCTGAATTCTTAATACATTTGCTTTCAAATAGGGAGAATATAGGAGAAGGCAATGGCACCGCACTCTACTACTCTTGCCTGGAGAATCCTATTGACGGAGGAGCCTGGTAGGCTACAGTCCATGGGGTCTCGAAAAGTCAGGTGCAACTGAGCGGCTTCACTTTCACTTTTCACTTTCATGCATTGAAGAAGGAAATGGCAACCCACTCCAGTGTTCTTGCCTGGAGAATCCCAGGGACAGAGGAGCCTGGTGGGCTGCCATCTATGGAGTCTCACAGAGTCAGACACAACTGAAGTGACTTAGCAGCAGCAGGGAGAATATATGGGTTAGGGGTGTGTGGCCCTGGATATAATAAACTTGGAGGGATCTCTGCTTGATTTGAACCTTTGAAGGAGTGGATACTGTAGCCTTTGCAGATTGTTGGTCACCCTATTCTTGGGAGGCTTGCTGCCTTTTCTCCATCTTTTGGTTACGAAGTAGTCTGAGACCATACACGTTTGGAAGGTTACCTATGGCATGGCCAGGATGGTAGGAATAATGATGTCAATTTCTGGGAGTCATCAAAGGGTTATGTGAGGTCTAACCTGTCTTCAATAGATAATTCCTAAGTAACCTGCAGATAAACCTGGTCAAATTGTATGGAAATGGGGAGGGGTCGAGCCTTAAATGTCTGCTTTTTTTTGAAATTGTGCAGTCCCTTCATAAACACTTATAATGAGGTGGGTATTATCATTTGTCTTAAACAGGTAAAAACTAAGGCTCAGAGGTTAAGAAATTTACTGAAAGTAAAAGACTGAAACAGGACATTCTGATGCGGCTATTTGGTATAATCTTGTTGTATTAAAACATTTTAATTTTAATTCAACACATAAAAACTTATATTTTAGGCTTTCTCTTACTGTCTCCTTTTTAATTCACTGATGCTCCACATCTCTCTCTCAATGACCCTATTCACGTTGCTCTTTACATTTTAGTCTCACTGACCTTTCTGTTCCTCAGATCCAAACCCGTTCCCACTCTAGGGCTGTTGGATGAGTTGTTCTCTCTGTTTGGCCTACTCTTCTGCTGATTCTACATGACTGGCTCCTTCCTATAATTTTAACTGAGCCTAAGTTCATCTTAGAGAAGCTTTCCCTACTCACTGTGCTACAGTGTCATTCAGTATTTTCTTCTTCTATTTTAATTATCTGCAAAGAAGCTGATTTTTTTTTTTATTGATTTCCTTTTGTTGTTTATTGCTTGATTCCTCTCAGATTCATGATTATTTTATTTTCACTTTTATGTCCCAGTGCCTGACATATTTGTTGAATGGGTACATTGAGAAAAATCAAAACCAGGTGCAACCTTCTTAAATATTTGTGTTTATTTCAACCTGTCCTCTCTCCCTTTCTTCCTGTTTTAGGGGAAGAAGGTGTCCCTTCTTTTTATGGTATTAGGTGTTTAGTGTTCCTAGCACCCACTCCAGTACTCTTGCCTGGAAAATCCCATGGATGGAGGAGCCTGGTGGGCTGCAGTCCATGGGGTCACGAAGAGTTGGACACGACTGAGTGACTTCACTTTGCCTTTTCACTTTCATGGATTGGAGGAGGAAATGGCAACCCACCCCAGTGTTCTTGCCTGGAGAATCCCAGGGATGGCAGAGCCTGGTGGGCTGCTGTCTATGGGGTCGCACAGAGTTGGACACGACTGAAGTGACTTAGCAGCAGCAGCAGCAGCAGCAGCTGTGTTGTAGACCCCATTTAATTTATCTTCACTTCTGGTTCTTTATCCATGTAAAACACATTCAGTAGTCTCTGAGAATAAAAACCTTCAGTCTTGGTCTCTTAGTCTCAATGTCACTGTCCCCTAACTCCTTCCATGGACTAATTTAAGAACCTACCATTTTAATTTTTATTATAAATGTATATTCTCAATCATAAATACCTGCCTTACAAATGAGATTTTGGAATGTAATACTTACAAATCGAAGACTACTTTTTAAAAATCAGTATGAGTTCATAACTCTGTTGCATTTCAAGTATATTGTCTTCTGAGGTAGAGTCCTGTTTCTTGGCTGTCTTGTTCCCTTTTGGCTTGAACCCCTTAATAGGATGAGCCGCTTCCTAAAACACTGTTAAAATATTCATAAATCAGATATTTTTGTTGATTCAGCTTGTCTTTATTGCTAGGCTTATATAGGGCTATATTTCAAGAGTACAGGAAATGATGTACAGAGGATAAAATATTTAGTTTAAAAATTTTCATATGCTCTTACATCATTTGAAGAACACTTAGTAATTAAATTGGAATTTTGCAATTGTTCTAGATGGACCTAGTGGTTCCAAAGTTGTTCGTCGCAGTGATATTTGTAATAGCGAAGACTTAAAAACAATATTAATGTTAAAGTGGAAGAGATGGTTTAAGATGCAGTATGTCCATAGAGTACAATCATTTAGATGTCCTTAAAAAGTTTATATAAGCTTTTGGTGACACAAGAAAATAGGAATTTAAAAATATGAATTAAAGCATAGGAAGTCAGATTTCTTCTTCTACCAATGTTAGAATAGGTTGTTTCAGTTCAGTTCAGTCGCTCAGTCGTGTCCGACTCTTTACGACCCCATGAATCATAGCACGCCAGGCCTCCCTGTCCATCACCAACTCCCGGAGTTCACTCAGACTCACGTCCATCGAGTTGGTGATGCCATCCAGCCATCTCACCCTCTGTCGTCCCCTTCTCCTTCTGCCCCCAATCCCTCCCAGCATCAGAGTCTTTTCCAATGAGTCAACTCTTCGCATGAGGTGGCCAAAGTACTGGAGTTTCAGCTTTAGCAT
>NW_011495071.1:8577896-8579264 GCF_000754665.1 Bison bison bison
TTCCCATCTCTTTCAGAATTTTCCACAGTTTATTGTGATCCACACGGTCAAAGGCTTTGGCATAGTCAATAAAGCAGAAATAGATGTTTTTCTGGAACTCTCTTACTTTCTCCATGATCCAGTGGATGTTGGCAATTTGATCTCTGGTTCCTCTGCCTTTTCTAAAACCTGCTTGAACATCAGGAAGTTCACGGTTCACGTATTGCTGAAGCCTGGCTTGGAGAATTTTGAGCATTACTTTACTAGCGTGTGAGATGAGTGCAATTGTGCGGTAGTTTGAGCATTCTTTGGCATTGCCTTTCTTTGGGATTGGAATGAAAACTGACCTTTTCCAGTCCTGTGGCCACTGCTGAGTTTTCCAAATTTGCTGGCATATTGAGTGCAGCACTTTCACAGCATCGTCTTTCAGGATCTGGAATAGCTCAACTGGAATTCCATCACCTCCACTAGCTTTGTTCATCGTGATGCTTTCTAAGGCCCACTTGACTTCACATTCCAGGATATTTGGCTCTAGATGAGTGATTACACCATCGTGATTATCTGGGTCGTGAAGATCTTTTTTGTACAGTTCTTCTGTGTATTCTTGCCACCTCTTCTTAATATCTTCTGCTTCTGTTAGGTCCATACCATTTCTGTCCTTTATCGAGCCCATCTTTGCATGAAATGTCCCCTTGGTATCTCTGATTTTCTTGAAGAGATCTCTAATCTTTCCCATTCTGTCGTTTTCCTCTTATTTCTTTGCATTGATCACTGAGGAAGGCTTTCTTATCTCTCCTTGCTATTCTTCGGAACTCTGCATTCAGATGCTTATATCTTTCCTTTTCTCCTTTGCTTTTCGCTTCTCTTCTTTTCACAGCTATTTGTAAGGCCTCCCCAGACAGCCATTTTACTTTTTTGCATTTCTTTTCCATGGGGATGGTCTTGATCCCTATCAAGTGTCATGAACCTCATTCCATAGTTCATCAGGCACTCTATCAGATCTAGGCCCTTAAATCTATTTCTCACTTCCACTGTATAATCATAAGGGAATGAGCGAAAAGCAAAGGAGAAAAGGAAAGATATAAACATCTGAATGCAGAGTTCCAAAGAATAGCAAGAAGAGATAAGAAAGCCTTCTTCAGCGATCAATGCAAAGAAATAGAGGAAAACGACAGAATGAGAAAGACTAGAGATCTCTTCAAGAAAATCAGAGATACCAAAGGAACATTTCATGCAAAGATGGGCTCGATAAAGGACAGAAATGGTATGGACCTAACAGAAGCAGAAGATATTAAGAAGAGGTGGCAAGAATACACAGAAGAACTGTACAAAAAAGATCTTCACGACCCAGATAATCACGATGGTGTGATCACTGACCTAGAGCCAGAC
>NW_011495071.1:8579364-8579633 GCF_000754665.1 Bison bison bison
GACCTAGAGCCAGACATCCTGGAATGTGAAGTCAAGTGGGCCTTAGAAAGCATCACTACGAACAAAGCTAGTGGAGGTGATGGAATTCCAGTTGAGCTATTTCAAATCCTGAAAGATGATGCTGTGTAAGTGCTGCACTCAATATGCCAGCAAATTTGGAAAACTCAGCAGTGGCCACAGGACTGGAAAAGGTCAGTTTTCATTCCAATCCAAAAGAAAGGCAATGCCAAAGAATGTCAGACTACTGCACAATTGCACTCATCTCACAT
>NW_011495071.1:8580389-8583151 GCF_000754665.1 Bison bison bison
GCTGAGAGCCAAAGAATTGATACTTTTGAACTGTGGTGTTGGAGAAGACTCTTGAGAGTCCCTTGGACTGCAAGGAGATCCAACCAGTCCATTCTGAAGGAGATCAGCCCTGGGATTTCTTTGAAGGAATGATGCTAAAGCTGAAACTCCAGTACTTTGGCCACCTCATGCGAAGAGTTGACTCATTGGAAAAGACTCTGATGCTGGGAGGGATTGGGGGCAGGAGGAGAAGGGGATGACAGAGGATGAGATGGCTGGATGGCATCACTGACTCCATGGACGTGAGTCTGAGTGAACTCCTGGAGTTGGTGATGGACAGGGAGGCCTGGCGTGCTGTGATTCATGGGGTTGCAAAGAGTCGGACATCACTGAGCGACTGTTATGATCTGATCTGATCTGATACCTGAATGGTCTAGTGGTTTTCTCTACTTTCTTCAATTTAAGTCTGAATTTGGTAATAAGGTGGTTTGGAACCAAATAATGCTGCTGGCATTAGAGAGAGAAGCTAAAAGAGCGAGAACTAGAGAAGCTAGAAGAGGTCAAAGAGCTCTAAAGGCAGTGAGGAATTAGAGGCCAGCATCTGGAAGATAAGGAAGGCTCTGAAAGGTAAGCCTGATTTTTGAGGCTGCCTTGCCCATGAGGTCATTGTTGATTCTGAAAGCAATAGGTGAAGAGGCCAAATAGAATTTTCAAAATGCTCATGTCATGGAGGACAAAAAACTGCAATTAGGGCCTCCCAGGGTGGAGGGAAACACTCTAGATTTGGGGGTCGAGTCCCTGAGGGCCTGAATTATAGGAGTAATTTACTTCTGTCTTTACAGGGACCTGAAGAGTGAAACCCAGTGTTTAAATCTCAATTTTGGGTTAGTTTAAGATGACCTGGAATTCCTCGTGTCCCTAGCTAATCTGTTTGCTAGAAGCAAAAGTAAATCCTTTCTGAATAATATCATCCATAGCCTCAGATTATCTTTATAATTTTTTATATACAGTGTTCAGCCCTCCATAAAAATTATGAAGCCTTATGAAAAGATAAACCACAATGAACAGGAAAGATTGATAATAGAAAAATACAAAGGATACAGATATTTGAGTTGTCAGTCATGGGTTTATATCTATGATTATTGTCTTAGAAGAATTGAAAGTAAAATTGATAATTTTGTCAGAGATCTGAAATGGTAAATAATGAAATAGAAATTCTAGAACTGAAAAACAGAAGAACTGATTGTTAAGAACTCAGTGGTTGGGTTTAACAGTATAAAGCTGAAGGAAAAACTAGTGAAGTGGAAGATAAGTCAGAAAAAAATCTAGACTGAAGCATTGAGAGACAAAAGGATGGAGAGTATGTGAGGCATATGGAATGCTGAGCAAAGTTCTCATGGACAAGTACTTGAAGTTGAGAAAGAATAAAGAGAATGAGGCAGAAGCTGTGTTTGATAAGAAATTGGTTGAGAATTTTCCAAAACTGGTGAAAATGAAGTCATAAATTTAAAAAGTGTTCTCAACACCAGGAAAAATCCAGAGTAAACTGCACCGAGGCACATTATTAGTAAAGCCTGAAGAAAAGAGAAATCTTATGAGCAACCACAGCATAAAAGACATTTTATATTTAAAGGTGCAGCAGCGAGACTGACAGCATGACTTTTCAGCAGGAACAGTGGTGTCCAGAAGGCATACTTCATTTTATTGCACTTAACAGATAACACATTTTTTATAAATTGAAGGTTTGTGGCAGCCCTGTGTTGTCAGTTGAAGATAAGCAATTTTTTAGTAATATTTTAAAATCAAGGTATGTAGATTATTTTAAAAGACACATTACTATTGCACACTTAGTAGTCTGCAGTATAATATAAAGATAGCTTATGTGCACTGGGGAACCAAAAATTTTATGTGAGTTGCTATAAAGCAGTACTCCCTTCATTGCAGTGGTTTGGTCTGGAAATGGTGGTATCTCCGAGGTATGCCTGTAGCTGAGGAGAACTTACAGCCCATAGCCTATACCCTAAAGGGCATAGGGTATTCTTTAGGCTGAAGGAAAATGGTTTCAGACACAATGAAGAGGATTGGGAAGGGTGGTTATGTGGGTAAATATGAATGAATGTTGTCTGTATAAAATAATAAATAGTAATAATGACTTACGAACTTGATATGCTATTTGGGATTAAAATGTATGATAGTAATAGCACATGACTTGAAAAGAGTAAATGGAGTTAGTGCTCCATGTCCCTTGCATTGTCTGGGAAGTGTAAAAGTACTACTTGATAGAAGTTTTCATGAGTCAGAGTGCATTTTATAATTACTAAGGTGTTCCTTTAAAGAGTAGCAGAAGAATATATATTTGACAAGCTAATGGCGAAAATTGGGACAATAAACAGGAAAACTAAATGAGGGCTAGAAAGGGGAGGTAAAGGAATATGAAACGAGAGACACCCATTGGAAACAGTGAATTATTTTATTATTCACTATACTGTCAGAACTTATTAAGTGAACCATATGAAATTGGCAGTATTTGGCCTGCAATAATAAGTTTCATAATTGAAGTGTAAACAGGTCAAATTAGTTAAAACCAAAGATTGTCAGGATGGATTAAAAGAAAGCCAGTTATATTCTGCACAACAAAATCATGCCTTAAGTGTAAGAAATTTTTTTTTTTTGGCGCACATCTCGGCTTGCAGGATCTCAGTTCCCTGATCAGGGATTGAACCCAGGCCATGCAGTTGAAAGCCCAGAATCCTAACCACTAGCCCCCCATTTGTAGACTTTTT
>NW_011495071.1:8583329-8610851 GCF_000754665.1 Bison bison bison
CCCACTCCAGTGTTCTTGCCTGGAGAATCCCAGGAATGGGGGAGCCTGGTGGGCTGTCATCCATGGGGTCGCACAGAGTCGGACACGACTGTCGCGACTTAGCAGCAGCAGCAGTCTGACCAGTGTAAGGTGATTTCCTCACTGTAGTTTTGATTTGCATTTTTCTACTAATTAATGATGTTGAGCTTCTTTTCCTGTGTTTGGCCATTTGTATGTCTCCTTTGAAGATGTGTCTATTTAGATCTTCCTCTTATTTTTTGATTAGGTTGTTTGTTTTTTGAAATTGAGCTGAATGAGCTGTTTGTATATTTTGGAGATTAATCCCTTGTCAGTTGCTTTGTTTGAGAACATTTTCTTCCATTCTGTGGGTTGTCTTTTGTTTTGTTTACGGTTATGATTTGTTTGTGTGTCTTAAGTAATACTTCCCCTTTGAGATCATAAAGTTCAACAAATATTTTCCAAATTTTTTTCCTAAAATCTTCAAAGCTTTTTCTCTGCACAAAATCTTTAATTCACTGCAAATTTACTTCTTACGTAATGTGTAAGGGATATATTTTTTTCCATATGGATAACCAGTTTTCCAGTAGTTTTTCTCTTTAATTGTTTTGTGGGTTTGCTTTTTTTTTTGGCCATGCCTCAGGGCATGCAGGATCTTAGTTCCCTGACCAGGGAGAGGACCTGTGCCCCCGAAGTAGAAGTGCAGAGTCCTAACTACTGGATCACCAGGGAACTCCTCGTGAACTTATTTGTAATGCCGCTTCTGATACTGAATTTCTATACGTGTGTGTCTCTGTTTGGTCTCTCTTCTTATCCATTTGGTCATTTATCTGTCTTTGGGTGATATCACATTATTTTAATTATAAGATGTGAAAGAGTCTTGATAGCCCATTGGGTAAATACCCCCTACTTCAAAATAGGCTTGACTGGTTTTCGTTTGTTTTTATTCCATGTGAGTTTGGGATCAACTTGTTAAGTTCTGCGAAAAAGCTCTTTGGGGTTTTGATAGGAAGTGCCCTGAATTTATATACTAACTTGGGGGAGAAGTGACATTTCCTTAAACATGATACAATTCTTCCTTAATTTCTGTTTTTACGTTCTTCAGTAAAGTTTAATAATTTTCTTCATACAAGTCTTGCACATTGTTAGATGTATTCCTAGGAGCCTTAAAATTTTATTTAAGCCATTTAAAATGACAACAATTAAAATCATGTTTTCAAATTATTTATAAAATGTTTATGAATACTGTTTTGGTTTATTGGCTTTGAATCCAGGTTACTTTTGAATCCAGTAACCTGTTAGACTGTTTGTTTCTAATGGTTTGTCAGTTCTCCTTTATTTTAATCATGGACAGTTATATCAGCTGCAAATAAAATAAAGTTTATTTTTTTCTGTTACTCACATTTTTACCACCTATGTATGCACATCTCAACAATTTAATGGGATATCTTTGTAACAGTAGTGTAGTCATATATGTGTATATTTTGTTTTCTGGTTTCTTTAGATCTGTTTTGAGAGGAGCATCCACGTGGTAGTGTGCTGGTGGTGGTGTAGTCACTAAGTCGTGTCCGACTCTTGCGACACCATGGACTGTAGCCTGCCAGGCTCTTCTGTCCTTGTCCAGACAAGAGTACTGGAGTGGGTTGCTATTTCCTTCTCCAATATCGTAGTGTATTATTGCTAATAAATATACTACAATTTATCCACTCTACTGTTGATGGACATTTGGGTTGTTTGTAGTTGTTAGGTGTTACATATTTTTGTATGTGTATCCTAGTATACCTTTCCAGGTGGAGATCTGCAGGTTCGTACAGCATATAAATCTTTAGCCTGACAATATAGTGCTGAACTGTTTTTCAAGGCGGTTTTATTAGCTTGGATTCCCACCAGTAGTATATGAAGGTCCTTGCTCCTTTCCAGTGATTAGCATTACCAGTTTGGTGTATGTAGTGGTAGTTGTGAGCATATGATTTTCATTTTAATGAAATTAAAATGATTAATAAGACCAAGGACCATTTCGTATGTTTAGTGGTTATTTGGATATCTTCTTTTGTTGTGTTCTTGTTCAAGTCTTCTGTTCATTTTGTATTAGGTTGTATCTTCTTTACTGATTTGTAGATGCTCTTTATATATTCTGGACATATATATATATATGTCTTAATATATACATATTATGAATATCTTCTCTGTTTCTGTACATGCATTTTTACTCTTTCATGGTATCTAGAAGTTCTTTTAGAGTGTAGTAGACTTTAATATTTTCCTTTATTGCTAATGTATTTATGGTCCTGTTTCAGAATTTTTTCTCCATCATGAGGTAATGAAAGATAGTTTTCCTGTCTTCTAAAGCTGCCTTTCACATTTAGATCTAGAACCCATTTAGGTTTTTTGTTTTGTTTTGTCTTTTTTTTTGAAGAGTGGATTCTTTTTATTTTATTTATCTTATTTTTTGGCCATGCTGTATAGCACATGGGATCTTAGTTCCCTGGCCAGGGATCAAACCTGTGTCCCCTGCATTGGGAGTGCAGAGTCTTAACCACTGGACCACCAGGGAAGTCCTTGATTTGTTTTGTTTATTGTATAGTATAAGGTGAGGGTTTAGTTTGACTTTCTTTTTTTCCTGTGTGATTGTACCACTACTGTTTTTGGAAAGATCATCACTCCATTGTGATAAGTCAAGGGTCTATATATGTGTGGGTCTATTTCTTTACTGAAATAGACGTTATTGTTCCACTAATTTATGTTTTTTTTCAGACACAGAAAAATCTATGTAAATGGAAAGTGCTAAATAAGAATAGGAATGAATACAAATCATTAATCATTATAACGAATAGAAAATGTACTAAACTCACCAGTCAAAAAACAAAGATTGTTACATTGGATTAAAAAAATCTGACTATATGTTTTTTAAAAAGAGACCTACTTAAAGCTAAGAACTCAAAAAAGTTTAAAAGAAGGTAAAATGAATCACCAAGCACATTCTGAGAGTCTTGCATTTAAATGGGAAGAAATGGTGTCTTGAAAGAGTTGGTTTCAACTCTTTGCTGGGTCTTTGCTGGGTCCAAGAGCCTGTGCTCCTGTCCCCCAGTGGTCGTCAAAGCTGTAGGCTCCTACGTTTCCAACGTTTTCCTCCCAGGGCAGCCATGTTCTTTATTTGTGCCCCGGAAATTTTCTTTGTTCTGTTGTGGGATGAGCCATGCATTTCAAAGGAACTTGCTGTACTCCGTCTAGCTTTTTTTAGGCATGTGTGTGGGTGTCTCCCCCACCCCAATTGTTTAGTCTTCTGTGTGTTATCTGAACTGTTAAATACAGTTTTAAGAACCCACCCTTTTGGGGGACTGCTAAAAGTGATTGCCTGTAGGGGGGTGTTATGGATCATTTCTTATATTCTTGTGCATTTTTCATATTTTTGCAAAAGAGCACATATTTTATAACTTTTTTAAATTTAAAAAAGGAAGTTGCCCGTAAGATCCTCCAAGTAATAGTCCTTCTTTTCCGTTTGTTGCAGGTGGTGCGGTTGTGTCAGAACCCAAAGCTGGCGCTAAAGAATAGCCCACCTTATATCTTAGACCTGCTGCCAGATACCTACCAGCATCTCCGCACTATCTTGTCAAGATATGAGGGGAAGATGGAGACACTTGGAGAAAATGAGTATTTTAGGGTATTCATGGAGAATTTGATGAAGAAAACTAAGCAGACCATAAGCCTCTTCAAGGAGGGGAAAGAAAGAATGTATGAGGAGAATTCTCAGCCTAGGTAATGGAGAATACTACACAAATATTTATTCAGGTTTGTGACTGCCCGAATGGGTAACACGTAGAAATAGTGGAGTTGGTTTTAATTTTATGTCAACAGAAATAGAATGCAAAGTTAACATTTTGACTTAAAGCTGTGTTTTGTGTTAAAGGTTGCCTTGGAGGGTAGTGATCCATCTCTAGCTCTGATCATTCATTTAACCTCTGAAAAGTGAGTGACTTACAGTCAGGAAGATGAGCTGGAGACAGGCGGTTTTTTAGAGATCTGGAAGTTTGTGGATAGGTGAGTTTGAAAGAAAGAAGTTGGAGTTGACAGTAAATAGTAAGGGGTCAGATTTGGACCATGAGCTGTGGCCCACCAGGCTCCTCTGTCCATGGGATTCTCCAGGCAGGAATACTGGAGTGGGTTGCCATGCCCTTCTCCAGGGGATCTTCCCCCACCTAGGGATCAAACCTGTGTCTCTTACATACGTCTCCTGCATTGGCAGCCGTATTCTTTACCACAAGCTCCATCTGGGAAGCCTCATTTGCCTGAGCTGGTAGCATATTAAGTAAGGTTATAAGTTGGGGATAATAGAAAAAAATTAGCTAGTAGTTTGGATAACTTAAAAAAAAAATAAACCTAAGTGAAATGACATTTTCTTTATAGGTAAGGTAGCTTTTCAAATAGAGAAAATAGAATACTTTTCAAATAGAATTGGCAAAATGCAGTTAATTCAATAAATATTTGAGGAACCATTAAGTATTCTTTTGTAATTATTAAATGCTAAAAACTGTATTGGCGGTTCCGTGTGTTATTGGCTTGGTTGTTGTAAATTATGTATTGGGAGAGAAATAGATTGATTGCATGTATTGTATAGTTGTGTTTTGTCCAGTCAGAATTAAATATTAACTCACCTGGAACAAGTAATAAGATATAAATTCTGTTAGAACTTTTTAGGGAGTAACTTACTCTTGAGGAGTGACTTGAATTGGGAGGGACAATAATTTCTGAGGGCATTCAGTCAATGTGCCAAGGAGTAATTTATTAAATGGTATCCTTGTAGACTTTGATTCTGTTGGCTTAGATTCTGGGAACTTTCATCTTTCACTTAAAATTTTACCCACATCATTACTCATGTTAACTTTACTGTGACAAATGACTCAGGTTTGGTCTAGAGTATTAGAATTTTCTTCTTAAGAAGATTTCTGGTGACTGAATTCTATTTGTAGGAACTTTTATAATATCTAATTTATATGAAAATGACCTTTGTCTACTTAAATTATTTAAATTTTATGGCTTTTGTTAAAACCGTGACTACTTAGACATTAGCTAATCAGTCATTTTGTATTGCTAAATTAAAATAAAAGTAATTTTGGACTTTATTAAGTACCGTAACTTAAGAATAATTTTATTTATCATCCACAGTGTACTAGGTTCTAATTCTAGGAGGTGAAAAGAAGAGTTAAGCATTTAATTCTGATGTCATGTGATAAATGCTTTAATAAAAATATGTACAAAATGCTGTATGAACAGTGTTGCCTAGTGGCATCGGGGAAGGTGGCACAGAGAAAGTATTATTTGAGCTAGATTTTGAAGGATCTTTTGAAGGAATTTTCTAGGCAGAGAAGTGAAGCAAAGGCCTTTAACACAGTGGCATGAAAATGCAGGCTCTGTTTAAAGAACGTGAGCGGTCTGGTTTGGCTAGAACTAGGGGAGATAGATAAGCTGGAAATACAGGTTGGAGTCAGATTGTAAAGAGCTGTTTTTTGACCTCTAGAATTTCTCCTGTTGATAACATGCTGCTATAGAAAAGGTTTTATTTATTTATTTTTTGAATTGTTGTTCAGTTGCTAAGTCGTGCAACTCTTTGTGACCTCATGGACTACAGCTTTTTTAAAATAATGAAACAAAAATTGTAGATTTTTCAGTCTTTTTGGAGCACACTGAACATTGACTGACATTTTACTTTTTTTAATTTTTATGACTGATAATTCATCACTGAGAGGCAGGATAGTCTACTGGTTAAAAAGAGAATTAACTCTGAAGCCAGCTGCCTTAGTTTGAATCTTAACTTTTCCACTTACTTAGTGTGATTCCTTGGTTTCCTCATCTGTAAAATGAGATAATAATATAATTTTTCTTGTGGGGAATTTGATAAGTAAATGTTTGGTCCTTAGAACAGTGAATTTTCTTGTTGGGAATTTGATAAGTAAATGTTTGGTACTTAGAACAGTGATTGGCATATGGAAAATAATGAGTGGGTTAGCTCTTATTATATTAATCATCTTCATTACTTTCATTACTATAAACATAGATTGTTGGGTCAGGCTGTTTGTCATTAGTAAGCATAACCTGATGAAGTACGTGGGACTTCCCAAATGGTGCTAGTGATAAAGAACCCACCTGCTAGTGAAGGAGACATAAGAAACAAGTTCAGTCCCTAGACGGGGAAGATCCCCTGGAGAAGGGCATGGCAACCCACTCCAGTATTCCTGCCTGGAGAATCCCATGGACAGAGGAGCCTGGCGGGCTATAGTCCATAGGGGTACAAAGAGTCAGACATGACTGAAGCGACTCAGCAGGCACACATGCATGCAATGAAATGCATAGACCAGTTTGCTCTTACTACGTGGCTTCACAAGATGCTTGTAAGTTCTTTTGCTTTTTAAAAAAAATCTTACTGTCAGTATGTCTGTTGGTATCAATTTCATTTCCCCTAATATAAAGCTTTTAATCCACTATAGGCTTGACCATACAACCAGGCTTGTACAAATTATATATAAAGTGGGAATAAATAAATTTGAGGTGAGAATACAATTTTTTTTTGGTAAAGGAAAAATATATGGCTTTATGATCTTTGTGATCTGTATTTTGGTTGTTAGTAGGCTTTTTTCCTATGCAGTTTTAAAAATTGAGATAGGATTCATATACCATAAAATTCACCCTTTTAAAATATATAATTTAGTAGTTTTTAGTGTGTTCACAAAGTTGTGCAACTGTCACTACCACTTAATTCCAGAACATTTTTATCACCCCAAAAAGAAGCCTCATTTTCATTAGCAGTCACTCGCCATTCCCTACTCCTGCTTCTCCCCAGCCGTTGGTGATCAATAATATTTACTTTATGTCTCTGTGGATTGCCTGTAATAAACATTTCATTTACATATGGCCTTTTTTGTCTAGTGTCTTTGACTTAGCGTGTTTTCCCATTCATCCATCTTATAGCATAGATCATCACTTCATTCCTTTTTATGGCAAAATTATATTTATATTGTATTTGTGTGTGTGTGTGCACGCTAAGTCATATCCAACTCTTTGCGACTCCATGGGCCATAGTCCACCAGGCACCTCTGTCCATGGGATTTCCTAGGCAAGATTACTGGAGTGGGTTGCCATTTTCTTCCCCAAGGGTCTTCCTGACCTGGGGATTGAACCCTTGTTCCCTGTGTCTCCTGCATTGGTAGGCGGATTCTTTTCTACCGTGCTACCAGAGTATTTATACTGTAATTATATTTTATTGATATTGTATTGGCATTTTGATTACAGACATTTGGATGGTTTCTATTACTAATAATGCTGCTATGAACATTTTGCGCAATTTTTTGCGAGACTATATGTTTTCAGTTCTATTGGATATATATCTAGGAGTGGAATTGCTGAGTCATATGGTAATTCTGTATTTAACATTTTGAGGAACCACCAAATTGTTTTCCACTGCAGCTGCACCATTTTACATTCCCCAAGCAATATATAAGAGTTCCAACTTCTCACCAATACTTACATTTTTTTTGTTATAGCCATCTTACTGGGTATGAAGTAGATACTCATTGTTTTGATTTTCATTTCCCTAATAAGTAATAAAATGAGCAGTCTTTTTATATGTTTATTCTCTGCTTGTGTATGTTCTCTGGAAAAATGTCTGTTTGAGTCCTCTGCTTGTTTTTTTGACCTGGGTTACTTGGCATCCAGTTCTATCACTTCATGGCCTGTAGAAGGGGAAAAAGTGGAAGCAGTGAAAGATTTTATTTTCTTGGGCTTTAAAATCACAGACGGTGACTACAGCCATAGAAGACACTTGCTCCTTGGAAGGAACGCTATGACAAACCTAGACAGAATATTAAAAAGCAGAGATATCACTTTGCCAACAAAGGTCCATCTAGTCAAAGCTATAGTTTTTCCATTAGTCAGGTAAGGATATGAGAGTTGGATCATAAAGAAGGCTGAGTGCCGAAGAATTGATGCTTTTGGACTGTGGTGCTTTAGAAGACTCTCGAGAGTCCCTTGAACAGCAGGGAGATCAAACTAGTCAATCCTAAAGGAAATCAACCTGAATATTCATTGGAAGGACTGATGCTGAATCTCCAATACTTTGGCCACCTAATGCAAACAGCTTACTCTCTGGAAAAGACCCTGATGCTGGGAAAGATTTAAGGCAAAAGGAGAAGGGGGCATCAGAGGATGAGGTGGTTAGATAGCATCACTGACTCAGTGCACATGAATTTGAGCAAACTCTGGGAGATAGTGGAAGACAGGGGAGCCTGGTGTGCTGCAGTCAGTGGGATCGCAAAGAGTCAGACACAGCTTAGGGACTGAACAACAACTTGTCTTTTTATTGTTGAGTTGTAAGAGTTCTTTACATATTCTGGATACTAGATTCTTATCAGATATATGATTTATAAAACTTTATTCCCATTCTGTGGATCATCTTTTCACTTTCTTGGTAGTATAATTTGGTAGCCTTTCCCTTCTTCAGGGGATCTTCCCAACCCAGGGATTGAACCCAGGTCTCCCACATTGCAGGCAGATTCTTTACCAGCTGAGCCACAACGGAAGCCCAAAAATACTGGAGTGGGTAGCCTTTTCCTTCTCCAGGGGGTCTTCCCTACCCAGGAATCAAACTGACATCTCCTGCATTGCAGGCAAATTCTTTACCAACTGAGCTATCAGGGAAGCCCAGATTCTTACCAGATATATGATTTATAAAACTTTATTCCCATTCTGTGGGTCATCTTTTCACTTTCTTGATAGTATCATTTGAAGCACAGAAGTGTTTATTTGGTTGCACCAGATCTTAGTTGCAGTACACAGGCTCTTAGCTGTGGCATGTGGGATCTAGTACTCTGACCAGGGATCGAACCTGGGCCCCCTGGATTAGGAGTGCAGAGTCTTAGCCATTGGATCACCAGGGATGTCCCTGAAGCATGAAACTTTTTAATTTTGATGAAGTTCAGTAATTTTTTTCTTTGGTTCCTGTGCTTTGATTTCATAGCCAACAGTGAAAGTGACAGTGTTAGTTGCCCAGTTGTGTCCGACTCTTTGTGACCCCATGGGCTATACCTCTGTTCATGGAATTCTTCAGGCAAGAATACTGGAGTGGATTGCCATTCCCTTCTCCAGGGGATCTTCCTAATGTAGGGATCAAACCCAGATCTACATTGCAGGCAGATTCTTTACTGTCTGAGCCAGCAGGGAAGCTTCATAGCAAAGAAACCAGTACCTAATCCAAGATCATGAAGTTTACAGTTATGATCATTTTGTGTTAATTTTTGTTTATGGTGTAAGGTAAGGGTCCAACTTAATTCTTTTGAATGTGGTCATCCAGTTTTTCCAGCACTATTTGTTGAAAAGACTGTCCTTTTCTCACTGAATGAAGTTGGCATCCATGTTGAAAATTAATTGACCATGTGTGTGAAGTTGTATTTCTGGGCTCTCTATTTTATTTCATTGGTCTATATGTCTATCCTTATGCCTTTCCTGGTGGCTCAGACAGTAAAGAATCTGTCTGCAATGTGGGAGACCTGGGTTCAGTCCCTGGGTTGGGAAGATCCCCTGGAGAAGGGCATGCCAACCAACTCCAGTATTCTTGCCTGGAGAATTCCATGGGTAAAGGAGCCTGGTGGGCTCCAGTCCATGGGGTTGCAGAGTCAAACACAACTGAGCAACTCACTTTAGCTTTCTGTATATATATCTTTATGCCAGTACCACAGCATCTTAATTACTGTAGTAAATTTCTTTGTAGTAATTTCAGTAATTTACTTTGTAGTAAAGTTTTGAAATCAGAAAGTGTGAATCTTCCAATTTTGTCCCTTTTCTAAATTGTTTTGCCTTTTTTGAAGTCCCTTGAGATTCTTATGAATTTTAGGATTAGCATGCCAATTTCTACCAAAAGGGCAGCTGGAATTTTAATTGAAATTGCACAGGACCTTTAGATCAGTGCAGGAATTACTGCTATCCCAACAATACTAAGTCTTCCCAATCTATGAACGTGGGATGACTTCCCATTTATTTTGGGGTCTTTATAATTTCTTTCAGCAGCATTTTGTTTTCAGTGTACAAATCATTTACCTCTTTGGTTAAATTTATTCCCAAGTACTTTACTCTTTCAGATGCTATTATATGAAATTGTTTTTTCTTAGTTTCATCTTTAGATTGTTCATTGCTGCTGTGTAGAAAGAATATGGTTCAGTTTTGTGAAGTTTTGTGTTTGATTTTGAATCCTGTAACTTTGCAGAAATCATTTATTGGTTCTGGTGGTACTGGTTTTTTTTTTTTTTTAATGGTTTTTCTTTAGGATTTTCTACAAACAAGATCATGTCATGTGCAAATAGAGATAGTTTTACCTCTTCCTTTTCCATGCGGGTGCTTTTAATTTATTTTTCTTGCTGAATCACTTTAGCTAGAACCTCATGTGTTGGATAGAAATTATGTTGAATAGAAGTAGTGAGAAACAGACATCCTTGTCTTGTTCCTGACATTAGGAGGAAAGCTTTCAGCCTTTCATCACTGGGTATAATGTTAACTGTGGGATTTTCATAGATGCCCTTTATCAGGTTGAGAAAGTTTCTATTTCTTTATTATTATTTTTTTAATCACAAAAAAATGTTATAGGCCTTTTATGATTTGCTCCTGGTTTTTCTTCTTGGGAAAGGAAGATTTTTGGACTCTTAAAATTCTAGAAAAAGTGAGTATCTTGAGTTGCGTTAAGGACAAGAATGCAGGCAAGCCCAAGGAGTAACTGAAATCAGGGTTGAGAATGCTGCCAGGACACTACCTGTATTCTCTCAATGCAGATTACTATCTGAAATCTGGTCTCTGCTAGAGGCTTCTCAGGTGACTCAGTGGTAAAGAATTCACCTGCCGATACAAGAGATGCGGGTTTGATCCCTGGGCTGGGAGGTCCCCTGGAGAAGAAAATGACAACCCACTCCAGTATTCTTGCCTAGGAAATCCCATGGACAGAAAGCCTGGCACGTTACAGTCCATGTGGTCACAAAGAATGAGACACAACTCAGCGACTGAGCAAAAGCAACAGCTGGCCTCTGCTAAACCCAAGATTTACATCTTACAGGTTTCCACCATAGCAGGGCATCTGCGTCTTGATACCCCTTTTGTTTTAGGCTTGGTATAGACCAATTGATTATCTATGGACCAATCAACTCTAAAAGAAAAACTTAGTTCTATGATTAGTCAAACATGGGCAAAGTGTCACTTCTAAACAAACCTGCTATGGCTTGGGGAACATATCTGTTCCCTCAAACCATGTACATGAGGGAATTTCTTCCCAGACTGGATGTTAAGGAGCTTATCCCTTAAATATTCTGTAGAAGAGTGTACATAAGTGTCTGTCAGTATGTAATACAGTTACTTCCTGTTTTTATTTTAGAGAGGATATTAGATGAATTAACTTCTCTGAAGATAAATTTGCCATCATTTTTCTTAGCCTACCAGGCTCCTCCGTCCATGAGATTTTCCAGGCAGGAGTACTGGAGTGGGTTGCCATTGCCTTCTCCGAGACTTTATAAAAAATGAATTAAGTGAAAACCATAAGCTGCTTTCTTGCCTTTTATCTTTAATTCTGGTTTTTGCACCTGTTTTCCTTAGTGTGCAGGATGTTATAGTAGAAGCTGAGTGGGATTATATGGTGCAGTTAATTTTAAAATTATCTTGCTGTATTGTCATTGTCTTATTGTATTCATTTTGGAAGTTAAACTTTTCTGTTGCATGTATATTATCTTTTTAGAGGTGGTTATAAACTGAAATTATCAAAATTTGGTTTTGTTATATTCAGCCAGGAAGAATTCAGAAATAGATAAAAGCTTATGTGCTAACCATTCATTAAAGAAAAAATAGTAGTGAGTATTTTCTCTGTGGTAGGCACTGCTCTAGGAGCACTGATACAGCAATAAACAGAAGATAGTCCCTTTTCTCACGATGCTTATTGCGAAGAGTTGTACATGACTTAATGACTGAACAACAAAATTATAACCTTATGTTCTGTCTTTTACATTTGTTTCAAAAATATAACCACTGAACCAGTATTCTTTTGGTTTCCAGGTTATCCTCCAGTGGAAGAGTGGTGATTCACAAAGAAATGGCAGAATTTGTTACTGCTGTAGTTTTTCCCTAGTAGCCTGAAAATAGGTGTCAACAAGTATGGCAAATCCTATTGGTAGATGATGGTGGCTTAGATCTGTGTTGAGTTTGGGCAGAACTTGAGGTGTTTTAAAGCTTGCATAACATGACTTGTAAATGCATTGGATTAGGTTTCTGGTTTGAGCAAGTGGATGATCTAATGGGAAGCCATGGAAAGGTATAAATAACCAGGGAAGGTCATGATCTGATTTTTATTTTGTAGTGCTAGTATTGGCTGTTGTGTGGGAAATGGATTAGGCTCGTGGAGGTAGCAGTGATGAAAGTAGAGGGAATAAGTTAAAAGATTACTGCTATAGACCAGATAAGAGATGAGATAACTTAGGTTAAGGATGAGAAAGTTGAAAGGAAGGAAAATAGAGTGGAGCTAGACTCAGTAAGAATTGCTAGTGGATTGGACAAGAGAATGGTGAGAAGAATGGGCAGGGATGCTTTGTAGGTTTGTGGTCATTAACTCTGCCAACTGGTGGCAGCATTTACTAAAATGGAGAATTCGGCGTAGAGATGGGAAAAGTTAGTTGAGAGTAAGGGAAATTAAGATTTCCATTTTGGACAGCTTTAAGTTTGAAATATTCTCATGAGCCATCTAAGGTGATACATCAAGCAGGCAATTGCGTATATTAGAGTTGGGAGTTTAGAAGGAGAGATCTAGAATAGAGAATTTTGGTAATATTCAGAATAGTATATAAAGCCAGGATGTCTGGTTGGGGAGAGAAATCATCAAAGGAGACTTCAGATGGGGCACAATAAGGAAGAAAGTAGAGAATAGATAAAAATAGCCAACACAGTAAAAAACAAAAACAAAAGAATTCTCTCTAAAACGGAGCCCTGCTATGCTGTTGGTAGAACTGTAAATTGGTGCAGCCACTGTGGAAAATAGTATGGATATTCCTCAAAAAAAAAAGCAACTAAAAATAGGATTGCCTTATGATCCAGCAGTTCCACTCCTGGGTATTTATCCAGAGAAAACAATAATTCAAAAAGATAAATGCACCACTGTGTTCATAGCAGCACTATTCACAATAGCCACGACATAGAAACAACCTGAATATCTTTCAACAGAAGAATGGATAAAGAAGATGTGGAATACACACACACACCTATGTACACACACATCATGAAGTAGTACTTGGCCATAAAAAAAGAATGAAATAATGCCATTTGCAGCAACACGGATGGACCTAGAGGTTATCATACTAAGTGAAGTCAGTCAGATAAAGACAAATACTGTATGATATCACTTATATGTGGAATCTAAAATATGATGCAAATGAACTTATCTATGAAACAGACACTCACAGGTATAGAGAACATACTTGTGGTTGCTGAAGGAAGGGAGGTGGGGTGAGATTTGGGAGTTAGCAGATGCAAACTAGTATATACAGAATGGATAAACAGCAAGGTCCTACTGTATAGCATGGGGAACTATATTTAATATCCTGTGATAAACTGTAATGGAAAAGAATATAAAAAAGAATGTATATATATGTATAACTGAATCTCTTTGCTGTATGGCAGAAATTAATACAACATTGTAAATATACTTCAGTTAAAAAAAAAAAAGAAATATCCTTCCTTCCCCTCCTCAAATTCTCTCTAAATACAAAACTAGCAAAGGAAATAAGTAATCCATGAAAGAAGTGGATTGCAGGCAGATTCTTTGCCGACTGAGCTATGAGGGAAGCCCTTCTATCAATTTGTTAGTCGTAAAAAATTTCCTTTTGGCCTGTAAAATTAGCAAAAAGACAAAAAAAAGGAAAATCTACTTATAACTAATGTTTCAAAGGACGGGGTACAGGAATGTGAGCACTCATACCTGGCTGTGGTAGAATGAAACTGGTTTAGCCTTTCTGGAGGGTGATTTATCAGAAAGAACAGAGAAGCGATTTGGGTTAAAATGCAGTTACGAAGCTATTCATTTAGATGCTGTATGTAAAAGGGAAAAACTGGAGACAACCTAAATGTCCAACATAAGATAAATTACATACACAAGAGAAGATAAGGTGTGCTATGTAGACATACAAGTTTCTGTCATTAAAAATTTTTGATAGGCAGTATATTAAAGAAATAGTAAAAATGGCAAAAGGTACACATTTCTAATTATAAGATGAATAAGTCCTACGGATATAAGGTACATGATGACTATAATATTTTTATAAAGGAAAAGAGGCTACAGAATTGTATCTGTAACTAATAAGATCACATTTTTGTAAAATGTATTTAAGAAATATAGAAAAAACATAGAAGGAATGATACTGAAATATCAACAGTAGTTATTTCTAGGTATTGGAATTAGAGGTAATTTTAATTTTCTTTCTATTTATATCTTTTATCAATTTTCTCCAATTAATATATAATCAACCAAATTATTTTTTGAAAGAAGAAAAAGATGTTGATACTTCTTAGGTGACAACTTGGATTTACAAGGACAATCCTGAACTTCCCATTTCTTATAGTAACATGATTGGTAGGTTCAGTTGAGTTCAGTGAACCTAGTCAAAGTCCCAAGTTCTCAGCTCGAGAGACTAGAGAACTGGGCTCAAATGGACAGGGTGAAGTTTAATGAAGGTGAAGAGTCACATTTAGTTCTTAACACCATCCTGTACAACTATAATATGACAGCACTTGCAGACCAGTTAATCATAAATTACTGTGGTTAATTGTTAATATTGATGATAAGATCTTAAGAAATTCTAATGTAGGTGTTTGGCTGAATATAAGTGCCTAAAGTACAGTTTGTTTGTTTTAAAACAAATATCTACATTGTCGTATAGAGCTGTTGTTGTTAACTGATATAGTTTTTTCCTCAAAGAAGACCTCAAAGAACTTTCATGTATGTGGATTATATATCTACCAATATTTACTATGAAGAAGTGAAGTGAAGTTGCTCAGTCGTGTCCGACTCTTTGCGATCCCATGGACTGTAGCCTACCAGGCTTCTCAGACCATGGGATTTTCCAGGCAAGAGTACTGGAGTGGGTTGCCATTTCCTTCTCCAGGGGATCTTCCCGACCCAGGGATCGAACCCGGGTCTCCTGTATTGTAGGCAAATGCTTTACCCAATGAGCCACCAGGGAAGCCCTATTTACCATATCACTATTAAAACCAAGAAATTGAAAATATTTAAAATAACATTTAATAATAAGCCCATTACATATTAACATAAAATATTTTTTAAAACATGAGAACATTTTAACAGAAAAAAAATTTTCTTTTTTGGCCACATCACGTGGCTCGTGGGATCTTAGTTCCCTGAGCAGGTACTGAACCTCTGCCACAGCAGTGAAAGCCTGGAATTCTAACCACTAGGCAACCAAGGAGACTGACCACTAGTTCCTAAGGGAACTCCTTGGGAAATATTTTAAAAAATAAATATCTCTCCATTTTTGCAAATCTCTTAAACTGCCTCAGACAACATTTTGTACTTGGTTACATGAAAATTCATTGGTCTGTCTTGCATTTGGAATGAATCTTTTACCCCTGCATGGTTTTATAGCATCATCCCTTGGTCACTTGGAAAATATTGGTTCACTAGGTTATGTAGATTTTCCAAGTGTTGACACATGACTGTATAATCACATTCATTAGTTAAATATCATTAGAAAAATTTCATTTGGAAGCTGTTAAGCTCATAGTGGAGGATGGGTGATCACTTGTTTTCCTTGAAGTGACAAGTCACTTTGCTTATTTTGGAGAAACTGCTAAATAGCCAAGTCTGAGTAACCATACTTTGTCTATTAGTCATTCTTTCAAGCAAAAATGGTGTTCCACTCCATATGTGAAAATCCCACAGCTAACATTATACTCAATGGTGAAAGACTGAAAGCTTTCCACTAACATCAGAAGGGACTTCCCTGGTGGTCCAGTGGCTAAGACTCCATGTTCCCAATGCAGGGGGCCCAAGTTCAATCCCTGGTCAGGGGACTAGATCCCACATGCCACAGTTAAGACCTGGCACAGCCAAATAAATAAATAAATTTTTTTTTTTTTTCAAAAGAGAAATAAGACAAGGATGTCTGGTTTCACTGCTTCTATTCAACATGATTTCTGTTCAGCATATGAAGTTCTAGCCAGAGTGATTAGGCAAAATAAAATAAAAGCACCCACATGGGAAAGGAAGAGGTAAAACTATCTCTCTTTGCTCATGACATGATCTTGTTTGTAGAAAATCTTAAGGAATCCATTAAAAAAAACCCACTACTACCAGAACCAATAAATGATATCTGCAAAGTTATAGGATTCAACATCAAACACAAAACTGAATTGTATTCTTTATACACAGCAGCAATGAACAATCCAAAGATGAAACTAAGACAATGTAATAGCATCAGAAAGAGTAAAGTACTTAGGAATAAATTTAACCAAAGAGGTGTAAGATTTGTACATTGAAAACAACAAAATGCTGCTGAAAGAAATTAAAGAAGACCCAAATAAATAGAAAGACATATCATGTTCATAGATTAGGAATGAGTCAGTATTGCTAAGATGGTAGTACTACCCACATTGATCTAAAGGTCCTGTGCAATTCCTGTTAAAATTCCAGCTGCCATTTTGGTAAAAATTGATACTCTAATCCTAAAATTCATTAAGAATCTTAAGGAACTTTAAAAAGCCAAAACAATTTAGAAAAAGGACAAAGGTGGAAGATTCACACTTCTTGATTTCAAAACTTTTACTACAAAGCTACAGTAATCAAGATGATGTGGTACTGGCATAGGGATAGACATATAGACAAATGGAATGAAACAGAGAGCCCAGAAATACACCTTCATACGTATGGCCAATTAATTTTCAACAAGGATGCCAAGTCCTTTCAATGAATGGTGTTAGCAAAACTGGATAACCACAATTAAAAGAATGAAGTTAGACTTTCACCTTATATTACATATAAAAATTAGCTTTAAATGATCAAAGACCTAAATTAAAGAGCTAAATACCAAACCCTTAAAACAGGTGAAGATCTTCATGATGTTGGATTGGGCAGTGATTTCTTGAGTTATAACACGAAAAGCATAGACCAAAAAAAAAAAAAAATTGATCAACTGGACTTTATCAAAATATAAAAACTTTATTCATCAAAGGACACTAATAAGAGAATGAAAAGACAACCACCAACTGGGAGAAAATATTTGCAAAGCCTGTATTAGGGAATTTAAATCCAGAGTACGTAAAGAACTCCTACAACTCAACACACACACACACACACACACACACACCCCCCCAGTTCAAAAATGAGTAAAAGATTTGAATAGACACTTCTCCCAAGAAGTTATGTAGTTGGCCAATAAGTGCATGAAAAGATGCTCCATGTCATTAAGAAAATATAAATAAAAACCACAAGATACCACTTCACACTTATTAGAGTGGCTATTATGAAAAAAGCAAAACTAACAAAAATTGGTGAAGAGACATTGGAATCCTTTTCCATTTCTGGTGGAGATGTAAAATAGTGCAATCACTTTGTAAAGAATTTGGTGGTTCCTCAGAAAGTTGAAGTGGAATTACCATATGATTTACTGATTCCGCTAAGTATCTACCCCCAAAGAATCAAAAGCAGGGACTTAGATATTTGTGCTCCTGAGTTCACAGCAGCATTCTTCCTGATAGCCAAAAGGTAGAAACAACACAAGTGTCCCTCACTAGATAAATGGACAAGCAATAGGTGATGTACTCATGTGATGGAATATTATCCAGCTATAAAAAGAAATGAAATTCTGATACATGCCACAACATGGCTGAAACTTAAAAGCATTTTACTAAGTGAAATAGATACAAAAGACAAATATTGTAAGATTCTGCTTATATGAGGTATCTAGACTAGGCAAATTCATAGAGACAGAAAGTTAGAAAGGAGGTTACCAGGAGGCTGGGCAGAGGGAGAGTAGGTGGTTATTGCTAACATTTCTGTTTGGAATGATGAAAAATTCTGGACATGGGTAGTGGTGATAGTTATACAACATTGTGGATGTACTTAATGCTACAGAATTGTACATTTAAAAATGGCTTACAAAAGAAGATATTCCTCAAAAAAAAGCAACTTCTTCAACTAACTAAACATGGCACGAATGCTTCTTGTGAGGACAACTGTTATTACAGCGAGAATGCTTCTTGGGTACTTATCATTTGGTCACACGTAATATTACTTTGCCAACAAAGGTCCGTCTAGTCAAGGCTATGGTTTTTCCTGTGGTCATGTATGGATGTGAGAGTTTGACTGTGAAAGCTGAGCGCCGAAGAATTGATGCTTTTAAACTGTGGTGTTGGAGAAGACTCTTGAGAGTCTCTTGGACTGCAAGGAGATCCAACCAGTCCATTCTGAAGGAGATCAGCCCTGGGATTTCTTTGGAAGGAATGATGCTAAAGCTGAAACTCCAGTACTTTGGCCACCTTGAGCGAAGAGTTGACTCATTGGAAAAGACTCTGATGCTGGGAAGGATTGGGGGCAGGAGGAGAAGAGGACGAAAGAGGATGAGATGGCTGGGTGGCATCACTGACTCGATGGACATGAGTCTGAATGAACTCTGGGAGTTGGTGATGGACAGGGAGGCCTAGGCGTGCTGCGATTCATGGGGTCGCAAAGAGTTGGACACGACTGAGTGAGCTGAACTGAACTGAATATTTTTAAAAATATTCTCAATATTCCAAATCTAAAGAAATTAATGGTCTTTCCTGTTTCATCAAGGATATTCTGAAGTGCAATTAGCATTTTGTTTTTTATTTTACTGCAAATCATGGTGATGAATACGGTGCCTCCATGTACGTTCAGGGCTCCTGCCTTGATTCAGCCAGGACACCAGCAAGACACAACTCACCATTGACTCTGTGCCTTCGGTGCAAGTGTCAACCCAGTGGAAAAGATGAATCATGTCACGTCTTAAGTAGTAGTATGGAAATAGTTTTAACGTTGCAAACTCTCTGAAAGAGTCTCAAAGACCCCTAGGGGTTGCATAACACACTTTGAGAACTACTATATTGATATACAAGTTTTAAAAGTGCTACAGCCATGTTATAGAGAATTGAAAAGTAGTGCAAGGAAAAAGATAGTGATTCATGCTGCTGTTATTTTGATGTAGTTCCTTTTAGTCTCTTGAAGGGTGACTTGATGTTATACTGTTCCAGTACTGTCTTGTAATTCTGGAGCAAGGCAGGCTAATCTTAATCCTCTTTTATGTTTGAACCATTATACATTTCAAAGGAACAGAATATCAAGGCTGGTAAATAGGTTTTAATAATTGCTGGTCCTATAGCTAGGATGTAGCTGCTTAGATTGTTGATTTGAGGAGTTCAGTGGGTAAAGGTTGGAATAGAAATGTGGAATAGAAATGTCTTCCTTGGACTTGAGAAAGAGATATGACACTGTCATAATTTGTTCTTTGTACTATTTTAGTCTAAAATTCATAGTTTTAGAAAATTTTTATCTAACTTCTTCAGAAAAAAATTTTCTTTTCTTCCCCTTAGGGGACTCCATTTATATGTATATTTGCCTACTTGGTGTCATCCCCATAGGCCACTGGTATTCTGTTCTTCATTTTTTTTCCACTGTTTTATTTTGAGGATTTTCTATCGTTGGGCTTTTGAGTTATTTAGTCTTTTCTTCTACAGTAGTTAATCTGCTGAGAGTCCCTCCCATTTTAGTTTACATGTCCAGAAGGTAGGTTTAGATCTTTTTTATGTCTTTCATATCTTCAACATGTACAAGAATTTCTCTGCTTTTTTGTACAAATATAGTTAAAATAATTATTTCAATATTCTTGTCTGTTCTGTCATTGGTGTCACTCATGGATTTAATTCTATTGATTTATTTTTATCCTCACTTGCTTATTGCTTCAATTTCATGTTTTCTGATTTTTGATTGGATGCTAGACATTGTTAATTTTACTGTGGTAGGTGCTCTATACTTCTGTATCCTTATAAATATTCTTGAGCTGTATTTTGGGATATAGCTAAATAGTTTGATCCTTTTAAACTTTGTTAGGCAAGGCCAGAATAACTTTTAAAAAAATATTAACCTTTTAAAAATTGAAGTATAGTTAATTTTGTACAATGTTGTATTAATTTCAGGTGTATATGAGGTGTAATTATATATATATATATATAGATAGAGAGAGAGAGATTTCAGATTCTTCTCCATTTTAGATACTGAGTATAGTTCCCTATGCTATACAATAAGTCCTTGTTGTTTGTTTTATGTATAGCAGCGTGTATATGTTAATCCCAACCTTCTAATTTACCTCTGCCCCTCTATTATCTCCTTTGGTAACCATAAGTTTTTTTCCTATGTCTCTGAGTCTATTTTTGTTTTGTAAATAAATTCATTTGTTTCATAAGTGATACATAATATTTGCTTGACTTCACTTAATAGTCTCTCAGTTCATTTCAGTCGCTCAGTCATGTCCGACTCTTAGTCATCCCCATGAATCGCAGCACGCCAGGCCACCCTGTCCATCACCAACTCCCGAAGTTCACTCAAACTCACGTCCATCGAGTCAGTGATGCCATCCAGCCATCTCATCCTCTGTCGTCCCCTTCTCCTTCTGCCCCCAATCCCTCCCAGCATCACAGTCCTTTCCAATGAGTCAACTCTTCGCTCAAGGTGGCCAAAGTACCGGAGTTTCAGCTTTACCATCATTCCTTCCAAAGAAATCCCAGGGCTGATCTCCTTCAGAATGGACTGGTTGGATCTCCTTGCAGTCCAAGGGATTCGCAAGAGTCTTCTCCAACACCACAGTTCAAAAGCATCAATTCTTCAGCACTCAGCTTTCTTCACAGTCCAATTCTCACATCCATACATGACCACTGGAAAAACCATAGCCTTGACCAATCGGACCTTTGTTGGCAAAGTGATGTCTCTGCTTTTGAATATGGTATCTAGGTTGGACATAACTCTCCTTCCAAGGAGTAAGAGTCTTTTAATTTCATGGCTGCAGTCACCATCTGCAGTGATTTTGGAGCCCCCCAAAATAAAGTCTGACACTGTTTCCACTGTTTCCCCATCTATTTTCCATGAAGTGATAGAACCGGATGCCATGATCTTCGTTTTCTGAATGTTGAGCTTTAAGCCAACTTTTTCACTCTCCACTTTCACTTTCATCAAGAGGCTTTTTAGTTCCTCTTCACTTTCTGCCATAAGGGTGGTGTCATCTCCATATCTGAGGTTATTGAGATTTCTCCCGGCAATCTTGATTCCAGCTTGTGTTTCTTCCAGTCCAGTGTTTCTCATGATGTACTCTGCATAGAAGTTAAATAAGCAGGGTGACAATATACAGCCTTGACAGACTCCTTTTCCTATTTGGAACCAGTCTGTTGTTCCATGTCCAGTTCTAACTGTTGCTTTCTGACCTGCATACAGATTTCTCAAGAGGCAGGTCAGGTGGTCTGGTATTTCCATCTCTTTCAGAATTTTCCACAGTTTATTGTGATCCACACAGTCAAAGGCCTTGGCCTAGTCAATAAAGCAGAAATAGATGTTTTTCTGGAACTCTCTTGCTTTTTTGATGATCCAGCAGATGTTGGCAATTTGATGTCTGGTTCCTCTGCCTTTTCTAAAACCAGCTTGAACATCAGGAAGTTCACAGTTCACATATTGCTGAAGCCTGGCTTGGAGAATTTTGAGCATGACTTTACTAGCATGTGAGATGAGTGCAATTGTACAGTAGTTTGAGCCTTCTTTGGCATTGCCTTTCTTTGGGATTGGAATGAAAACTGACCTTTTCCAGTCCTGTGGCCACTGCTGAGTTTTCCAAATTTGCTGGCATATTGAGTGCAGCACTTTCACAGCATCATCTTTTAGGATTTGAAATAGCTCAACTGGAATTCCATCACCTCCACTAGCTTTGTTCATAGTGATGCTTCCTAAGGCCCACTTGACTTCACATTCCAGGATGTCTGGCTCTAGGTCAGTGATCACACCATCTTGATTATCTGGGTCTAGGTCCATCATATTGCTGCAAATGGTGTTATTTCGTTCTTTTTTTAGCTGAGTAATATTCCATTTTGTGTGTATGTATATACTCAGATATAAATATGTTGTTCAGTTGCCCAGTTGTGTCTGACTCTTTGCAGCTCCATGGACTGCAGCGTGCCAGGCTTCCTTGTCCCTCACCATCTCCTGAGGTTTGCCCAAGTTCACGTCCATCGTATCAGTGATGCCATCCAGCCATCTCATCCTCTGACACCCTCTTTTTCTTCTGCCCTCAGTCTTTCCCAGCATCAGGGACTTTTCCAGTGGGTCAGCTGTTCACATCAGATGAACAAAATACTGGAGCTTCAGCTTCAACGTCAGTCCTTCCAATGAGTATTCAGGATTGATTTGCCTTAAGATTGACTGGGTTGATCTCCTTGCTGTCCAAGGGACTTTCAGGAGTCTTCTCTAGCACCACAGTTTGAAGGCATTAATTGTTTGGCACTCTGCTTTCTTTATGGTCCAGCTCTCACAGCTGTATGTGACCACTGGGAAGACCATAGCCTTGACTATATGGACCTTTGTTGGCAGAGTAATGTCTCTGCTTTTCAACATACTGTCTAGGTTTGTCATAGCTTTCCTGCCAAGAAGCAATCATCTGATTTCATGGCTGTAGTCACTATCTGCAGTGATTTTAGAGCTCAAGAAGAGGAAATCTGTCACTACTTCTATTGCCATGAAGTAATGGGGCCTGGTAGCTCAGGTGGAAAAGAATCTGCCTGCAGTGCGGGAGACCCCAGTTCAATTCCTGGATCGAGAAGATCCCCTGGAGGAGGGATAGGCTACCCACTCCAGTATTCTTGGGCTTCCCTGGTGACTCAGATGGTCAAGAATCTGCCTGCAGTGCGAGAGACCTGTGTTTGATCTCTGGGTTGGAAAGATCCCCTGGAGGAGGGCTTGGCAACCTACTCCAGTATTCTTGCCTGGAGAAACGCAAGTCACAGAGTCGGACACAACTGAGAAACTAAGCATAGCACAGTGGGGCCGGATGCCATGATCTTAGGTTTGCTTAATATTTAGTTTTAAAGTTGGCTCTTTCACTCTCTTCCTTCACCCTCATCAAGAAGCTGTTTAGTTCCTCTTCACTTTCTGCCATTAGAATGGTATCATCCACATATCTGAGGTGGTTGATGTTTCTGCCACCTATCTTGATTCCAGCTTGTAACTCATTCAGCCCAGCACATCTCATGATGTGCTCAGTGTATATATACAAACAAACAGGGTGACAGAAGATATGTAATAGTCTGTAGGTCCATCATGTTGCTGCAAAAGGCATTATTTCATTCTTTTTTTTAGCTGAGTAATATTCCATTTTGTGTGTGTGTGTGTGTGTGTGTGTGTGTGTACACGTATACACACACACATACACACCACATCTTCTTCATCCATACAGCTGTTGATGGACGTTTAGGTTACTTCCATGTCTTGGTTATTGTTAATAGTGTTATTATGAACACTGGGGGCATGTATCTTCAAATTTAAGAGTTTTCTCCAGATAGATGAATAGCTTTTAATCTAGCTGTGTGTTAGAATTACCTGTGCTCTCTGAATTATAAGATTCTTCCGCCGCCGCCTATGTGAGAACTGGGGCGTGTCCTGTGCTCCTTTCATACGGGTCGTCCCCAACCTCAGGTATTGCCCTTTGCTCATCGGTGCTCAGCTGTGGATTTCCTGAGCTTGTGCTCTCTATGCATGTCTCTCCTTTCTTGTATTCTGTACTGAGAACTCCAGCTGCCATGGTTTCCCCAGACTCGATTCTGTTTTCTCAACTGAAGAGATGGTCAGGTTCTGCCTGGGTCCCCCCTCCGAGTGCTGAGACCTGGAAACTCCATGCAGTAAGTGTAATCAGCCATAAGAGTTCACCTCCATTTGTTTCCCCTCTCTTAGGGATCACAGTCCTCTGTTGCATGATGTCCACGGTCTGGAAACCATTATTTTATATATTCTGTCCAGTTTTTTAGTTCTTTCAGAGAGGGCATATCCAGTCCCTGCAAATTCCATCTTGGCTGAAAGTAAGAGTCTCAGTCTAAAATTTAATTTGGGGTTTGGGTTTTCCAAATTCAGATACCATTAATATTTATCATGTGATTTCTGTATGCTTGAAAAGTTCAAATGTGGTCTAATCTTCTTTACTGACTCCTTGTCTCACCACACATATCAATTGGGCACTCTCTCTTTTATGTTGAACAAAAAGAGCATGACCTTTGCCTTTTCACTTTATAGATGTGGAAACCAAGGCTCAGAAAGTTAGACTACGTTACCCAAGTGTATGAAGTTATTAAGAGCCAGGGCCTTTTTAATTTAAGCTAGCCTCCAAAGTGTTTGTTAACGATTACTTTGGTTTTCTTGGTTTGAATCTAAAGGAATAATGATTGTGTGTTTCATTTCATATTACAGAAACGATCCCTTGGAGGCCATATTTCAAGTAGTATATGAAATGATAAACTATATAAACTTGGGGAAGTTAAAACATTTTAATAGACCTGTCTTTTGAACAGGCAAATATTCAGTACTGTGATTTACTATAGGATTAGGTATTCACATAGCAAGAGAATTTCACTCAGAATATATCTAACAGAACATAGGCTTGGTTATGCAGATAGGGAATATGAAGGTACGCTGGCCCTTGCCTCCCCTCAAAGAATCAGTGATGACTTTATAAGACCAGAGCAGTATAGAGAAGTAGGCAGTGAATGTTGAGTAGAATGCGCGAAAACCTTTTGTAATCACTTTGCTCTAATAGTGCCAACCAAGACTTGCTCTAAAACCATAATACTTGTGAAGTCTACAACTGCATTTAAATTAGGACATCTTAAAGAACAAGCTCAAAAGCTGGCTACAAGAATGTCTTTTTTGCCAGACTGTAGTATACAAAGCAGCAAATGCTTGCTAGAGATACCTAGTAGCGTGAAAATGTTAGAAACATAGTGAACTTGAATCCTGGAAACATATATATATATATATATATGTTTAGTTTTACTTGCTGTTTATTGAACCTGAAGTGTATGTTTTGTTCTGAAAGCTTAAAACCCTATGTATTAAATTTGTTAAAGAAATGGAATAAAAAACTCCCATTAGCATTTTTCTTTCCTCTTTGTTTAAACCCTTCCCTTACTCCTTTTACATGCAAAACACTCATCCTGCTTAGCATCTAATAAAATATATCTAAATGATTTAAGTATTCAGAGTTACTATGTCTTAACTTGTTTCATTCTTATTCTTATGGTATTTTTCTTATTTACATTTAAAATAATTAGTTGAATGTTTTATTTACCCTGTAACATTGAGCCAGATTGTAGAGATCCCTTTTCTTCTGTTCTGTTCTAACTTAAAAGGGCATGACTAAAAAGCCACTAAGTGGCTTTTTAGGAAAGGAAATCTTTCATCATTATTTCTGTTAACAGTGAGTTTGAACTAAGTTCTCTGTTTCCTTAAAAATAATTTTATTTCTGTACTTATTTATGGCTGTGCTGGGTCTTCGTTGCAGCGTGGGCTTTTCTCTGGTTGTGATGAGCGGACCCTGCTCTTAGTGGCAGCGTGTGGACTTACTGCAGTGGCTTCACTTGTCACAGAACTCAGGCTCTAGGGCACGCGGGCTTCAGTAGTTACGGCACCTGGCCTCTGAGCATAGGCTCGGTAGTTGTGGCACACGGACTTACTAGTTGCTCTGTGGTGTGTGGAGTCTTCCCAGACCAGGGATTGAACCTGTCTCTCCTGTATTGGCAGGTGGATTCTTTACCACTGAGCCACCAGGGAAGCCCCAAGCTAAGTTCTCTTGACATGAAACATTGTGAAGGGCTCTTTAGGCCTGTATATGACTGAATAGTACCTTTTTATTTTAAAAATAGTATTTTTTATTACTAGATGCATAATTACTAGATGCAAATCTATGCATAGATTTGATGAGTGATTAAGGCACTGCTTAATACCACAGGACCTAAGTATTTGATTTTTTAAAAATTAGAGATATACACTCATTGAAAAATTATGGGAGGGGGAAAATGTTAAGAGAAATGTTGTACATATACACTTCAAAATAGTTGTAATAAATTTTATGTCGTGTATATTTTCCATTACTTTTAAAAAAGAAATGGCATGATTCAAAGGCTACTGAAATTTTCTTTATGCAAGTATTCATTCAGCAAGTATGATTTTTAATTAACTTATTTTAATTGGAGGCTAATTACAGTATTTTGGTGGTTTTTGCCATACATCGACGTGAATCAGCAACAGGTGCACATGTGTCCCCCAATCCTGAACCCTCCTCCCACCTTCCTCCCCACCCCATTCCTCTGGGTTGTCCCGGAGCTCCAGCTTTGAGTGCTCTGCTTCATGCATCGAATTTGCACTGGTCGCCTGTTTTACATATGGTAATATACGTGTTTCAGTGCTATTCTCTCAAATCTTCCCTCCCACGCCTTCTCCCACAGAGTCCAAAAGTCTGTTCTTTACATCTGTGTCTCTTCTGCTGTCTTCAGCAAGTTTTTTTTTTTAATTTAATTTAACTTTTGCTTTTTGGCCATGCGGAGATCTTGGTTCCCCAACCAAGGATTGAACAGTCTCCCTGCATTGGCGCACAGAGTCTTAACCACTGGGCTGCCCCAGAAGTCCCAGCAAGCATTTTTGAAATCTTGCTCTCAGTGCATTCTAGGTGAACATCGGGCTTGAATTCATAGATGGAAGGATGGGCCTGTATAGAGACCCATATTTTCTTGGTGTCTTGTGGAGAGACGTGCTCAAGCATAGTTGGCTGTGTCTTGGGAGTGAGCTCCAGGAAAGGGGCTCAACCTCCCCCATTGTACTCCTGTACTCTCTCTGTTTATGGGGGTCAATGTGATAAGTGAGGTAAAAAAAGTATGTTTGGTGCCACCTCTTTATAGGAGTTGCTGAGAACCAGTTTCCTGGTAGCTAGAGACTTTGGAGGTGGAGGTTCCTTGGGAAGATGTTAGGAGCCACCCCTGGTCCTAGTTAAGCTCGTTGCCAAGCAATGCAGAAAGAGCAAGATGACCAGTCAGGGGTCAGATGCAGTAATCTGGGAGGGATGGTGGTAGTTTGGACCAAGGTAGTAACTGAACTGTGGTGGAAATAAAAAGTCGCTGGATCAATAAAATAATTTCATATATATACACACACACACACATTGCATATGAGTAGCTTATTCCTCTGCTTGCTAAGTAGAATTCTATTATATGGGTTTACCACAATTTGTTTATCCATTGATGTACATTTTAGTTGTCTCCAGTTTTTGGCTACTATAAATGCAGTTAACAGGAACATTCATGTCCAAGTCTTTGTGTGGATATGTATTTTAATTTCTCTGGAGCAAGTATTTAGGGTGATATGTGTGTGTGTGTGTATATATCACACATTTATATATATATATATTTTTTTTTTAT
>NW_011495071.1:8610951-8612393 GCF_000754665.1 Bison bison bison
ATATATATATATTTTTAATAAGAGAAGCCTGCCACTTCTGTCCTTTTCTGACTCCATCCTACATACCCCCATACTCCCAAAGGGAGAAATTCCAAATCTTTTCAAATGGTGTTTCAGTTTCTTTTAAACTTTTAGAAGTTTATTGAGATGTGATTGACATATAGCATTCTGTAAGTTTAAGACATACAATATGTTGATTTGATAAAAGCTCCATTTCATTTTGATATCCCATGTGAGTGAATTAGCAGATAGGTCATTCTCAACAGTGTAAACGGCCTTATAGAGATACTCACAAATCTATTTCCTTACTTGCTACCTCCTTCCCAAGTTTCCTGCTAGACAGGCCATGGTAATATCTTTCAGACATCTCACACTCAACATGTCTGAATACTGAATGTGTCCTCTTCATTAGCAAACCAGCTTCCTCTTGTAAGTTCCCTTGGTTAGGATTATATAGTGGTGACAGGCATTAGTTACGAGACTGACGCTTGGATTAGTTTCTTTCAGCCAAGGTTTCTTTCATCTATAAAATGGGGGTAAGAGCAGAATCTGTCTGAGAGGATTGTGTGTGAAAATTAATTAAATAATAAAAAATATAAAATGCCTGACACACAGTAAGCCCTTTAAAAATATTAGCTTTATTGTATATGTATGGCTGAGGCCCTTCGCAGTTCACATGAATCTACCACAACATTGTTCACTGGCTATGAAAGAAACTGAAAGTCTCTCAGTCCTCCGACTCTTTGCAACCCCATGGATGTCTCCATAAGTCCGTGGAATTCTCCAGACCTGAATATGGAGTGGGTAGCTGTTCCCTTCTCCAGGAGATCTTCCCAACCCAGGGATCGAACCCAGGTCTCCCGCATTGCATGGGGATTCTTTACCAGCTGAGCCACAAGGGAAGCCTGTTTATTGGCTATACCCCAATAAAAAAACAAAAAGTTTTTAAAAAATGTATTAATTTTATTAGCATATTATTTTTAAGACTCTACTCTCAGCTGCGCAGGCTCAGTTTCATCATCTCTTCCCTCCTACTAATCATCTCGTTTTCTTGGTTTTGCTTCTGCTGCTGCTGCTGCTAAGTCGCTTCAGTCGTGTCCGACTCTGTGCGACCCCATAGACAGCAGCCAATCAGGCTCCCCTGTCCCTGGGATTCTCCAGGCAAGAACACTGGAGTGGGTTGCCACTTCCTTCTCCCTTGGCAGAATGGCATTGAAACATGTAAAATATCATGTATGAAACGAGATGCCAGTCCAGGTTCAATGCACGATACTGGATGCTTGGGGCTAGTGCACTGGGACGACCCAGAGGGATGGTATGGGGAAGGAGGAGGGAGAAGGGTTCAGGATGGGGAGCACATGTATACCTGTGATGGATTCATTTTGATATTTGCAAAACTAATACAATTATGTAAAGTTTAAAAACAAAATAAAATTTAAAAA
>NW_011495071.1:8612493-8648074 GCF_000754665.1 Bison bison bison
ATAAAAAAAAAAAAAAAAGAGTGAAAAGTGAAAGTGAAGTTGCTCAGTCGTGTCCGACTCTTTGGGACCCCATGGACTGCAGCCTACCAGGCTCTGCTGTCCATGGGATTTTCCAGGCAAGAGTACTGGAGTGGGGTGCCATTGCCTTCTCCCTTTACTTCTGCAGTCTCTCTCAAATCTGTCTTATTTTACTGCCCATTTTTGGGCTCCCATTACCTTTCTGCTGCAGTACTATCCTGATTGAGCTTGCTGCTTTTTGTCATTTCCTGTCTGTTTCATCTTGCATACTGCTATCATTTATGGCCTTGAAACAGATTCGATGTCACTCCTCAGTTCCAAACCCTTAATGACGTCCTGTTGCATCTGTAATCTCCCTCATCATGGTAATTAAATCTCTACATTTTGAGTCCTGCTTGTGTTACTCAGTTTTATCACATGCTGCCATGATTCTACAGTCTAGCCCATGCTCAGTCGCTCAGTGGTGTCTGACTCTTTGCGACCCCATGGACTGTAGCCTATCAGGCTCCTTAGTCCATGGAATTTTCCAGGGAAGAGTACTGGTGTGGGTTGCCATTTCCTTCTCCAGGGGATCTTCCTGACCCAGGGATTGAACCTGTAACTCCTGCATTGCAGATGGATTCTTTACCACTGAGCTACTGGGAAGCCCATGTCCATCTATTTGCCAGTCCCTGAACTTTTTTCTACTGAGCCTTTGCTTTGGTCATTACCTTGACTTGGAATCCCTTGCCCTCCCATATTGTCTTTTGAAATCCCATCTATTCTTTGAAATCCAAGAAACCTCCTAAAACATATTAGTTTTAATTAGTGGTTCTCCCACCCATGCTCTTTTGACACTTTACTCTAGTCCTCAGCAAAGTCTGCCTAAATGTGTGAGTTTGCTTTGATAACTGGTCAGGGCCAGGAAGACCTTTCCTATGTTATCTGACGTTGTCTTTATCTATAGCTTTTTAATAAAACCATATTAAATTTTGTAAAATGCTGCTAATTAAATACTACTAAGTAAAATACTAACACCAGAGTTGTACAGACACAGATTCTTGAACTTGAGGAGAATTATTTTTCATGGAAAATACATTGCAGAAAATGGCAGTGATAAAGATTCTCTGATTTTGATGCCTCCACATAGAGGAGATTCAGTTAGATACAGAAAATTTCTTCTTTCCCAACTTTTGAGAACAGCAAAATCTTGTAGTTACTCTGTGTTTGTTCTGGGAAGCCATGTATTTGAAATGGAAATGGATGTCTGATAAATCATATACTCAGGAGTTAAATAATTAATGACAATTTGATACGCTTTTTACGTATTTGATTAGATTCTATTAGAGCTGTCTCTCCCTCGGTGTATAATTTGTCTGTATATCTGTATATTTTAAACTTTTTTTTTTAAGTTCACGAGATAAAACTTCTGAAGGTGCTTGGTAGTTCTTGTCACTTGTTGAGGGGTATGGGAAGTTTTGGAGATTTCTGTATTATGTTACTGATGTATTTGTATATTCTTTAAGTCACTGGTGTAGAGAAATAGTGGGCTTCCCTGGTGGTTCAGACCATAAAGAATCCACCTGCAGCGCAAGAGATGAAAGTTCGATCCTTCGAGGGCATCTTCTCCAGGAAGACCCTTTGGAGAAGGGAATGGCTCCCCACTCTAGTATTCTTTCCTGAGAAGTCCCATGGATGTGGGACCTGATGGGCTGCAGTCCACGGGATCACAAAAAGTCAGACACAGCTGAGCGACTAAGCATGCACACATAGAGAAATAGTAATCAGTTCTCAGGGTTAATTTGCTTTTAGCTGCAGATAGATGCTCCAGTTACCTTTCAGAATTTGGGGTGAGTAAATTCAGAGGTGGTTTTGAAAGATAGGGAAGTCTGATTATATTCTTGACCTCTTTAGGAAATGATGATAGTTAGTACCTTAAGTTAATGTAACTTAGTGAACATTTGCTAAATGTTCTCAATGAGTTTTAAGCTGTTTTTGTTTTTTCCAAATGCACTAAAAACCAAAGGTATTAACTTATAAATACTATGTCTTTATAGTGTGTGCTTTAATGAGAATATCACATTAATCATTTAAAAATAGTGACGAGTATAAGTGCCCTGTTTTACATGAGTTATGAAAGAAGGAATGTATCTGTGAAAAAAAAAATCTTTTCCAGTAGTAAGTGGAGAAGCACGGCAAATCCTTAGTGCCTTAACTCAGGTGGTCAGTCCTGGGACTTCATGTGCCCTCTAGTATTATGTGATGAGTTAGGTACCTACTCAGGTGGTCAAAGTTAATATCACCAGTGATGTCCTGGGACTTCATGTGCTCTCCAGTATTATGTGATGAGTTAGGCACCTCTGTGGTATTGTGACCATAAAGCTGATAACCCCAGTCAAAGCATGAGAAAAACATCGGCTAAATAGAAACTGAGACACCTTCTACAAAAATATGTAACTGGTACTCCTCAAAACAGTTTAAGATCATGAAAAATAAGGAATGACTGAGGAACTATTACAGACCAGGGGAGACTAAGGAGATGTGTGGATAAATATAATGTAGTACTCTAGATTAGATCCCTGGATAGATAAGGACATTAATGGAAAAAGTAACTGGTGAACCCTGGATAAAGTCTAGGGTTTAGTTAATAGCACTGTACTGACAGTTTCTTAGTTTTGACAGATGTACCACAGGACTATAAGATGGTACTATTAAGGGACACCATTGAATGAGGGGTATATGGGGGAATGCCTTGTACCATCTTTTCAGCTTTTCTGTAAATCTAAAATCCCATAATAAAAAGTTTATTTAAAAAATAAGGAATATTTTTCAATCCTCTAAATTTATGGAATGTCTAAGTGCAAGGCAGTGTGCTCACCACTGCAGGGGATAGAGTGTACAAGACACCCTCACTGCGCCTGCCCTTAAGGAGTTGTCATCCTGTTGGGGAATAAGACACCTGATACACAGTGGGACATGATGAAGCCAGAACAGAGTATGAACAAGATGCTGTGAGGCGTGGCAGGCGTGTGTCTGAGTTTGAAACTAGACACTAAATGAAGACTGGGAATACATTTCTGAGAAGACAGCGTTTAAAATGAATTTTGAATGGGCAAGATTTCTGTAACCATAGTCATTGGAAAGGAAATGATACCTATCACACCAGCAGGCCTGGGCTCTTGAATCACAGACCTGCTCTGTCACTTACTACCTCTGTGACCTGGACAGCTTATTTGATGTTACTAAAGTCTTTGTTTCTCCTTGTAAAATAGCATTAGTAATTTCTGTTTCAAAGCACTATTATGAGAATTAAATGAGGTATACATATAGCTTAACAAAGTATCTGATACATGAAAAAAGTGCAAGTGTTGGTTGCTCAGTCGCGTCTGACTCTCTGAGACCCTATAGACTGTAGCCTGCCAGGCTCCTCTGTCCATGGAATACTCCAGGCAAAAATACTGGAGTGGATAGCCATTCCCTTCTCCAGGGGATCTTCCCAGCCCAGGGATCGAACGTGGGTCTCCCGCATTGCTGGCAGATTCTTTACTGCCTGAGCCACCGGAAGAGCCTATCTGATACATAGTAAACTCTTAATGTTACTATGAGAAAGAGAGACATAGATTATTGATATAAATAGGCCTGGGGCCTGGAAAATATAGAATGTTTTTGGAAATATTGAGTAGTATATGTCTGGAAAAGTCAATCAGGACCATACTGTGCATGCTTAGACTTATTAAGCAGAGTGGCTTGAACGTTTTTGGTAGTTATTGGTAAATCATTGAGGATTTTGGTGTAGGGAGATTAAGGAGATTGAGTCTATGTTTTAAGGTTGTAACAGAGGGTCATGTTGGAGATTCTTTTGCAGGCTACTGCCTTCCCCTTTACCTGGTAAATGAGATTAGTGTTTCTTCAGGTTTAAAATTCTATGAAATGACTCCAAATGCTCTGAATAATACTGTTCTAATCTGTTACCATGTAACTTGGGGGGTCTCAAAAGCATGACCATTAGTATATTATCAAATACACTTAATATGTGTTAAGTAAAAAAGGTCATTGATATTTTTAGATATATTGGCTTAGTACTTTTTTTCAATAGGTGATGGTTTTTGCTTCACCTCCCTCCTTTTTTTTTTTTTTTTTTTAGCAGCTTAAGCAGATAAGAGTTAAACAGTACTTCATTGACTTCCTGTGAAGCTTTGCTGAAAGAAGTTCCGTTGTATCTATTTTTAAAGCTGATTACTGTGAGCAGAGGATGCTGCTATTGAGTTATAAATGTCATCTCAGTATGTTCTCACTCAGCGTTCTTTGGATGACACTGGTGCTTGCATATAAAGTTTTGGAGTTTAAAGAATAGAAAAAGCAACACAGTTATCCCTGAAATGGTACCAGTAAATGAAATACTTAAAAGCATTGATCATGTCACTGTTGAGCAGTATGATTATTTCTCACCATCTGTATAGGTTTTACAGCTTACACCATGACTGAGTGGCAGAGTGAGTTATATTGTGACCTTATTTGGGAAATACTTTACTGCTCCAAAATGGTATTATATAATGGTGTGCAGCTTGTTTGTCAATCCTTGTATTAAGTGTTAATCATTCTGAAATTTACTCCCTGGGAAGTACAGGATCATTGGGTCTACAGATACTATTAAAATAGATTGTTAGGGTTTTCCCCACCAGTGTTTTATTATAAAATTTTTCAGTCATACAGGAAAATTGGGAAAAATTTTACAATAATTGTATACCTATCACCTAGATGCTACAGTTACCTAAATTATTGTTTTCAAGAGGAAAGTTCCACTTTCTTTGCTTTTTAAAAATAAGAGTTCTGAACCAGTTTGAACCATTTTCACATGTGACAGTATTTTCACTTAGCTGGGATGATTTTTGATGTTATTTTTTCAGAAATGATAAAATTCTTTGAGTAAAATAATTTAGTACAAATTCTGGAATTTAGTAGACTCCTAGTACTAGAGTAGACAACAGTATTTTAATTTATCCCCATATACGGTTCATACAAGTAACTTTTTAAATTCCATAAGATGTAAGTTTATTAAATTTTTGCAGGCAGAAATAAAATGTACTTTAAAAAATTCTTGTTTCTTGACATAATTTCTAGCCCTCTGTCATATAAGGGTAAAGTGCTGGCTTTTTTTCTCTTATGACTTCTTCAATCTTATTATGTAGTTAAACTGCTGAAGTTAAGGTTTCTTTTCCAGTTTCAAATCAGTGATAATAACATACATTTATACATTTTTATAAGTGGAAAGATACCTTTGGGAGTAATTGGTTCCAGTTTCCTTATATTACATTTGAGTCAGTGGAGGCTCAGAAAGTTTAAATAACTGTTGCAGGACACAGTAAACTAATGGGAGACCAGGAAATACATTTTAGATTTCTAGTTGTCTTTTTCCCCCTATTTTTTGGCCATGCTACACAGCATATGGGATCTTAGTTCCCTGACCAGAGACTGAACCTGTGCCTCCTGTAGTGGAAACATGGTATCCTAACCCCTTGACTGCCAGCGAAGTCCCTAGTTGTCTTGACTATTATCATATATATTTTCAAGTACTCTTTTGTAGAAAGAATAAACAGCATGCTGTCAGTTATGCAGTTTAGCCACTGAATGACAGCAGCTGACTATCAAAATGTAGTTTCAGAAAAAGTAACTGTGAGAATATCTTTATGAATGCATTGGACTGATTGTTTTGTAAGTCATCATTGAATTTTTTTCCTAGATCTCAATCTCTTAATATTAATTTCTCAAAAGTCTTTTTCTTGAAACTTTTTTTGGGATGGAACATTCTCGTTATAACAAAAAAGAATGGTACTGTTCTCTGTACTTAACTTAAACATTAATAGATACACTTTAATATAGAGGGTTAATATATCTCCCCATACTATGTTCTTTTTTCCATTTCCTCTTTGCGAAGTACTTTGTGGCCAAGAGTAACATGGCAGCTTGTGTTTTAGTATTTTGTGTAATAGAAAATTCATTGGTTGGCCTCCTTTAAGGAGTTTTCTGTTTGTTTCATATTAATATAAAGGCTGCTTTCCAACACTGTCTTGCTTGATCTGTAGAAATGGTGATTGTGGTTTCTGTCAGGTTGTATTTATCTTTTTACTTTTGAAGCTAAAACAGGAACAGTGGTCATTTAATTTTCAGTATCCTTGTGTATTGGTGACACATAAATCTTAGTCCCTTTTAGCTGAAAGTATACATGGAAACATGTATACCATTATATTAGGCCTGAGGTACAAAGGTACTTTGGCTTTTAGAGTCGGACCCGAGGTTGGGGAGAAGAACTCACACCAGTCCTGAACCTTTTTAAAAACTGATAACTGCATACTGAATCAGCGTTTGATTCTGGGGAAGTTGTGAGAGGACAAGAGAAAAGAAAGATGGAAGCTATAGAGTAGAATTTGCAGTTACTTAGATGTGAAGGTTAGCGTTAAGGGTAGTAAAAACTGCCTTCAAATACTGAATTAAAGAAAAGCTTTTGCTACCACTCAAAGTTAAGAAAGACAAGTTTTGTCTTCAGTGCATTTACAAGAAAAATTGAATAGTTGTGTTCCTCTGTGCATCTTTGGAGAAATATTAGAGCACATTGTATAAGTTGAAGTAACTGCTGACAGAATTTTGAAATGTAATTTTTTGTAATAAGCCCAAATATCCATCATGCTTCATTGCTCTAAGGTTACAAGTTTAGACAGATTTTGCTGGTTAAATTCTGCCCTGAAGGCACTGAACCATAAGCCTACTGCCTTAAAATGTTTTTTAATAGAACTGCAACTCAGACCACTTACCAAATACTCTGATCCATGCATGGGCTTTTATAGTTTCTTTTTTTTCCTTTTAAGAAGTGTGATGCTTATGGTGCACATCTCTGGTGGTTTTAAGAAATATAAGCTGGCTTTTTGGGAGATGCATCCTTGAGTAGGAAAATGTTTTAAATTGATTTTCAGTAACTGTTTCAGCCAGCACTTCAGATTGTTCTTATGCACCTGGTGCCATTATATCCTTGTGGTCAATAACTTTCTCCTTGTTGTGGCTTACTCCACAAATTAAAATAACTTTTTGGCCCATTATATTTTGGTTTGTGTATTTTATCTCTCATCCAGCATAGTACTGGATACCTGGTAGATTCTTAGTGGAAAATTATTTGAAAAGTCAAAGATATCGACATGGCCCAGTCACCCAAAGACTGGCTTCCTGCCTTCACTTCAGAATTGGCCTGAAAAATCACCACTCAGAGAGGACCGTAAGACCCTCCTCTCTAAAGACAGCAACCATACAGGCCTCTCTTTGCATACCCTGCTTTGTTTTTCTTCAAAGCCTTTTTCTCATACAACCCTGATACCAAGGAAATGGGAGTGCTCTAAAACCAGGAATTTTGTCTTGTTCATTGTTGTATCCATCCCTAGTGCCTAGCACATAGTATAAAGTCACATATTTTCTGGAGGTGTAATAAAGGTTAGAAATGATGCCAGAAGGATATAAATATACATCAGAAATGAATTCAGCCCTCGTGTACACAGATAACTGTAGTACAGGATGGGTTCAGATGACATGGAGAAGAACTGCATTGAAAATACTCAGGATATTTTAGAGGTTTGTTACCTCTAGCTAGCCTCTTAGGAAACTGACATTTAAGCTGGGTCTTTTTCAAATTAAGGAACAAATACATAGTGATTTGGAGACGAAAAAGTGAATCGGGGTAGCATGTATAAGAAAAGGTAAAATGAAAAAGAAATACAGAAAGGCAAAATGGTTCTCTGAGGAAGCCTTACAAATAGCTGGGAAAACAAGCTAAAGGCAAAGGAGAAGAGTTGAATGCACAGTTCCAAAAATAGCAAGGAGAGATAAGAAAGCCTTCCTTAGTGATCAATGCAAAGAAATAGAGGAAAACAATAGAATGGGAAAGACTAGAGATCTCTTCAAGAAAATTAGAGATACCAAGGGAACATTTCAGGCAAAGATGGGCACAGTAAAGGATAGAAACGGTATGGACCATTTCTTGTCCATAACAGAAGCAAAAGATATTAAGAAGAGGTGGCAGCAATACACAGAAGAACTATATAAAAAAGATCTTCATGGCCCAGGTAACCACAATGGTGTGATCACTCCCCTAGAGCCAGACATACTGGAATGTGAAGTCAAGTGGGCCTTAGAAAGCATCACTATGAACAAAGCTAGTGGAGGTGGGTGATGGAATTCCAGTTGAGCTAGTTCAAATCCTGAAAGATGATGCTGTGAAAGTGCTGCAGTCAATATGCCAGCAAATTTGGAAAACTCAGCAGTGGCCACAGGACTGGGAAAGGTCAGTTTTCATTCCAGTTGCAAAGAAAGGCAATGTCAAAGAATATTCAAACTACTGCACAATTGCACTCATCTCACACGCTAGCAAAGTTATGCTCAAAATTCTTCAAGTCAGGCTTCAATAGAATGTGAACTGTGAACTTCCAGATGTTCAAGCTGGATTTAGAAAAGGCAGAGGAACCAGAGATCCAATCGCCAACATCTGTTGAATCATCGAAAAAGCAAGAGAGTTCCAGAAAAACATCTGCTTTATTGACTATGCCAAAGCCTTTGACTCTGTGGATCCCAACAAACTGGAAAATTCTTCAAGAGATGGGAATAGGAGATCACCTGACCTGCCTCCTGAGAAATCTGTATGCAGGTCAAGAAGCAACAGTTAGAACTGGACATGGAACAACAGATTGGTTCAAAATCGGGAAAGGAGTACATCAAGGCTGTATATTGTCACCCTGCTTATATAACTTACATGCAGAGTACATCATGCGAAATGTCAGGCTGGATGAAGCACAAGCTGGAATCAAGATTGCTGGGAGAAATATCAATAACCTCAGATATGCAGATGATACCACCCTTATGGCTGAAAGAGAAGAAGAACTAAAGAGCCTCTTGATGAAAGTGAAAGAAGAGAGTGAAAAAGCTGGCTTAAAGCTTAACATTCAGAAAACTTAAGATAATGGCATCTGGTCCCATCACTTCATGGGAAATTGGGGGGCTCCAAAATCACAGCAGATGGTGACTACAACCATGAAATCAAAAAGATGCTTGCTCCTTGGAAGAAAAGCTATGACCAACCTAGACAGCATACTAAAAAGCAGAGACATTACTTTGCCAGCAAGGGTTCGTTTAGTCCAAGCTATGGTTTTTCCAGTGGTCATGTATGAATGTGAGAGTTGGACTATAAAGAAAGCTGAGTGCTGAAGAATTGATGCTTTTGAACTGTGGTGTTGGAGAAGACTCTTGAGAGTCCCTTGGACTGCAAGGAGATTAAACCAGTCAATCCTAAAGGAAATCAGTCCTGAATATTCATTAGAAGGACTGATGTTGAAGCTGAAACTCCAATACTTTGGGGCCACCTGATGTGAAGAACTGACTCACTGGAAAAGACCCTGATGCTGGGAAAGATTGAAAGCGGGAGGAGAAGGGAAAGACAGAGAATGAGATGGTTGGAAGGTATCACTGGCTTGATGGACATCTGTTTGAGCAAGCTCTGAAAGTTGGTGATGGACAGGGGAGCCTGATGTGCTACAGTCAATGGGGTTGCAAAGAGTCGGACATGACTGAGCAAGTGAACTGAAAATATTCAGTTTGGCTGGAATATGCTAGTGAAATTAGTTATAAAGGTAGGTTAGACCCAGGTTAGTGGAAAGTCTAAAATCAAAGCTGAGCTGGATTTTGTCTCATTGGTAGTATAGAAATTGTGTCCCCCTCCCCTTAAAAGGTAGGTAGTTATATGTGGTGTGATTGAACATGTATAGGAATAGACTAAAGACAAGTTTTTTGATTGAAGTATAGTTGATTTATAATGTTTCAAGGTTATAGCAAAGTGGTTCAGTTTTATACATATATTCTTTTTCAGATTATTTTCCATATAGGTTATTGCAAGATACTGAATATAGCTCTGTTGTACAGTAGGTCCTTGCTATTTATTTTGTATGTAGTACTGCAGATGGTGATTGCAGCCATGAAATCAAAAGGTGCTTACTCCTTGGAAGGAAAGTTATGACCAACCTAGACAGCATATTAAAAAGCAGAGGCATTACTTTGCCAACAAAGGTCTGTCTAGTCAAGGCTATGATTTTTCCAGTAGTCATGTATGGATATGAGAGTTGGACTGTAAAGAGAGCTGAGTGCCGAAGAATTGATGCTTTTGAACTGTGGTGTTGGAGAAGACTCTTGAGAGTCCCTTGGACTGCAAGGAGGTCCAACCAGTCCATCCTAAAGGAGATCAATCCTGGGTGTTCATTGGAGGGACTGATGTTGAAGCTGAAACTCCAATACTTTGGCCGCCTGATGGGAAGAGCTGACTCATTGGAAAAGACCCTGATGCTGGGAAAGATTGAGGGCTGGAGGAGAAGGGGATGACAGAGGATGAGATGGTTGGGTGACATCACCGACTCAATGGACATGGGTTTGGGTAGGCTCTGGGAGTTGGTGATGGACAGGGAGGCCTGATGTGCTGCAGTCCATAGATCACAAAGAGTCAGACATGACTAAGTGACTGAACTGAACTGTATATATCTGTTAATCTCAAATTCCAAATTTATTAACGCCTCACTCAAGGAAGGTTAGTGTAAGTCTGAGAATGTTGCTTTGAGGTGCTAGCATTTGATTGGAGAAATACAGTAGGCAGTTGGAAAGCTACCAAGGCCTAAGATTTGGGAATCTTTTGCAAAGCAGTTTTTGAATCCTTGAGTTAGCAAAGGAAGAGTCATAAGAGTGCATGGAGAAAGAAAGGAAATGGAGAGCAGATTCTTCAGTTTAGAGCAGATTCTTGGGAAATAGCTGTTTTAGGAGGATAGAAAGGAAAAAAGGAAGAACAAAAGCAAGTAGGAGAACCAAGAGAGGATGACACTGGAGAAACTAAGGAAAGACATTTTCAGGAAGAAGGAGGATTCAAACTGTTTCTTCCAAAAAGATCTCTGTTGTAACTTTGTAATATGTGTATTTTCTGTCATATATGTTACTCTGCTGTACTGTTTAGCATAGTTCTTTACACATAGTTCTCAGCAATTTAGCATATCTTAAGGGAATCAGGACTCTCTCTTGCTTATCTTTAAGGATTAACATTTTGCAAAATGTTATGTAAATATTAGAGTTTAGTGCATTGTGCAGTCTGGTGTCCTGCTGAAGACTTTGGGAAGTCATTGGGAATAATTTGTGCTTTGCAGATTTTCTATATTATTATCTGTGATATATATATATATATATCTCAATAGTCTCTGTTTTTGTTTCCTGTTTATTAAAATAGTAACTGTCCTAACCAGCAACAATTGAAGGCTCTTAAAATACCAAGAGGAAAACAATTAATGGAGTTTAGGGATTGGATAAGTGATTGTGTTTTTCAACGTACTTACTTGAGCTTTACAACTTACTTGAGCTATTTGGCATATGAATTATTTTAGACTGACTTCAATGAATATTGATTTTATCACTTTTTTGGTGCTTTCAGAAATAGGAAAATTAGAGTAAAACTTGATACAAGTGCAAAAGACAGATACCAGAAAACTTAAGCTGATTTGTTGAAAAGCTGATTAGAAAGGTTTCAGAAGTATTTTACCGAAAAGTTAGGGCTATAGGGACTTGGTGCAGCATTTTATCTAGGAAGGACAAAGATGGGACTAATGGTGAAAAGAAAAATCTGTGTTAAAGAGAATTTTGAGGCAATAAAATTGATCATGAATTGACTTGAAATTTTATCGTCTACTTGTATGACAAGAATTGACTTTTAATACATAAATACTAATTGTTGAGGCAAGGGAAAATAAGCAACTGTAATAGTAGCTGGTTTGGTGAATAGCAATATCTAAGACATCTGTATGTTGTTCTGTAGCAGTACCGTTAAAGATTACCGAGATAATCTGATTTAAGTACACACTTGAAAGTGGAGACATCATCTGGTGTATTGAATTGGTACTTTATCACCACAACCATTAAACAGAGGTGGTCAGGTGAAAGTTACCTTGTTAAAATCTAGCAGCAGCATGTGCACTTATTTAGAAATTTTTCCATGGTTTGGATGTTGGTTTTTAGTTTTTTATAAAGAAAAAGAAGTTCCTTAAAGAGGAAAACTTATCTCTTTTAGGTCTGATTAATGACAATATTTGTTCTGGATATTTAAATAGTCCTGTTTATTGAGGATTTTTAATTTACTTTTAATTTAGATGAGTTGGGATAATTTAAACATCCAGATTAGTTTATGCAAAGCAGGAAATAATATATTTTGCTTTTCTAACATCTCTTTTGTGAGTGAATGGTTACAGCAGTGTACAACTTCTTACACTTTTTGGTTGAGTCCTCTTTTATCTATCAGCCTAAAAAAGATAGATTTGTTCACAGAAGTTTATGCTCAGTTATTAGGCCTTATTAATTTAAGATTAAAAGTCTTGAAATAGATTACTGTTAAATTTTTTTTTCTTATTTACCTGTTAATGCCTATTTGAATGGAGGGACATGAGTGGACTTCAATGAATGCAACAGTCTTTCTTGCATTATAATCACACACCTGGTGTAGTGGATTCAGCACATTTAAAATAAAAATAATTTTATGTTCTCATTTAACCATTGCACTTCTGATCATTTTTAGGCGAAACCTGACCAAACTGTCCCTGATCTTCAGCCACATGCTGGCAGAACTAAAAGGAATCTTCCCAAGTGGACTCTTTCAAGGAGACACGTTTCGGATTACTAAAGCAGATGCTGCAGAATTTTGGAGGAAAGCTTTTGGGGAAAAGTAAGTGTCAAAATAATGAATTTAAACTATGAAGAACTGAAGCTTGTATTTTGGGTTTTTGTTTAGTTTGAAACAGAAAAATAATGAATATATGCATAACTACTTCCCAACTGTGGTAAATATTAGCCTGGTTTTTTTGTTGTTGTTGTTCTGATCATGTTTGTGTTTTTTTTTCTTAAAGAAGTAGATAGACCTTTGCCGTTCTGTTGAAACCCATGCTGTTCTCTTTTTTCTAATCCATTATGCTGTTAATGAACACATACATTTCAAATTATTTGCTATTGCAAGCAGTGCTACAGAAAACAAAATTGTATTTGCCTTCATATGCAGGAGTTTCTCAATACTTACATACTTAGGAGTGGAATTGCTGAGTCAGGGGTTTCACATCTGCTTTGCCATACATTGCCTAACTGCTTTCCAAAGTGGTTGTACCAGTTTCTATTCCTTTGAGTAGTATGCATGTGTTCCAGTAGCTCTGCAATTTGGCTAACACTGGTAATATGAATTGGTATCATATTTTGCTTTATATTCTTAATGACAAGGGAGCTTGAGCACCTTTTCACATTTGTCACCTGTCTAGGTTCTTTTTCTGACTTGGCTGTTTTCCTATAGACTTGTCTTTTTCCTATTGTAAGATACTAATTCTTTGTTAGTCACTAACATTAGAGATGTCTGTGGCTTGTGTTTCCACTTTGTTATATTGTCCTTTTTATAAAAAAAAAAAATATTTATTTGGCTGTGCTGTGTCTTTGCTGTTGCACAGGCTTTTCTTTAGTTGCTGCAAGCAGGGGCTACTCTCTGATTGGGGTGCATGGGCTTCTCATCGCAATGGCTTCTCTTGCGGAGCACAGGCTCTAGGACATGAGGGCTTCAGTAGTTCAGGTCCCCGGGCTCTAGAGCACAGGCTCAGAGTTGTGGCACAGGGACTCGCTCAACTGCTCCACGCATGTGGGATCCTCCTGGAATAAGAATAAGAATTGAACCCATGTCTCCTGCATTAGCAGGCGGATTCTTTACCACTGAGCCACCAGGGAAGCCCATGATTTAAGTCAAGTTTTTGTTTCTCAGTATTAATATAAATGTTCTTGAATATACTCTGACATTTTAAATCAAAGAACTGAAAAAGTAGAAAACAATAAAATTTTTCAGTTGAATATACAGATCCTAATGTAAGTCTCTCTTTGAATGCTTTTTTTTTTTTTAATTGCAATATAATTGATGCACACTGTTAAGTTAGTCTCAGGTATATACTGCATATTGATTTGATGTATGTTAAATGCTTGCTTTATTTTAAAAAGTTGTGTTTAAGCATCAGATATAGAATGATTAGTGATTTTAAAAAACCTAGTTGAAGAGGATGGGCATGAGTTTAACTTTGTTACTTTAACTTAGTAACTATCTACTTTAGAAAAGAGTTTGAATTGCCACTTGATCTCTATCAGGCAGGTGAATACATAAAGGCAATGAGATTTTACTTTATTTATTTTTTTGATCTTGAGAAATAGATATCCCACAGTACCCTTTGCTAGCCATATCTGGAGTTTAATCATTCTTTTGTTAAATAATTTCTTCTTCATTTGTATCAGAACTCTTTTCTTCTTGTACCTTAAGCTTTATATTCCTCAAGTGTAGTCCTTGATAGTGTGGGTTCCTCAAAAGAATCAGGGTGTTTTATGTGCTTTTAAAAGGTTAGTTTAAATACAGTAAGTGAAGATCTGGCCACAGGTTACATCTCTAATACAAAAAGGATAATCTCATCTCTCTTCCTGCTTCTCTAATACAGCAAATGTCTGAAGGTGAGAAAGGGGATTAACTTGTGGCATTCTGCCAAAGAAAAGCGGGAAAAGATGTCTCTATTATTAATTTACTCAATAGGAAGTTAAGAAACGTATCGTTTATGCCTTTTCTGTTATCAATGTAAAACATAATTCAGTTTCTCTAAGAAAATTTAAGTGGATTTTGAGAATTTAAAGAGACTGTTTTCCTTGACTGTAGCAATGCCTGGAATTATCTGCTATCTTATTCTGTGCCTTCTCTCTCACCGCCACCCTAGGACAATAGTCCCTTGGAAGAGCTTCAGACAGGCCCTTCATGAAGTACATCCCATCAGTTCTGGGCTGGAGGCCATGGCTCTGAAATCCACTATTGATCTGACCTGCAATGATTATATTTCAGTTTTTGAATTCGATATCTTTACGAGACTCTTTCAGGTAGTATGCTAAAATGTTGGCTGAACTAATTATTGCCACTTTTCTGAAGGGGAACCTTTTAAAAAAATAACATTTGGATATTTGGGAGTTTGCCTATTATAAAAGTATTTTTATTCTAGAAACTATAGTTTAAAAAAAGGTTAAAACTACTCTGTATTTTATATGTGTGTGTGTATATATGTATGTAAAAAGAGTAACTATATAATCTGCTTATTCTCCTCATATTTATAATCTTTCTCTGTTAAATATTCTTTACATCATTTTTTTTTTCTTTGCATCATTTTAATTTTTGTATTTTACCCTAAAAATGGGTATAATATACTTCCTGAGTTCAGCTACTGGACATTTATGTATGTTTCCAGCTTTTTCTCCTGTGGTATTAAAATTCTTGACTAATACTGAGATGCATTGATGGTTCACAACTCCTTTCCTTTTCTAAAAATAATGTGTGTATATGCAACCTTGCATAAACCTTTATTTGGAACTTCTTACTTGAACATCAGGCCTTGCCCTGTTTTCTCTGTTTTTGCCTGTTGTTTAACCTCATCATTACTCTAGTAGTAGCTCCAGCAGGTTAGAGCTGCTTGAAAATTTTCTGTATTTTGCACAGTTAGGCTTCTCCCTATAAGCATGTGTTATTTTCTTTTTAGCTTTTCAAAGTTTTTATTTCCCAAACATGTTTATCTTCCCTTAAAGTAAAATATGGTTGAAAATTTGTGACACTAAATGGAGAGTTTATATTTGAGTATTGAGGTGGATTTTTCTTTTGCTCTTCGTTGCTCTGAGGCTGGTTGTATGTTTGGAGCCGGATGGTCTGATTGATCTCTTGTTTCCTTAGCCCTGGTCCTCTTTGCTCAGGAACTGGAATAGCCTTGCTGTAACTCATCCTGGTTACATGGCTTTCCTGACATATGATGAAGTGAAAGCACGACTCCAGAAATTCATTCACAAACCTGGCAGGTCAGTGGAATGAAGCAAAGAGGTTTATTCACCTGAATTTTATTCTGTGACCTTTGCTGAAAAGGAGGAAACATGATCTTTTACTAGTTCCCCAGTGGCCACATTTCTGTGGTAGGATTGATGTCTGTTTATCAGAGGAATTGACTTATTCAGATACTATGATTTGACAAATGCTTTCAAGCCACTTAAGAATTAAGCTTTTGTGCCTTTTCCTTTTGGTGTGGAGTCATTGAAGAATCTATTATTGATGGTCTTTTTGATTTTTGTCTCTGTCTCATCTTCCACCCTAATGCAAGCATATGTAATCAAGGTTTTGTTTCTCTGTTTTCAGTTACATTTTCCGGCTGAGCTGTACTCGTCTGGGTCAGTGGGCTATTGGGTATGTCACTGCTGATGGGAACATTCTCCAGACAATCCCTCACAATAAACCTCTCTTCCAAGCGCTGATTGATGGCTTCAGGGAAGGCTTGTGAGTACCTACTGTTTATCATCTGTTAGAGTCTAGGAACTTAGGGCTGTGAAACTGCATCATTAATGACTTTATTCCAGGTTTTCTCTACAGGTTAAGATTCAGGAAACATTAACAGCTTATATTGTTTGAATTTTCAACTTCTGTAGGACTTCTGTTTTTATTTAAAAAGGATTCCTTGAGTGAAATTATTTTTTCCTCTACTATTTCCATTGTTACTCTGAGTAGATTTTATCTTTTGTTTTTTTCCACACGTTAACTTTTTTCAGGTCTGTATTAGATTTTAAAATATATAGTACTCTCCAAACACAGGGGCCTTCCCTAGAGCTCAACAGGTAGAGAATCTGCTTGCAGTGCAAAAGGCACAGGACACACAGGTTTGATCCCTGGGTTGAGAAGATCCCCTGGAGAAGGAAATGGCAACCCACTTGCCTGAAGAATCCCATGGACTGAGGTGCCTGGTGGGCTAAAGTCCAAAGGATCACAAAGAGTGACACAAAGACAGGACTGAGCTACTACAACACTGACAACATCAGTATTGTCCTCCAGACACTGATACTCTTTCTCCAGGGCACAATGCCACAGGCTCTATTTTAATCAAGGAGTTGATAAGCTTTTTTTGTGAAGGGCCAGATAGTAAATATTTCACCAGTTTTTGCAAACTGCATAAGTCTGTGTCACTTCGTGGTGCAGTGGTTAAGAATTCACTTTGCAGTGCAAGGGACATGGGTTCAATCCCTGGTTGGGGAACTAAGATCCCACATGCTGCAGGGCACCTAAGTCCACATGCTGCAACTAGAGATTTCAGTGCCACAGTGAAAGATCCCTCATGACACAGTGAAGATCTCCCATGCTGCAATTAAGGCCTGACTCAGCCAAATAAATAAATAGATAAATATTAAAAAAAATGTAAAGTGTTACCAGTTATTTGATTAGGCAAAATTAGGATGACTTAAATGTTCCTGATGGCAGCAGGCTCAATGGCCTTCATCCTAACTTCATTTTAATTCAGCAGAATTTCTTCAGGCTATGGGTTTTTGTGATCTCTGCTAATATTTATGACTTAAGTTCCTATTTATTATAGAATTCCTATTCCTTTGGGAATTCAAATTGATTAGCAGTTGGTAAGCACTAAGAATACTAACAGTTGGCCAGGTATGAGAAAACTACTTGTGTTTTAAAGTGATTAGGAAAATCCATTTTCCATTACACATCATTTTCTACAGTAATGTTAGAACTGAAAGGGGTACTTCACCAGATGTCAGAGCAATTTGATGCTAGAAGCTTCCTGGTAGTTGATCTCAGTGGCTTAATTTGCTTCTTGTTACTTTTCTTTCAAATTGGTGTCTCTTAGTGTTAAATCTGTAAACAAGGGTGTTTTAAGGTCTTTGGTTGAAGCAAATGTCGTTTTTTTAAAATTGAGAATTCACACTTTAATCTGTGGTCATCCACAGATAAAAATAGGAGTTGGTAAGTTGTGGCGCACAGACTAGGTCTTTTAGTCTGTGTCTAAGATAGTTTTTCCTTTTCAGAATGTTGTTAAAAAAAAATGAAGAATATGTGACACAGACTTAGGTGGCTTGCAGAGCCTGAAACATTTACTAACTGGCCCTTTACAGGAAAAGCTTGTCAACCCCTTAATTAAAATAGAGCCTGTGACACCCTGGAGAAAGAATGTCAGTGTTTGAAGAGTATCTTCTTAGAACTGATCTGTGTTATTTAATTTTTTTGAAGTACTAATAAAATTTCTCTTTACACTTCTCCTAAATTGCCCTTTTAGAGTGAGAGAATTCCTAGATAACATTTGTCTGTACTAGTAAGCAGTGATAAATTGGCTTCAGTAGACCCCCAAGATTGGTTACTCTTTTTACAGCTATTTGTTTCCTGATGGACGGAATCAGAATCCCGACCTGACAGGCTTATGTGAACCAACTCCTCAAGACCACATCAAAGTGACCCAGGTGAGTTTTGTTTTCCATTTTAATCATATTTCTAGACCTAAGCTTCTGTATATTACTCTGTAGAACTGACAGAATTACATTAAGTGGTTGGAACACTTAAAATTTTAAACCATCGACTAGATTAGTGAATTACGTGTGTGTGGTCTCTTTTTAAACCCTGTTTCTTTTTTTTTTTTTAAACCCTGTTTCTTAAAATAGGACCAAGACTAGGTGCTTTCTGTTTTACCTGTTCACTGTTGTGACACTCTGTTTCCAGGCAAAGATTAGTATTACAAGTATTGCAGTCATTCATTCATTCATTCATTCATTCAACAAATATTTGTAGGGGACCGAATAATCTCTTTTTCTTTTTTAATCAAAGGAGCAATATGAATTATACTGTGAGATGGGCTCCACATTCCAACTGTGTAAAATATGTGCCGAGAATGATAAAGATGTGAAGATTGAGCCCTGTGGCCACCTCATGTGCACATCCTGTCTAACATCCTGGCAGGTATGGATCCAAACCCTGCTTTCTCTCAGCTAAATAATCACAGTGAAGAACTGGGGATTGTATATACTTTATGGATATAAAGAATGGTTTGTGGGGTAGGTCCTAAACTTTTGGTGCTTTTTTCATTTTTAGGTACTGTATTTTTAGTGGACGAATATTTTAAGAACTTTCAGATGTGTGTGTCACCATCTCCTATTTCCTTTGTAGGAATCAGAAGGCCAGGGCTGTCCTTTCTGCCGATGTGAAATTAAAGGTACTGAGCCCATTGTGGTTGATCCCTTTGATCCTAGAGGAAGTGGCAGCCTGTTGAGGCAAGGAGCAGAGGGAGCTCCCTCCCCAAATTATGAGGATGATGATGATGAACGAGCTGATGATTCTCTCTTCATGATGAAGGAATTGGCTGGTGCCAAGGTAAGTCTACAGTTTAATAGATTGTGGCAGAATCTATCATCAGCTGTGTCCTAAAGCAGTAGATCACTTAACAACATCTAAAATACAAGGAGTAAAAATAGTATTTACTGAACATTTACCATGTGAAAGAGAACCATGCTAAATACTTGACTACTTTAACTCATAATCCTATACTTAGCCATATTCATGTAACCCTATGAGTAGAAGCTAGTATTATCCTTGTCCAGCAATTGAAGAAATCAAAGAACAATGAGGCTAAGGAATTTGCTGAAGGTCACACTACTAGTAAGTTGAGCCAGAATCTGTGACCAGGCATCCCGCCTTCCAGGCCCATGCTCTTACTGTCTGTATCCTAGAACTGGGTTCTACTCGGATAGCTTGGTGGAGAAAATGAAGGGGGAGTAAAAGAATTGGACTCTGTCTTGCTACTGTGACTAGAATATTTTCTCTTTGTTTTTTTCTCTAGTGAAGTCTTGGCAATGGAAAGTTAGGTTTAGGCAGGAGAAACAAGGGCTTGTTAACCAAATAAATGGCAACTAAAGTGATTGGAAGGTGGTAGGAGGTACCGTACAGAGACTACACAAACTAGAAAGACTCTAGTAAAGGTAGGAAAGATAAAGGCCAAGAAAGGATGTGACAAAATTCTGTTACATCAGCAGTAGGATAAAACAGAGATTTATTCACTAATTCAAAGTAAGGCAGTCACCAAAGACTTTAATAAATATAGGGCAGACAGAGGTTCTAATATGCTGTCAGTTCTCTAGTTTAGGCTTTTACAGCTTTCATAGGAGGCATTTTTTGGTGCAGAAGAATCTTTCTTTTGTATCAGCACCCGACTGCCTGGCGCATGGTAGGTGCTCAATAAATCCTGAGAAGGTGGGTGGGAATCTCTTCAGTGGTTGTGACCCGTTTGTCTCTTCCTCTCTGTCCTCAATGCCACTGCCTTATTTCAGGCTCTCAAAAGCATAGGTTCTCCCTGTTTCCAGAGTTATTGATCTACAACACACACCTTGATCATCTCATTCCTTTGCCTCATGCTCTTTAGTGACTTCTCATTACTTAATGGATTAGTCAGTACATTCTCTGTTCTAGGCATTTTGCCCTGATAATCCTTTCCAATTTGTGTTTTGTGGAGTCTGAATCATCAAAGATTTCTCCATGCTTTTGTCTTGATAGTTTCTATGTAATTTAGCTCAGTTTTCATATCCTGAGAAATCTTTCCAGACTATACCCTGCTTCTCCTACCCCTAACTCACACATATTTACCCAAATATAATCTAGGTCTGGCTAAGTGTTTTTGGGATACTGTGAAATGTTTGCCATAGAACTTACCACCTGGTAATAATTTATTAAAAGTATTTCTTGGAAATTACATGGCAGTCCATGCCTGGAAATTCCATGGCAGTGATTAGAGTTCCTTGCTTCCACTGCTGGGTTTGATCCCTTGTTAAGTAACTGATGCAGAGTACATCATGAGAAACGTTGGGCTGAAAGAAGCACAGGCTGGAATCAAGATTACTGGGAGAAATCTCAATAACCTCAGATAGGCAGATGACACCACCCTTATGGCAGAAAGTGAAGAGGAACTAAAAGCCTCTTGATGAGAGCGAAAGAAGAGAGTGAAAAAGTTGGCTTAAAGCTCAACATTCAGAAAACGAAGATCATGGCATCTGGTCCCATCACTTCATGGGAAATAGATGGGGAAACAGTGGAAATAGTGTCAGACTTTATTTTTCTGGGCTCCAAAATCACTGCAGATGGTGACTGCAGCCATGAAATTAAAAGACGCTTACTCCTTGGAAGAAAAGTTATGACCAACCTAGATAGCATGTTGAAAAGCAGAGATATTACTTTGCCAACAAAGGTCCGTCTAGTCAAGGCTATGGTTTTTCCAGTGGTCATGTATGGATGTGAGAGTTGGACTGTGAAGAAAGCTGAGTGCTAAAGAATCTATGCTTTTGAACTGTGGTGTTGGAGAAGACTCTTGAGAGTCCATTCTGAAGGAGATCAGCCCTGGGATTTCTTTGGAAGGAATGATGCTAAAGCTGAAACTCCAGTACTTTGGCCACCTCATGGGAAGAGTTGACTCACTGGAAAAGACTGATGCTGGGAGGGATTGGGGGCAGGAGGAGAAGAGGACGACAGAGGATGAGATGGCTGGATAGCATCACCGACTCGATGGACGTGAGTTTGAGTGAACTCCAGGAGTTGGTGATGGACAGGGAAGCCTGGCGTGCTGCGATTCATGGGGTCACAAAGAGTTGGACAAGACTGAGCGACTGAACTGACTGACTGACTGACTGAATGGGTAACTGAGATCCCACACACCATGTTGTGTGACCAAAAAATAATCATTTCCCATTGTAAGTTCCTAGAAGGCAAGAGTCACCTCTTGTAATTGGCTACTCACGAGTGAGCACATAGTAATTGCTTTGGATGTTTGGGAATTAAAAAGACATTGAAACGGGAATTGATAAATGTGTCTATGCTATATGGATAGTTGAGGAAATCTGGACTATTTGAGTAGTACATTTTAAATTTTTTGAAATTGACCCTTATGGGTGTTCTTTTGCAAGTCTGTCTGTAGGGTGAATTTCTAACAGTCGGATTGCTAGATAAGAGTATGTCCATTTAAACTCTTTGAGAGAAGAGAGGGATATAATTAGTGGTAGGGCATATGGGAATTTCAGAAAGCAATGATATTTCATTTTTTTAGCTGAAAGGTAGGTTCTATGTGGGTGTTTCATCTTAGTCTTTGTACCTTATAGTTGATTATCTACTTTGTATGAATAAATATTGGAGTAAAAATATCTGTAACTTTTTTTGGATAGACGTTAAAATTTATTCCCCGTATTTTTTGCCCTAAGGTCCCTCCTAAAGTATGTGCGACTGTGAGAGGACCTGCTTCATCACATCCCAGTAGCTTGTTGTTTTGTTGCTTAATTTTGATTTATTTTTAAAACAGTGAATCTACTTTTAAAAATATCCTTGTGATAAATACACATGGTTTTTTTGTTGTTGTTTAAAGTTGAAAAGAATTGCTAAAAATGTTAGTTATCTGCTTCCATCTCCTCCAGCTTCCATGTCCCATTCAGATTTTTCCATTCCTAAAGCTGTTCCTTAGCCATAGGCTATACTGCTTTCTCCTGATTTTTCAATATTAGTTATGTGTTTAGGAAAGGATTTAAATCTCTTATCTTCCTCCTTCCTACTCCCTAACTTCCGACTGTAGTTAATTGGAATGTTTTTTGGTTCAGTCAGTATTCAGTGTTTAAATGATTTTTGCTCCCTATTGTTTCAAGTAATATACTATAATGTGATTACTTCTGCTTTGTTTTACAACCTTGCACTTTTCTGAAGTAATTGATTTGTTTTTATTTCCTTAGTTTTCAATTTGTACCTGTCACTACTGAACATCCTCTTGATGTAATTTTCTGTGGAGTAAATTCTGTGCATGTATTAATAAAGGAGATGTTGTGTAATGTAGTATACTGGTGTATGGGAGTCTGCCATGCTTTGGCACCAGTGTGGACTGGTGTTCCACTGAGTGTGCTGCCTTCTGTCGCCCTGAGGTCTCTCTTCGCCATCATCATGGGACTTCATTGCCTCTCTCTGTGTTGGATTTTGTAACGCCCATGTTTTTCTGTTTCTTGCTTTAACTTCCTTGTTTGAGTAGAGTATGCCCTCAAAATAGCATTCTGTGAAAAGGTGAGAGGTGAAATTTTTAAGACATCTGATATCTTAAAAATGTCTTTATTCAGCCCTCAAACTGTCTAAATATAGACTTACTGGGTTGAAAAACAATTTTACCTCTGTAAATTGTTACAGCCTCAGTGACTTCTAGTTTCTAGCATATTTTTGCTCTTTGATGCCTCCTTTCTCTCTGTCCTCAGAAGCCGTAGTCTTTATCCTTGATTCCCTGAAAAGGGTGTTGTTGTTTAGCTTGTTATGGGTTTCTTTTCTTTGGGCTACCTATGTAATGAACACTTTCTATATGGATATTTATATCCCTTAGGTCTTGCGAATGCTCTTTTTTTTTTTTTTTTGTAATTTCTTCCTCATATGCACTTTTATCCTTTTATTGAGCTTTATTATATGTTGAGATAAAAGAACATTTTAGGGATTGGTTATGATATTGAGGCATGAATTGAAGAATATGATTGATTAGCTCAACCCTCTGCCCTTTAGGGATGAGAAGGAGGGATGGATGGTTGGGGGGATCAAAATAGGCAGAGAGGGCCTTCCAAACTGAGAAACAACTTGAAGAAAGTTAAGGAGGTAGGAATTCCAATATAGAGAATTACAGAGAACGCTATTGGTTAGGGAGACCAAATTAGACTTGTGAAAGCCAGGCAGGAAAGTGACATTTTATGACATGGGAAAGTAGGAGTTACTGGTGGATGGTTTTTGAGCTAGTGAGGATTTAAGGATGATTAAGCTGGTAATGGTGAACAAAATGATTTGGTGAGATAAGAAACTAGAAAGTTGGGAGAATTGTTAGAAGGTGGTTTTGATAAATTAGGTCTGAGGTTGGTAAGTAGAATGAAAAGGAAAATATAGATATGCCAGTCTTTTGTGGAAAAATAAAAAGATACAGTGAAAGAAAGAGAGTGAAGTCACTCAGTCCGATTCTTTGCAGCCCCATGGACTGTAGACCGCCAGGCTCCTCCATCCATGGGATTTTCCAGGCAAGAATACTGGAGTGGGTTGCTATTTCCTTCTCCAGGGAGTCTTCCTGACCGAGGGTTTGAACCCAGGTCTGCCCACATTATGGGCAGAGACTTTACCATCTGAGCCACCAGGGAAGGTGCAGTGACTGCCTAGATGTTGGTGGTGGAGGGAGAGTGAGTTTGGCTTTTCACTTTCTTAACCCTTGAGGTGCTGCGCTGCTCGTGCTCCATTGCCTTGGAGGCCATGTTCTTAGGTGTGAGTCAGAGCAAGCAACCTGTAATGCAGGCCTTTTCCCTCATTCTCCTCCTGGCATTAATGATGGGACTTACTGTGGAGATGGTTGTTTTTCTGTCATTTTACATAAGTGCTTATAATACATATTTGCCTGTTTTCCATCTGTTTTGCTTTCAGGAAATGCAAATGCAAAGTAGTATTTTGTATAAATTCTTGTATATCTCTTGACAGCCTACTTGGACAAGCTTATCAGCTATTCATCACCCTGCTGTGGGCAGGGAAATGGAAAAGGTTATACATTTTATTTGTTTGTTTTGATTTGGCACAATTTTTGGAATACAAATTGACAAAAAAAATCATTGCTTTTAATTACTGAATCGAAATAACATTTCTTTGGAAGAACACAAGATGCTTTTTAATAATACCATTGATCACTTTATCTTATAAATCTCTCTTTTTTCTTTGAATCATAATAACCTCTGGAGAATTTATTTACTTTGATTTTTTTCTTCATTCTGCTCCTTAAGCATTATTTTCCTAGATGATTTGTTGAGAGATTAATGTGTATCCCTTTCTTTTAATACGACTTTCTTTTTTTAATCTTGAAAAGATTTTTCTTCTTCTGAAGATTAAGAGATGTAAAATCGTAAAGTTTTTTAAAAATTGTAAGCTTGGAAGCTTCTTACAGCACAGCAGTTTCTAGATACAAGCTTTGTAGCTTGTATCTCCATGGTACTTTTGTGATTGAGAGCGCCCTCTTATGGTAACATAAAAATAATTCAGAAAGCACTTCTGTAAGCCAAAGTCAGGCTCATTGGTATAATCACTGTTCATATTCTACTTCTTTACATCTTTAGGAGTTGAGAGGTACCCCTACTCAAAACAAGAATAACCTATTAGGAAATTTTTACTTGTATTAGGTGGAACGACCTCCTTCTCCATTCTCCATGGCCCCACAAGCTTCCCTTCCCCCAGTGCCACCACGACTTGACCTTCTACAGCAGCGAATATCTATCCCTTCAAGTGCTTCTGGTCTTGGAACTGCTTCGAAGGTAAAGCATTATCCATTTCTATAGTTTTTTCTGATTCTTTTTTGTGGATTAGTGGAATTTGATTACTTCCATCATGCTTCCATAGGCTCCTTCTGGCTCTCTTCATAAGGACAAACCATTACCAATACCTCCCACTCTTCGAGATCTTCCACCGCCACCCCCTCCAGACCGTCCGTATTCTGGTGGAGCAGAAACCCGGCCTCAGAGACGCCCCTTGCCTTGTACACCAGGCGACTGTCCATCCAGAGACAAACTGCCCCCTGTCCCCTCTGGCCGCATTGGAGAAGCATCATGGCTGCATCGGCCAATCCCCAAAGTACCAGTAGTTGCCCCAAACCCTAGTGACCCCTGGACAGGGAGAGAATTAACCAACCGGCATTCACTTCCGTTTTCATTGCCCTCACAAATGGAACCCAGAACCGATACGCCTAGGCTCGGAAGCACATTCAATCTGGATACCTCCATGGTGAGTCCTGATTTTGAAATTATTTATCTTAGTAACAAATATTTGTGGATGACATTGATGGGGAATGTTCTTTGGTATGTTTTGTACTGGATTCAGAGATAATATCATCCCTATTTTCGAGAAATATATCTGTTAATATGTTTATTAATGCAATAAGCATATTTCTGCCATGAGTTGTATAAATAGAAAACACTTTAATTTTAGAGAAAGAAAAGATTATTTCCAGATAGAGCAATCATGAGGGCTTTATGAGAAGAGTGGCATCTGAATTTGAAGTATCCTTTCCAAAGTGGATACTGTTTTAAGATAGACCTACAATGACAGAAATGCTTAAGATGTATTGTGGAATAAGAAGTGTTTAATTTGAGAGGAGAAGTTTTGTGTATCAGAGTAGGAAAGGGGGCTAGAAATGAACGTTGTTGCTAGACTAGAGGACACTCTCCCAGAAGAATTGGAATTTATTTGGTATAAATGAAGAGTACATGAAGATTAAATTAGTGCAGTAATGTGACCAAAATGATGGCTTAAAGAGAGGAATCTAGGAATAGTATGCAGAATGGATTAGAAAGAGAATGGATGGAAAAAAGACAGGTTAGCAGTCCTTTGGATAAGCAGGAGATACGGGATAGAACCGGGGGTGGGAGTGGTGTATTCCTTCTTTTGTTGGTTCTTTATGCGCTCAGCAAGAAATCTTGCCCTCAAAAAATTTACATTCAACTGGAGGAAGGATGAAAAATAAACAGGGTAAACTATAAAATATAAAAGGTGTTTCATACTGATGAATGCTGTGGAGAAAAATAGGGTGGAAACGGTGTAGAGAAAGCTGGAGTTGGGATGGGGAGGCACATGAAGGGGCGACATACATTTCTCAGCAAAGATTTGGAGTAACAGGGGATGGAGGGAAAGCAGATGAGTTTGGGAGAGTCTGTGGTTGTAACCACAGAGGGGTTCCACATAGCTGATACAGGGTAAACCAGAGGGAGACTCCTGGTCCAGGAGCAGAAGGGGGAGCCTGATTAGATAGAGACTTTAGGGAGCATGAAACAAAGACCCAGTGAGTCTTGAAAGCAGTTGGTCGGTGGAAAAAAGGATGAGAGGTCGCATATACATATATACACATATGCACACACCCCAGAGGTTTTTAACCTGTCTAACTAGGGATAGATATGTTGAATTTGACACAAGCCATTAAAGGAAGAATTGGACAGTGGCTAGTTAGAAACCCAAGAAGAAGATGGAACTGGAGGGTAAAGTTGAGAAATGCTGTGGTCCTTAAATGAACTATGTATTTCTTGGTTGAAAGGGAAGGGGGAAGGTAACTTAGCATTTAAGTGGCATTTGTGGGATAGGCAGTCTTAATTAGTGAGAGTGGATTAGGTTTGACTTTCAGTGGCATCAATATAGAAAAATATGTAGATTTTTAAAGCTAGAATGATATTTGTGCAGACAGCTAGTTTCCTCAAATCTTTCTAGAATTAAAACAAACAATTCCCATTTCCTTGCCTCATTTTTAGATCTGTCCTCCCTAACCCTTATATTTGAGCCTTCAACTGTACTTTTGTCACATATAATAAGCCCAAAGCATGGCATTGAGGATGAGGTCTCTGTCTATATGACTGTTCTTGTTATTTTGAATAGATTAAATAAGAGGAGATGCTTAGCTATATTAAGAACATTGTTTTTTTTTTTTTCTCTTTTCTTTCCAGAATATGAATAGCAGCCCATTAGCAGGTGCAGAGTGTGAGCATCCCAAAATCAAACCTTCCGCATCTGCCAATGCCATTTATTCTCTGGCTGCCAGGTAAGTTTACTAAAACTGTATTTCATACAGTAGAGTTGATACTTTCAAACAACTTGTTTATAGGAAATTTAGAAAACCCAGAGGGTTGTGAAGAAGAAAATAAAAATCGACCTGTATTTCTATTATTTAAAAATTATCATGTATTGGACTGTTTCTTTCCATTATTTTCTCTGTGTATATGTACATAGTAGGAATGCAGAAGCAGGAGGTCAAGAGATATCTGCAGTAACAGGCAAGTTTGGCCTTGGAGTAAAAATGAAGCAGAGCAAAGGCTAAGAGAGGTTTGTCAATGGAACACACTGGTCATAGCAAACATCCTCTCCCAACAACAAAAAATGAAAAGGAAGTTTGAGACCAAAAAAACAAAATAAGGTACAACGAGGAGTGTATTGTGGAAAACTTACATATAGGCAGTATTGGGCAGACACCCATCCAGAGGCACTTGTAGCTGCACTGCACGTCACTGGAAGGGGAACAAGGGAGTGTAAAGGGGCTAAAGCTAGAGATAGACTCTGACTCCTGAAGGAGAAGTGCGTCTGCAGCAATAGGAACCCGGTGAGGCGAGCTGGGGGGAAAATCTCTTGCCATTATTCCTCACAGACCATTAATCACCTATGTCAGCCGAAGCTATTCTTCCAGTTTTCATTTCAGATGAAACAAAGGTAAAGGTTGATGGGGAACTTACCTGGCTTGGGCATATTCCTTGTGAGCAGGCTAAAGCCCAGTCACAGAGAAGGGGGAGACATGGGACTGCAGGTGTAAGATGGAGCTCACAGAATAGAAACCAGTAGGTTTCAGCTACACAGTTATTCAGGAGTGTATCATTTAATTTCCACAGTTTTGTGACTTTTCAGTGTTACTTTTTTTAAAATTGATTTGTAACTTTATCTATTGTGATTAGAGAAAATATTTTGTATGATATTTAAAAAAATCTATTGAGACTTAGTTTGTGGCCTAACATATTGTCCATCTGTAAGGTGTCCTGTCTGTACATGTGAAGAGCGTGTATGCTGTTATTGTTGAGTAGAGCTTTTTGTATTTGTCTGTTACATCTAATTGGTTTACTGTGTTAAGTCCTTTGTTTCTTTACTTATATTATATTTGGTTGTCCTGCCCATGATTATGAGTGGGGTGTTGACATCTCCAGTTATTGTAGAGCTGTCTGTTTCTCCCTTCAGGTCTGTCAGGTTTTGCTTCATGTATTGATATTTGGATGGTCTGTCATTAGGTGTATCAGTTCAGCTCAGTCGTGTCCGACTCTTTGCAACCCCATGATCCACAGCACACCAGGCCTCCCTGTCCTTCACCAACTCCCGGAGTCCACCCAAACTCAATGTCCATTGAGTCGGTGATGCCATCCAGCCATCTCATCCTCTGTCATCCCCTTCTCCTCCTGCCCCAATCCCTCCCAGCATCAGGGTCTTTTCCAGTGAGTCAGCTCTTTGCGTCAGGTGGCCAAAGTATTGGAGTTTCAGCTTCAACATCAGTCCTTCCAGTGAACAACCAGGACTGATCTCAGGTGTATAAATGTTTATAATTGTTAAATCTTCCAGTTTATATAATGTTCTTTGTCTCTTGTAACCTTTTTTGACTGAAAGTCTATTGTGTCTGAATATTAGCATAGCTCCCTCCTCCCCACACCTCTTTGGTTACTATTTGCACAGAATAACTTAATCCATCCTTTGGCTTGCAGCCTGTTTGTGTCATGGAGTCTCAAATGAGTCTCTTATAGATAGCATATCATTGGATCGTGTGTTTTAATCCAATTTGCCAGTCTCTGTCTTTTGATTGGAGAGTTTAGCTCATTTATATTTAAAGCAATTACTGATATGGAGGGACTTCTATCATTGTGCTGTTTGTTTTCTGTATTCCCTGTAGTTTCTTTGTCCCTCATTTCCTGCATTACTTTGTTTTCTGTTTAGTTTTTTTGTGTGTGTGGTGAAATGTTTTCAGTTCCTTTCTCATTTCCTTTTTCTATATTCTATAGATTCTTTCTTTGTGTTTACCATAGGGATTATACATAACATCCCAAAGCTATAACAGTATAATTTGAATTTATACCAGCTTAACTTCAGTAGCATGTAAAAACTCTGCTCCTTTACTGCTCCACCACACCCCTTTGGTTGTTGAGTCACTAAATTACATTTTTATATATTGTGTGCCCCTGGTTCTTTTAAACTAGATTATGATCTAGTTCTTTTAAGTGCATTAGTTTCCTAAAATTTATACGGAAAAAGAGATTTGGAGTTACCAACCAAAGTTACAGTAAAACTAGCTTTTATATTGTTAATTATGGATTTTTTTCCTTTTAAATGCATTGGTCTCTTATATCATGTAGAAAAAAAAAGGTACAGTTACAAACCACTCTTACAACGATACTAGCTTTTATAACTGTCTGTGTATTTACTTTTATGCAAGTCTTTATTTCTCCATACAGCTGGAAATTACTGTCTAGTTTTTTCATTTCACCCTGCAGGACTTGGGCATTTCTTGCAGGGCAGGTCTATGGTCATGTATTCCCTCAGCTTTTGTTTATTTGGAAATATCTTGATTTCTCCCTCAATTTTGGAAGCAGTTTTACCAGATACAGGCATACCTCAAGAGATGTTGTGGTTTGGTTCCATACCACAGCATTAAGGTGAATATTGGGATAAAGTGAGACCCTGAATTCTTTGGTTTTGGTTTCCTAGTATATATAAATGTTGTATTTACACTATGCTGGAGTCTGTTAAATGTGCAGTTGCATTATGTCCTATACACACACACACACACACACATCTTAATGTAAAATGTTTCATCACTAAAAAACTCTAACCATCACCTGAGCCTTCAGCAAGTCATAATCTTTTTACAATGGTAATACCAGAGATCACTGATTACAGATCACTATAACAAATATAATAATGAAAAACCTTGAAATATCTTGAGAATTACCAAAATGTGGCACACAGACATGAAGTGGAAAAATGCTGTTAGAAAAATGGTGCTAATAGACTGGCTCGATACAGAGCTGCCACAGGTCTTCAATTTATTAAAAAAAAACAAAGTGCCGTGTGTGAAGTGCAGTAGAATAAGGTAAGCCTGTGCAGGATTCTTGGTTGAGAGCTTCTTTTCTTTTAGCATTTCGAATATATAAGCCGACTGTCTTCTGGCCTTTAAAGTTTCCGATGAGAGGTCTGCTCATAATCTCAGTGAGGATCACTCATGTCTGAAGATTTGCTTCTTTCTGTATCTTTGTCTTTTAAGAGTGTGAGTCTTTTTGAGTTCCTTTTGCTTGGAGTTTGTGGGACTTCTCAGATATTTGCGTTCATTGAGTTGGGAAGTTTGGGGCCCTTATTTCTTCGTCTATTCTCTCTGCCCCTTTTCTCTCTCTCTGCTTCTAGGGCTCCCACCATGTGTATGTTGGTCCTTTGGTGGCATGTCCCACAGCTCCCTTAGACTGTGGTTTTCTTCAGTCTTTTTTTCTTTCGTTTATTCCTCAGCCTTGATAATTTCCGTTGTTCTCTGTTCAAGTTCACTGATTCTTTCTCCTTGCTGCTCAAGTCTACCTTTGAATCCCTCTAGTGATTTTTTTTTTTTTATTTCACTTTACTTTTCAGTCTAGAATTTCTTTTTTGTTTCTTCTTAGGTTTTTCTGTCTCTATTGATACTTTTATTTTGTTCCACATGGTTTTCTTGATTTTTCTCCACATCTTCCTTTAAATCTCATGGAAGTCACTTCAGCCAGAGTGAGAGGGACTTAGAACAGTGCAGGGAGGTGCAGCAGCAGTGGCTGCTGCTCCTGCCCTTTGTCAGCACCTCTGAGAACAGGAGCAGCAATCCATGATCAGAACACAGATTCCCAACATTTGAGGGGCTGAGTCCTTTTTTGTCCACCTTGACTCCTGAATGTTACTTGAAGGCTGCTCCAGGAACATTTGTACAGCTGCCTGCCCTGTGACAAGGGTTGGGAATGGATAGCTGCTACTATGCTCAGAACTGAAATTAATAGCAATTTAGCGTCCTGACCTTTACCTGGCAGTTACAAGCCTTCAACAGATTCTGGAGTTACAAAATGGTTACATCAGACAACTTCTACCATCTTCCCAGAATCCTCATTGAGTATCTGCTTTTTGTTTCATTGCTTTCTCCTCTTATATTTTTTTCTTCCAACTTTCTTTAGGCTTTACTTGTTATTTATCTAGCTCCATGAGCTGGGTGCTGTGTTAATATGCTCAGGCTGCCATAACAAAATACTGCATACAGACTGGGCAGCTTAAGCAGCAGAATTTAATTTTCTCATAGTTCTGGGGACTGGAAGTCCAAGATCTATCAGGATGTCAGCGCATTTGGTTTCTGGTGAGGGATCTCCTACTGGCTTACATGCTTGCATAACCTTCTCACTATGTTCTCACATGGCTCTTCCTTCATACATGTGTCGAGGGAGAGGTATAGAGAGCAACAGCAGGCTCTCTGGTGTCTCCTCATATCAGGACACCATCCTGTTGGCTTGGGGCCCATCCTCATGACCTCATCCAGCCTTAGTTTCTGCCTCAGATGCCCCATGTTCACATATAGCCACACTGGGGATTCGGGCCTCAACACAGTAGTTTGGGAAGGATACACACACATTGAGTCCATAACAGATGCTATAGCTGTAAACCGCAGATTTTGATATGTCATGTTTTCTTTATCATTCACTTCAAATTATATGATGATTTTCCCTTTGTGATTTCTTCTTTGACTCATCAGTTGTTTATATGTTCCTTGATTTTCAAATATTGGAAGATTTTCTAGTTATTTTTCTGTTCCTGCATTCTAGCTTCCTTCCAGTGTGGTCAGAAACCATACCCTGTGATTTAAATTTGTACTACTTGTGGGACCTTCCTTATTGACTAGTTTATGATAAATTCCATATGTGTTATACCACTTTCATTTTATAAAAAGGAATATTCTGCAGTTGTTGGGCACAACATTCTGTATATGTCAAGTTTGTTAATTGTATTCAAATGTACTATTTCCTTGCTGATTTTTTTTTTTAATTTACGTGTTCTGTCGAATACCAAGAGGCGTTATGTTAATAACTCCACCTGTAATTGTGGATCTCTCTTTTTTCTGCTTATTTCTGTCCACTTGTATGTGTATTTAGTCTGTGTACTTAGGGTACATAGAAATGTAGAATTATTGACTAAATAATCATTGTTCTTGTTACTCCGTTTACTCTCTGATTGCACTTCTAACCAGCTTTAGTCTGCTTTATCGTTATTGTTCAGTTGCTTAAGTCCTGGCCGACTCTTTGTGACCCCATGGAATTTGACTTATATTAAAATGTCTGTATCAGAGTCCTAACCCCTGGACTCAGCTCTCTTTTAGTGTTTGCTTGAACTTTTTCCATCCTTTTACTTGCAACTTTCCTGCTGAAGGGATGTTTGAAGGTATGTTTCTCGTAAGCAGTATATATAGATATACTTGCTGGCTTTTTCCCCCCTTAAATCCAGTCTAGCATTTTTGTTTTAAAATATTTGTTCCGTACCCTTTCCCCCATTTTTCCTGTCTTTGCTCATTTTTTCCCCCCCTAGTTTCTTTCTTTGGGAGTAAAATAGTTTTTATTATACCATTTCACTCCTTATATTCTTTTAACAGTTATCCTCAGGATTCCAACATATACCTTTGACTCGTGATCATTAGAGTCCACTTGGAATCAGGGCCTCTTAACACTTCAAGGACATTTAAATTTCCACGTATTTATCCTCTAGTATTTTCATTTCTTCCTGCTTTGCCACCATTCCATCTGAAATCTTTTTCCTTCTGCCTAAATAACTTCCTTTAGAGCAACAGAGGGAGAGAAAGAGGACGGTGTGTTAGTATATCTTCTATTAATGGATTCACTTAAATTTTCTTTGACTTAAAATATCTTTGATCTTTCATTTTTTAAAGATTTTTTTCTAAGTATAGTACAGTCAACCCTTGAACAATTCAGGAGTTAGGGGCACCAACCCATTATGTATTGGAATATCCAGATATAACTACAGTGCGCCCTCTGCATCTACAGTTTTTTTTCTTTTGTATCTACAGTTTTACATCCAAATTCAACCAACTCTATGGATTGTGTAGTACCATAGTATGCATTTATGGGGAAAATGTGTATAAATTGGACCAATGCAATTTAAACCCATTGTCTTCCAACACTTTTTTTTTTTTTTTTCCAACACTTTAAAAATATCATCACACTGCCTTTTGACTTTTATTGTTTCTGTTGGAAAATGAGAGTAATGTTGCTCCTTTAAGGGTAATGTTTCTTTTTCTGACTACTTATAACACCTTTTTGTCTTTGGATCCCAGCAGTTTTACTATAATGTGCCCATGTAGTTTTCTTTATATTTTTGCTTAAGGTTTTTGAGTTTATGGATTTTGTCATTTGATGTTTTTAATCAGTTTTAGAAAATCTCAGCCACTGGGAATTCCCTGGTGGTCCAGTGGTTAGGATTCTGTGCTCTCGCTGCCAAGTGTCTGGGTTTCCCTGTTTGGGAAACTAAAATCCTATAAGCTGTGCAGTGCAGCCCCTTCTCGCCAACCCCCCACAAAAAAATCAGCATAGAAAATCTCAGCCACTATTTCCTTTTTCTTTTTTAAAATTTTTATTGGAGTAGTTGATTTACAATGTTGTGTTAGTTTCCAGTGTGTACTATTTCTTCAGAAGACTGAAGCAGTGCAGTCTCTCTTCTGTGACTCCAATTACCTGAAAGTGCAGTCTTCTCATCATACCTCGTATAGCTCTTTTGTCATTTCCATGTTTTCCATTCTTTTTCCTCTCTTTACTTGAGTTGGAATAGTTCTTACTCTATTTCACTTACCTAATCTTTTTCTTTTTTTTTTTTTCAGTTTCTAATCGGCCCCAGAATCTATCTAACAAATACTGTGTTCTTAGGTTCTAGACTTTTCATGTATAGCTTTCTAATAAAATTATTTTTTCTTGAACATATAAATTATAACTATTTTAAGGGCCATATTTGTTACTTTCAACTTTGTCTCTCTAGTTTGGCAAGATAGCCAAAGTACTACTAATTTTTGCTTGGTTTCTCAGAATCTTGTCCCATGCATACATGGTTTAAGGATTCACAGTAGCTCTAGGGAAAATTGCAGGCAGCATTTCAAACCTATTTCTCTACTATTCCCTTCTCCAGGATTTTTGACTCCTTGTGTCTTGGCCATTGTGATATTCCCAAATTCCAATCCCTCTCTCCTCAGTCTGTTGAAAACTACATCGAAAGGTCAAGTTCAGAACTCCTAATATGGGGCTTATTGCAGTGTATTCTCCTTGCCTCTGGAAAGAGAATATGCCTCTGCTTCTTTCTTTTGTATAGTTTCCTGCTTTTATAGCTGGCTGTTATAGGCAGACGGTCAGACAATACTTGTTACTTGGCCATGGCTGTAGGGATATAAAATGTATTTATGTTTTGTAAATATACATTATAAATATACATAAATATACAAATATAAAAAAATTATATATAAATATTTATAAATTAAAATTTATAAATGTAGTACTCTTGCCTGGGAAATCCCATGGACGGAGGAGCCTGGTAGGCTGCAGTCCATGGGGTCCCAAAGAGTCGGACACGACTGAGCGACTTCACTTTCACTTTCCACTTTCATGCATTGGAGAAGGAAATGGCAACCCACTCCAGTTCTTGCCTGGAGAATCCCAGGGACGGGGGAGCCTGGTGGGCTGCTGTCTCTGGGGTCACACAGAGTTGGACACGACTGATGCGACTTAGCAGCAGCAGCAGCAGCAGCAGTGTTATGTTTTCCCTTTTTTTTTAACTTAGCATTATATATTGGTCACTTCTTCCTTTCAGTTAAAAAGTTCTTCAAAATCCTCACTTTTTTTTCTTTTATTTATTTTTTTAAAAACTTATTTATTTTAATTGTATTAATATTGTATTGGCTTTGCCGTACATCAACATGAATCCGCCACGGGTGTACATGTGCTCCCCATCCTGAACCCCCCTCCCACCTCCCTCCCCGTACCATCCCTCTGGGTCATCCCAGTGCACCAGCCCCAAGCATCCTGTATCCTGCATCGAACCTGGACTGGTGATTCG
>NW_011495071.1:8648174-8666378 GCF_000754665.1 Bison bison bison
CTCCCACAGAGTCCAAAAGACTGTTCTATACATCTGTGTCTCTTTTGCTGTCTCGCATACAGGGTTATCGTTACCATCTTTCTAAATTCCATATATATGTGTTAGTATACTGTATTGGTGTTTTTCTTTCTGGCTTACTTCACTCTGTACAATAGGCTCCAGTTTCATCCACCTCATTAGACCTGATTCAAATGTATTCTTTTTAATGGCTGAGTAATACTCCATTGTGTATATGTACCACAGCTTTCTTATCTGCTGATGGACATCTAGGTTGCTTCCATATCCTGGCTATTATAAACAGTGCTGTGATGAACATTGGGGTACACGTGTCTCTTTCAGTTCTGGTTTCCTCGGTGTGTATGCCCAGCAGTGGGATTGCTGGGCCATAAGGCAGTTCTATTTCCAGTTTTAAGGAATCTCCACACTGTTCTCCATAGTGGCTGTACTAATTTGCATTCCCACCAACAGTGTAAGAGGGTTCCTTTTTTTCCACACCCTAAAATCCTCACTTTTAACAGTTGCATATTATTACATAACATGACTGTTGTTGCTCAGTCCTGTCTGACTCTCAGCGACCCTATGGGCTGCAGCACACCAGGTTTCCCTGTCCTTCACTATCTCCTGCAAGTTTATGACATCATATATTTAATCATTCCTGTTGTTGGATATTTATTTTGTTTAAAAGCTTTTAATGTAATGACTTTACTTCAGTGTATCTTTCTACATAGCCAGAGATGGAGCCAAGGTAGAATTACTGTGACAGAGAATGTGAATGTTTTAAAGTATGTATTGCCAAAATGCTTAATGAGTAAATGGTGCAATTTTATATTTTTATTAACATCAACAAAAAGAATTGTAATTAAAATTTTTGCATTACCCTTTTAATGACCTTTTTCTCTTTATGAAAATAGTATGTGTTATAAGAATATTTAAAAAACACAGGTGAGCAATGCTAAAAAAAGTTAGAATCTTACCACCTAGAGTCAGACAGTAATTGACAACAGGTAATATACTCATTGCCATTCTTATGTGTTTAGAATCATGCTTGCTGTTTTTTACTAGGAGTATCTTGAACATCTGAGGATGTTATATATTTCTTCTGCCACAGTGATTTTCGAATTACTTCAGGTAATTGCAAAGCAGTTCATTCTTTCTGTTTTTTTATTCTTCCTCTTCCAGACCTCTTCCTGTGCCAAAGCTGCCTCCTGGGGAGCAGTGTGAAAGTGAGGAGGACACAGAGTATATGACTCCTTCCTCTAGGCCCGTGGGACTTCAAAAGCCAGACGTGAAGTGGCCTCCGGAGATAGCACAGAGTTCACGGTAGGTTCACAATAGTCCTGTTAGGGAATTCAGTTGACACCAACTCACTCACCTGCTTGGCTTGCTGCCTGCACATAGCATTATCCAGCCAAAAATAAAGCAGAAAGATGTGTGTAGCCGCTAATGTTTTAAGCTTCTTGCAGCTGTAAGCAGTTCCACTTAACGTTTCTTCAGCATCACAGTAATTTCAAAAACATACACAGCTGTTACTCGTAATAGGAGTCAATCTTATGATATTTACTAGTAGTGACACTGGTGAAGGGAGAGTGTTATCTTGATAGAATCAGGGTCTAGAGAAGTTGTGAATAAGTGACTCCTGGTAAGTCTGCAGATAACAGAGTTCTGTTTCTGAAGATAATTATGCCACTTTCCTTCCGGTCCAGAACGTGTGACTGTGACCAGCAGATCGATAGCTGTACATACGAAGCCATGTATAATATTCAGTCCCAGGTGGCGCCGTCTGTCACAGAGAGTGGTACCTTTGGTGAGTAGTCATTCTGCTACTTTATTGGTTTGTTTATTTAAATTTATTTATCCATTTGGCTATGCCGGGTCTTAGTTGCAGCACTTAGTTGCAGTGGAATCTTTAGTTGTGATGTGTAAACTCTTAGTTGCGGCATGTGGGATCTTAGTTCCCTGACCAGGGATCAGACTTGGGCCCCTTGCATTGGAGACACGGAGTCTTAGCCACTGGACCACCAGGGATGTCCCCAGTTTTGCTGCTTTAACAATCATTGATGTGCCAGAGGAATGAGCTGGTAATGTCTGGCCAATGAAAGCTTGATCTAAGTGAAATATTCTTAAATAATTTTCTTTGCAAAATATCTTTGATCTATGGCAGTAAAGGCCTTTCTTCTCTTTTATTTCTCACAGCCAGTTCCATTTGGGTTTTTCATCCTTCCAGGGCCTGGCGGCCCTTGTGTTATATGGCCTGGACCTGCAGTGCTGGCAGCTAGCTCCCTCTTACTCCCATTGCTTTTCAACATTGATGAAATTCTTGTGTGTGTGGGTGGTGAACACTCAATTCCCATGTTAACTAGCTTACCAAGTTGAAAGTTCAAGAAGGCAGTACATACAACAGGGCCCTTTGGCTGATCTTCCAAGGTGAAATGCAGATGAAAATATTGACTAAATGCTGTAAAGTGGTGCTTGAGTCTTGGATTTCAGTGGCTGTTAACCTTGGCCAGGGTTGCTTTTGACATATTTAGAAAAGTAGAGCTGCAGGATTGGTGCAGATTTTAGGTTCCTTGTTTTTTTTATTTCTACCCACAGGGCCACACAGTGTTTGGCCCATAATGGATATTCAGTAACTGATGCCATATATGCTTGATGAGTGGATGTCCCTGTCCTGAAATGTTAGAGAAGTACATTAGAAAAAGAGGATAACTGCATGAACTTTTGTCTAGGTGAAGGGAATTTGGCTGCAGCCCATGCCAACACTGGCCCTGAGGAGTCAGAAAACGAAGAGGACGGGTATGATGTCCCCAAGCCACCTGTGCCTGCGGTGCTGGCCCGCCGCACGCTCTCTGACATCTCCAACGCCAGTTCCTCCTTTGGCTGGCTGTCCCTGGAAGGTGATCCCCCCACACGTGAGTCTCCAGGCTCCCTCAGGTTTACCCAGAAATGCTGTGTGGCTCCCTATTTATATCAAAACAGAGATGACTGCCTAGGGACAGTAAGTCAGTAGCCGAAAGGAGTGGACCAAAGTGGGAGGAGAGCTGGTCCTGGGACCCAAATTGGGAAGTTAAAGCTGATTTAGACTGTTGAGAATTTTGCCTGACTTAGAAATAAGGTTATTCCTTACACCCTGGCTCTGCCTATGCTGGGGGTAGTAGGCTTTCTGGCTCATCTGAGCATGTGTGATGACAGTGGTAATTCAGCTTGATGATTCGGAGCACACATTCCTGACTTCTAGGCCCTGTCCCGCTGGAAGGGAGGCGTACTGGCTCTGGAAAGCACACTGAGTGGGCCTGGAGCCAGCCCACATTTGGACCTCGACTGTTAAGGGCTGTCCTTCTTGCACCTGTGGCTGCCTGGGAACGCAGCGGCCAGAGTTTCTGTCACTTTAGTGACGGAAGACAGCCTTTAGGACAGCTGGTGAAAAAAGATACATGGCCTCCATTGCCCAAACAGGCAGTGATCCCTTGCCACCCAGCCTTGTTTAATGCTTCTTCACTGTGACCTCAGCTTATTTCTGTTCCTTGATTTGTAAAGGGAGAAATCTAGTGTCTGCTCTGGCCCCTCAGAAATGTTTTTTGACTTATTCAGGCAGTAATGCATGTGAAAATTTGGTGCTCAGTGTAAAGCGTGTTGCAGATGTGTGTGTAGGGCAGCGTGGTCCCCGTCGGTAGGGCAAGTGCATGGTGTCTTTAGAAAGTTGTCCTGCCATGAGAGGAAGGCTGTACACTAAAACCCTTAAAGCTGTAAAAACCCAGCCGTGTGACTGAAGAACACATGGACCCGACTGACAGTGGGTCAGTAATATCTCATACTAACACATTGTTATTAGATGAGGCTTTCTCCCCACCCCCACCCGCCCCCAGATTTGCAAATATTCTCTTTCCGATTTCTTCCAGACTTCACTGAGAGTGCCCAGGTTCCTGAGAGGCCACCCAAGCCGTTCCCTCGGAGAATCAACTCTGAACGGAAAGCAGGCAGCTGTCAGCAGAGCAGTGCTGCCGCCTCGGCCGCTGCCTCCCCGCAGCTCTCCAGCGAGATCGAGAGCCTCCTGAGTCAGGGCTACTCCTATCAGGACATTCAGAAAGCCTTGGTCATTGCCCACAACAACATTGAAATGGCCAAAAACATCCTCCGGGAATTCGTTTCTATTTCTTCTCCAGCCCACGTTGCCACCTAGCACACCCCCTGCCTGCTGCAGCTTAGAGGACCGAGGAGCCGGGAGCTCTTGCTCAAGTAGCACCCAAAAGGGCGGCTAGGTTCCTTTGGAAACTTCACAGTGAGATCTTGCCCTATCTGTGGGGTATCACATCTGTGGTTCCAAGATTTCAAAGCGGTGGACTGAGGACGGAACAGCTAGGAGGCTTGATTCTTTTCTTTGTTTTAAGAGTGCATTTGAAGGTGTCCTTCAGTTCCCACTTGGAAAGAGTGGATTTTTGTGAAATGGTAGCCTACCTGGGGAACAGTCCAGAAAGCAAAAGTACTGTGCTGTAAATCCTAATTGAGGACTTAAGACTTTCTTGGGTTAAGGATATGGTTGTGTGCGTTTTGTCCGTCTGTCTGTGGTTGTGTGTGTCCTGTGATTATAAGATTAACCTGCTGTGTGTGTAAATTCCAGGCAGGGAATTAGCACAAGAGGTTTAGGAAGGAATCTTAAAGACTTCCATCTACTGTGGTTTTCTCCCCAACCCCAGTGTGTGTTACAGCTCAGACACTCCCCTCTGGCTTGGATTACCATGTGCATAGCTGAAGTCTTGTATTTTTAGAACACGTCCCCCCGCCCCGCTCTGTCTTTTCCCTGTCTCCTCCGCCCTCCTCCTCCTCAGTGTCCGTCATTGGCAGTGGGCTTGCTGTGATCAGCCTTACTGATGCCAAGCAGCTTATAGGATGTTCTTTATAATGTGTGATGGTGTTGGTTTGTTTGGTAGATAGATGGGAAAAAAGTACTGTTGCTCTGTCATTATGGTCGTGTTTGATACTCGAAGCGAACACTGGTCACTCCAAAGCACTGTTTCTATAGGAACATTGAATCTGTTTTTAAAAAGATGTTTTAATTATCATAATTACATAATGACTGATATGAGATAGAGGCCTTCAGATACATTCCATGCTCTCCCCAGAAAGTAGTCTGCGGGAGCCAGTTGCCTTGGTGCCAGGTATGTGTTCTAATGTAGGTCATGAGATTTTCTACTTAATGGAAAGGGGAAATCATTTGTTTCCGGCATGGCTTTCTGGCCCAAATACCATGAAGCACTTAGGAAGCTCCGTTCACACGCTCTCTACCTTGTTATACATAAAATGCACACAGCAGACAATAAGGATTTCTCTCTTCAGCTTTTCTTCCCAGTGAATTTCAGCTTATATGGGTGTCTCCCTGTGATAATGAGCCAGGTTATATTTTCAGAGATGAGTGTTTTCTTTGCTCTTTACGGAGGCAGGGGATATCACTCCAGGGTAGCACAGCAGTCTGCTGACAGTTAGCACCAACCCTACACTGGTGCTGCCTGGCGACTCGCTTTTCTCTTCGTGCCTATGGCTTTGGGAATGTAGCATTTCCTTCTTCCTCCCCGTCCCCTTTCTTTTTCCCTTTAGCTCTCAGATACTCTTTAGTGACTGTGTTCCCTATGGTCTTTAGACATCACTGGTGTAATCAATGCCTTTACTGCACTCAGACAACATTGACAAGCCCTGCAGCTTGTGCCCTTGCCAGCTGGTAAAGAAGACTCAGAGTTCGTTGGTCTGTTCCTGTAGATGCTGCCAAGGGACCTCTTGATTTCAGTTAGTTCTCCAGCCTGAGCCTTTTAACTGACTTCCCTGGCAGTGGGTAACCTTCCTCCTGGTCAGAAACAAGCCTGCTCCTTGATAAACCCACCTGCCTCACAATCTAAAACCTGGTTTTGTCTCACAATCCAAACAGAAATGACTTTGCATCTGTTTTCTTTCCCATGTTATCATCTTTGGACTTAAAGCTTTTTCTAACTCTTTTCTTAGCTTTCAGTTACTCCTAGATCTTTTGTTTTTCTCCTCTTGCCTCCGAGCCATTTACATTCCCAGAGTGGATGGTTTGGGGATTCTTGCTGAATTGCCGTGGTTACCCAGTGTCTTCCCTTTATGGCAGAAAATGATACAGCCCCCAGCAGGTGCAGGAGGGCCTGAATCTGGGTGGAGGGGGCAGAGGAAGGCGACAGAGAGTAGGAAAGAGGAAGCTGGTGTCTCCCGCTGAAAGCCAGTGTAGAGCTTCACTCGTGGCAGCACTCAGTTTTGCACTTTGTTCAGATGTGGAAGGCCTAGGTGAGGAACTGGAAAACATGGCGGCAGCCTGCATGCCTCTGCTGCTGGAGATTTTCCTCATCTGCAGATACTGCCTGTAGCCTGAAGATCTGTCAAGAGAACAAAGCAGTGGTTCTGCAAATCCTTTGTCTTTTCAAAGTGCATGCAAAGTCTTCTTTGAAGATTATGTCCTTACTTATATACGCTAAAGGCAAGCTTATCCTTTTTTTTTTCATAATGATTCATTGGGTCATTCAGTACTCAACAGTTCATTGAGTACCTGTGTGGTTCATTGGGTCAGCCCTCAGACTCGGTGTTGAACATATGCACCATTACTTGGCCTGGTTCTTAGCTTGTCGGTTGTTTGTCTATGGGCACTCAGGGTCTCAGACCTTTCTGTGAGAGGTTCCTTTGGGTGCTCTGAGTTCATGCCTGGGTCTGAGCCTGAGATTGCTGGGTGAGCCTCAGGCAAGTTTTTGCATGGCTCTTGTTTTGAGGATATTTCCAAAACCCTAATTTCTTAAATTTTCCCTTGAGGCACCAGTCACCCATGCTTCATCCTCAGTTTGTGTGGCAGTTTTTAATTCTTTGGTTCTGCTCTGAATTTAACTAAATTGCCCTTTGACAAGTGGGCTTTGAATGTTGCCATTTGGAGCAATCACATCCCCTTTCTCCCTCTAAATTACAAATGGTTCCTCCTCTGTTAGCTATCAGGTAAGTAAGGTAAAAACCACTTTGCTGTTTTCCCTTTGCTCAAATGCATTAGGCTCTTCGGTTCAGCCCTGCTTCCCCATGTCTCCCTGGACTGCTTTCCACAGCCCTCCTTGATGCTGGGTGGCTGTTTCATCCACTGCCCCTGCCATACTCCTTCCATTAAAGTCAGGGGTTCTCAAGGTGGAAAAAAACCTGTGGGCTCAGTGATACACCTACCTCCCTTTAGGTAAATAATAGATTTGGCAGTCTGTCGTCTCAGCATTTATCTGTTAATATCAGTAGTGGTATATACCTGTGGGTGGCCATGCTGTCCCCTAACTCTCTTTGTGCCCCTAGCCCTGCTCTGCGTGTTGTGCCATCCTTCTGTTCTTTTGCTTCTCATGCAGACTCTTAACACCAGGGCCCAGGGTGTGGGATAGTACTGCTAGTATCATTTAGCTGTTTTGTGGATTTAGAAGAAAAATTAGGGGGGTTGCTATTTCTCACACTTGAAATATTTATTTCCTCTATAGAAAAGTAAAATATATTTTATGGTCCAATCAGAAACCTCACACATGAATTTTGAATATTTGCTTGCAAAGTAGGGACCAGCTGTATGTTCCCTTTAACAAGATCTTGATCTTTTTGCATGTGACCAGCAATGGTGTTAGTGCAGAATATTCTCCTACCTCACGTCATGAGAGGCAGAGGGGTACAGGCCGTTTTCCCAAACTGTAAATCTCCTCTCTTGCTGTTGGCCTTTCTGACTCTGCAGTGACCACTGCCCATGGAATAACGATTCTGACCATTGGCCTGGCTCTCACAGAGTGTGTGTTCATTCAGCAGGTAGTTCTGAGTGAAAACCATGAGCCTGGAGTGCCAGCTCTGTGTTCTCCCTGCCACCACAGGGCGGTTTACTGATGTCGAGGAATTGTGCTTGGACTGTCTAGCATGTGCATTTGGCCCTAAAATGCCCATTCCCAGTTCACTTGTGCAGTTTATAGTCACAGCTCTGTGCAGACATACGTTTCCTTATAGAGCTGTCCTGGTTAAGAATCAGTTCAAGATGCTCCCTTTAACCCCTGTTATCTTCCTATAGTTTTGACAATGTCTGGGAGATTCCTCCATGTAAGTCTCATGGATTACCCACCATTTTTATGTGTTTACAGCCTGTTTGGTGGGTCTGTTCATCGGCTCAGAGTTGCACAGTAGGGCAGTCAAATGTTTAAGGAAAGCATCTGCCTATAGTCCCCTTTCCACTCTAGTGCCTTCCTTGATCTTTTTACTCAGCTGCTTGTATTCCTATTTCCCTTTATTAGGAAGTTTTCTTATGACCCTTCTAGGTTTTCAATCATTCCACAACCTTTCTGCTAATCCTGTGTCTCTTTAGAAGGGCTGAAGTTTCGAGAGGAGGATGAGCACCTGTCTCTAGGTCCTGATGGTCCACCAGTTGTTTGGTCTCCCAAGAGCCAGGCAGTGAAGTAGACTGAACTCAGTTCTCAGAAATGTCAGCCTATATAGGAGTATGGAGCTTAGAGACCCTGGAACTTAGTGTAAGAGTCAACACGTTATTCTCCTCCTGGATTTTCAATGCCCTAGAAATTTGATCTGAAGTATTCTCAGCATAAAGCATTACTATTACTTTGATCTCAGTCTACATTAGCAGCCTCATGTTAGAAATGCATGTTGCCACTTAATGCATGGAGGAGGGTGCATAGTGGAAGAAGGTCAAGGCTGTATATTTGACCATCCTGTTGAGCAGTCCTTCGGATACAAGAAACAGAAGAATTCAAGTAGAAGAAAGGAGGGAGTCATCAGGATGCAGAGTATCTCCCAGAACCCAGCGAAGCAGTACAGTTGATTCTGCATGGAGCAGAGAAACTTTGCAACTTGACCTTTCTCCTCCAAGTAAATCTGTTTGTCAGTAATGTGTGGCCCTGAAATCAGAACCCTAGTCCTCATGACCCCCCAGTTTTAGGGATCCTCGCTTTAACAGATACCCAGCTCCTCTTGTTCATATTCTCAAGGAAGACTGTCATCAGCCCAGCATATTGATCAGGTGTGAACACCCAACCAGTCAGCCTTTGCCACACAGGGCAGCAGCCGCATGTTCAGGTGAGAAGAAGGGGCAGTGGGAGGTTCTGACTGGAGGTGAGAGAGACCCTAAATCATTTTGGGTTGGCCAAAAAGTTCGATCAGCTTTTGTGTATGATGTCATGACATGAAAACTCAAATGCACTTTTTGGGCAAACCAATACTTCAGTAGTAAAGTTTACCATACTGCTTTCTCGAGAGGGGAAAGGCAGGCGTGGGACTGTATCTGGGACATTGAAGAAATGCTTAGGTTAACGTTAACTTGGGTTACTGTCTTCACTGCTTCTTTATTGCCTGTTTTTCTTTCCCTTATGAGGCCTGGCATCCAAGATTTCTTCCCTCTTTCTTCAGGACCCGTTTCTTCTGTTCCAGAGCTAGTCTGTCCTTAGGTGACATTTCTTAGCCTTCATTTAATCTCAGGTTTCTGGCTGGCTTTCGGTTTCTTCAGAGAGCAGATCCCAAACCCCCTGTCGCCCCTGCCTGTGGACTTCTGGGCTCTCTTCAGGTTTTAGTGCTGAGAACATCCTCATTCTCCAGGCGCGTGGCCTCAGTCCCTCCACGCCCTCCTCCCCGCCCTCTTATCTAGTCTCCTCTGCAGTGATGTCCTCAGGCAGGCCTTCTGCGGTACCTCAGAAACTACTTTGCAGTGAGAATTTATGACACTGGGACAGTTGCCAGGATGTGAATTAGGTATAGATTCCAGTTGAGAGTTGCTCCTGAGAGCTCTTTCAACAGGATGCATCTGTCCTCTCTGTCCGGTTGCTTCCTTTGTCATCCTGTAGTAAAGGCTTTATTTGTTGGTTTTTTAAAGCCATGCTTCTGCTTGCCTGAATCTTCTGATCTTATTTCTCTCATCCCAGAGCCTGTCCCTTGTTATTAATGCATTTCATAATTACTTACAACTTTTTAAAACTACTGGAGTCATTTGATGTACATTGAAGTCACCTAATAATCCAAAGATACACACTGAGGCCCGTGGTAAAGGCTAGGGCCTGTGTGTTTGAAATTCCTTCTGGGCTCCAGAATTCAGGGGCAGAGGGACAGCAGTGCCACTTGGCTTCACCGAGTCCTAGGAAGTCTGGGTTGGTTTCAGAGAGGGAGCACCAATGTTTCTTATTTCCGGAAAATAGCCCAGGAGTGAGTGGGGGAGTCGGGGTGGGGAGAGCCAGGCCTGCCTGGGGGCCTCCTGGCAGTCTTCTGGAGAACACAGTGCCAAAGGGCCAGCTGTTGACTAACAGACTAACAACTGTTTGGACATCTTGCTGCCCCTTCCCTTGTTCAGTGCTTGAGAAAAATGTAGCTGACCACTCGCTGTGTGTGTAGAGAGCAGAGGCTGAACGCCAACCTACTGATCTGGCAGTGGAACAAATCAGAGTTCTCATGCCCGGCCCCAGATTCTTATCCAGCCCCCAAAATGTGAGAGGCGCCCTTCACAAATTCTCCTGCCGCTGGATCACTTTGGGAGGCCAGGGGATCCTGCTCGGTACCGGCTGGCTGAGCCTCCGCAGGCCTGGCGCTGCTTCCGTGCTGGGCCCCGCGTTGGCGGGGTGTGTGCCTGCACCCAGCACTCTGACATAGGTGCTAGCGTGCCCTGAGCGTCAGTCCCTCCTCCCCACCTCCCTCTGACCGCGTTTTGTGGCCGAGGAAGCTGTGCTTATGGCTGTCTGGAAGCTGATGGGGCAGGGGACTGCTTACAAGGCTGTAGACCACGTGTATTCTCTTCCTTGGCTTCTTCCTTCTGCTGTTGGGGTGAGTGAGCCTGCAGGCGCCAGGCCCACGAGAGTGGATGCCTCCTGACCTGCCCGTCTCATCCTTGTTCTAGTGTCTTGGCCTTGGCCTCCTGCTGAAATGTGTGGCAGGGGCGTGGCAGCTAGGAGGTACCTCCTCCCTCTGCTTTCTGGCTGTGGTGACTTGGTATTTTTAACCTTATATATCTTTTTCCTTTGTTCAAAACAAAACAATTTTTAGCACACTGAAAAAAAAAAAAAAAAAAACCAAACATTTTGTGCCTTTCTAAGGCAGCACTGTATCCCAGGCTGCATTTTAGGACTTAATATGGAAATACCAGAGTCTTAGCTCCTCTACCTTGAGTGTCATTAGTTCTCTAGTCTGGGGGAGAGGAAGTGTCTCCGTGCGGCCGGCGGGGTGGCACCCAGGTGCAGCGGGTCAGCGTTCCCTTCTCCCAGCCACAGTGCTGAGTTGGAAGAAACGAGCATTGTACCCCAGGATCGTTTGGTTGGCTCCAGTCAAAACCTTAATTGTCAGGTTGGATGTTCTGTACTCAGCAGGAGACAGAACGTTCCATGACAGCCAGGTGTCCTCTCGACCGTCTCAAGTGATGCAGCCTCCCGATCCTGTCAGTGACCCACCTGCATGGAACAGTGTAGGGTGGACTCCCGAGAAGAGGCGGTTGTCTGTCTGGTCTTGTCTTGATGCTGGATCCTGAACTGGCCTAGACCTCCTGCCTCTCTCTTAAGACTTGGCTTTCCTTTCATTTGAAAACTTCAGTCATAGAGCATTAAGCAGATGGTGCCTCTGCAGGGGCGAGTTTTCCCCTGGGCAGGGCGGCAAGGACCACGTACCGGAACAGAAGCCTGTCCTCAGTATAGTGGCCACTGTAGGTTTCAACAACAACTAAAGTTTTCTGTATAATGACGTTTTACTTGCCTCTTTCCCTCTTCTCAGCTCTTCCTTGCCTATAACTTAATAAAGAATTGGGAGATAGAAACAGTTCTTTTCAAAGTCCTCCTTATTCAGGATTTTGACATTCTTGGCCTGGGTGGGGCTGGAGAGAACTTGATGCTTTCTCCAGAATGAAGAGTCCCATTTGTATATCAGTGTTAAAAATAAAACAAAATGAAACCTTAGATGAGATTTTTGTGGACTATTTTAAAAATGTGTCATTAATATAAAAAAATTATATTAGCAGTATTTAATCATTCTCACCTGTAAAGAATAAAACAGAAGGTAAATATTCTTACAGAGAATAGCAGAGCTTTAAGAGTCATTTTCATTTTAAGTCCATTTTGTTTTGCCAATGTATTAATGTTTAGAGGTTCTGTTATACTAATGTTATTTATTAATTTTTTTCACTTCCATACACAGTTAACTAAAGAGCTTTTTCAGGCACCCATGTCTGTAAAAAATATTTTTAAATAAAGTTTCTTTTGTTGTAGCAGACCAGAGTTCTTGCTCATTCCTGGGTCAGGGAGTAATACATTGGGGAACTATAGGGCCAGATGTATAACCCCACCAGTTCATCACCAGACGTCCGTTCTGCTACCTGGAGGGCCGTCTAAATGACAGGAAAGGGGCAAAAACTCTCTGCCGACAGCTCACCAGGCTCTGCAAGCTGGTGATCAGGGCAGCTGTGCTGCTAAGGAGCAAGGTTATCCTCTGTGTTAGAGCTCGAACCCCCTGCTGAGAAGCAGAGATGCCCTCTGGTCCCCGCTTTTTGGCATGGTTCCAACTGCAGGCCCCAGGCTGCTGTGGTACCCATGATGAATAAAAAACTGTGTAAGATTAAGGGACAATTAAGCTTTATTTTTCATATATATATATATATATACACACACAATATATAAAAAGGAAACAATTTGCAAATTTACAACCTAACAAAACTGTATATATACACACACGCACACACACATACACGCAGATACACATACACACCCCAAAGCTCTAGCCAGGCCCATTTCTCATCTCCAAGTACCATTCTCCCATTAGAACCCTGGTGCTAATATAACTTTATAGCCTTAACCCTTGTAAAGGACAATCTGGACCTCATCTCCAGCCCCCACCCCTAGCATTCAGTCATAATGTGATTCCTAGAGAGGGTGGGGGGAGCCAAGTGAAAGGGTGCTCGGGCCCAATGGCCTTCACTCCGGAAAGCTGTGCCCGGCATCCTCACTGACTATCCTGTAAGGAACACCACCAGGTCCTGGCTTCAGCCCAGGGAAAGAAAGGAGTGTTGCAAAAGGGACTCCAGAGGCAGGCAGGCAACTGCTTCCATTTACTGTGGGGGGGTTCTCCCCACAACCTAAGTGAGGAGCAACCCTCACCCGCGGAGAGAGGCCTGGGCTCACCTCAGCCACACTTCAGCAATATGACTGGATTAGGAAGCCAGCCCTGGAGCAGGAAGTCAGCTCAAGATAAACAGGCTACCTAATTTGGTTGCTGGTAGAAGACCGGTACTTACATCCATAATGTGTAAAGAGAAAACAAGTTCTGTAAGAAACTCTCCTATGCATTTCTGGGATACTGAGGGCCCCTCCTTGGTCTCAACAAATTGAGACCGTGGTGGACAGGTCCCCAAAGAGGGGGCCTCCAGGGCCACACGAGGTCTTTCTCAGGACAGCTCGGGTCGTGGCCCACATGCCCTCTGAAACGGGGTCTGCAGGTGAGCTGGAGGGGGGTCTTCTCTACTTCAGTAGTCCACTTTAGAGGCTTTGGCGACCATCCTGAGTGCTGGGGAGGAGGGTGAGCAGGGAACGGGGGAGGTTCCAGGCAGGGGAGGGAGCGCTGTGTGATTCAGCGGCTAGTGCCTCAGATCGATGTATTTCTCTCCCTAAAGATGGGTGAAGAGCAGAAGTGAGGCAGGAATTCAAAGACACAGACCAGGGTTTAGGTGTGAGCACTAAAAGGGAGGAGGGACCGAAGCCACAGCTGATGGACTGGGTGCAGCGCCTGGAGGGAAGAAGCCAGGGTGGGGTGGGGGCGGGGGGTGGCAGGGCAGGGAATGAGAGATGAGACCCCAAATCACACTGGGCCGCACGTCACACCTAGTGATGTGAGCCACCAGCGCCTTTCAGCAGTGGTGATGGACTGGGTCCTGCTCTTGGTCCTGGGGGCTACCTTCTCCGGGGTCCCTCAGCCACCTGCCTGGCCCTACCGTCTGTGAGTAGTGTTAGGGAGGCGAGGTGGGAGCTGCTCCCCATTGGAGACAGGAAGGATGAAGGACAGAGTTAGTGTTCAGCAACCGTCAGCCCCTGCTGCTCCCAATCCCTGAAGACTGTCAGGCTCTGGCCACAGGAACTGCCTCCTACCTGGTCTCCTGGAGCCCTCTTGTCACCGCTGCTGCCCTGAAGGAGGCCCATCTCTTCTGGGAGCTTATCTGACTTAACTTCAACTACAAATTCGCTCTTACGAGACGGGGGCAGCGTGCTGGGAGGAGGGAGGGAGGCAAGAGGTTGGCAACTTGAGGGCAAGGGAAGGGGGGCTGTCAGGAGGGATGGGGCACTGGGTGATGACGGGCCCTTGGGTGTTCTGGGCCAGCTCGGGGAAGGGCAACAGGGAAGAAGGGAAGCAGTGTGGTGGAAGGAGCTGGGTAGTGGTGGGAAAGCAAGTGCCCCACTCCTGCTCCTGACGGGCGAGTGGGCCGGGGGCTGGCGGGGCAACGTCCCCGAGGAGGCAGCAAGCTGGCAGCATGAGATGGGGGGGTGGGTGTGCAAGATGCCAGGTACCGTGCTTACATCTCTTGTTTGCCTGACCGTCCACAAGGCAGCTTGCCCTTCTTGTAGAAGAAATAGAGGACAGCACCCAGCAAGGCCAGGACCAGGACGCACACGGTCACAGCCACGATGACCACACCCTTGCTTTCGGGCTCTGTCAGCTTCTTCTCTGTTCCACAGAGACACTCGGAGTCACTCCCTGCCCCAGGCTGCCACGTTACCATCACTGCCCTGCCCAGTCCAGGGCTGATGGAAGGTTGGCAGCTGCCCAGAGCTCCCCTGGGCTGGGCAGGGCAGAATGAGGGTGCCCAGTCTGGCCCAGCTCACCTGTTGAGGTGCCATTGGCTCTGGCAGGGGGGCTGACGGTGGAGGTACTGAGGTTGCTGGTTCTGTTGGAGTCTGGGGTGGAAGACATGAAATGGATTGGGGTCAGGGGTGGGATAGGAATGAGCCCGACGTGGGCTGGTTCCCACCCCCTCTGCAGGACCCAGCCCTTACCCAGCTCCAGGAAAATGATGGTGGTGTTTCTGCCCAGGGAGTTGGAGGCCACGCACTCAGCGCCTGTCTCCAACAGCTCTGGGGTCACCAGGACGTTCAGGACACTCAGGACACTCTGCGGCTCCTGGTCTTGCTCATTTGCCTACAAGGAAGGCGACGCGGCTCAGGGGTGGGAGGGTGTCGGGCGGTGGCAGCAGAGCCCGCAAGGGGACGGCCCAGCAACTGGGAGGCTGCCGTGTGCCCACTCACCGTGCCCTGGATGCTCCACATGATGCTGGGCCGAGGGTGCCCCGAGGCTTCACAGGACAGATTCAGCACCGAGTTCTCCTTCACCCACATCTTCTTCTCCCTTAATGCCATCCACGGGGGCCCTGCGTGAGGGCAGGGCGGGTTAAGACAGCACACTCTGCCAGCCCGCCACCCACTCCCGCACTAGAGTGCCCCAGGGCAACAGGTGATTTCTGGCCCCCAAAGAGCTTGAAAACACTGACCAACTCAAGGGCCTCACCAAAAATGGCCACGTTGACCAGCTGGGAGCGGTTCAGGCCGGGAACGCTGGGCACAGAGGCCAGGCAGCGGTAGCCTCCCCCTTCCTCCCGTTTCAGGTTGTGTAACTGGAGCGCCTGCCCCTTTGCCAGTAACTTGCCTGTCTGGGGTGAGAGACGGGTCAGAGGTCACTCCCAGGCCCACCCATCCCCCCAGAGCTCTGGGCCCACCTGGGTACCTTTTCTCTCAGCCACTGGAACTGAAGGTCCTGGTTGCTCTCGGCCTCACAGTTCAGAGTGAGGCTGCTGCCCTCCTGGCTCTCAGGGGCTGCGGGGCTCACCCGGACATCAGACACATCTGGGGGTGCAGCAGTGGGGTCAGGCAGGGCAGGGCAGATTGGATTCCCTCTTGCCCCAGCCTGGCCCCCCTGTCCTGGGCCCCCAGCCCCTCACAGTTCACCACCAGCTCCTGTTGGTCACTCTGCAGCGATGTCGTGGTCTCCAAGTCCAGGCCCTGACATTCATAGCGGCCACTATGCTCCTTCTGGGCGGGATCCAAGACCAGGACCCCGTTGTCATCTGTCCTCTCTTCCTCCATCTCCCTGGTGTGGAGGTTCTGGGAGAGGACGAAGGCATGATCAGAGCGGACCTCCAGCCATTCCTGCATGCCCGCCTCCACCCAGAACAGAGGGTTCCGCACCTGCTTGATGATGCTGAAGTGGGGCTGGGGGTTGCCATCAGCCAAACACCTGATTTCCACACGGTCCCCCTCCTTCAGCATCCCCTCAGGCTCCACTTCCAACCACACTCTCTCTGCCGGGTCTGCACAGGCAAAGGGGACAGTCCTCAGTCCAAGAGCGGCCTCTGCACCAGGAGGGCAGAAGCTTGCAGGACTCAGCCCCACTGTGAAGAGTCGGTACTCACAGAAAACAGGGACGGTGACCTCCTTAGATTCTTTCATGTGGTTCCCGCTGGGCAGCCGGTAGCTGAGCTCACAGTAAAACTGGGCATCTTTGTCCTCCTTGGACACCTGTGCCTGCAGAACGCTGCGCAAGGTAAACAGACCATTCGACTCCTCCGTCTGGGATGACTGGATGTGGACCCCTGGGCAGGGAGGAAGGGGAGAAGGGTTCGGTGGGTCTCAGCTCCACCTCCATCCCCACCCTGTGGTGTCCTGAGTCGGGGAAGGAGTGGCAGGGGAGCCGCTGTAGAGGGCCATGGATCCTTATGAATGCCACCTGCAGCCGTTCAACCCAGCTATTTACTGCTTGTTATCTACCCTAAACACACATGGGCACTCATACAAGGGTGTGTGCAAATAATACTGCAGTGATTTAAAAATAAAGAGAAAACACTCTGGACGTCTACTAACCAGAATGAATGGTGAGCTAGACCATATTATAGCTATATTATATATTACATTATAGCTCAGCCATGTGAAGTGCTGGGCAGTAGGTAAACGATCAGGTAGATCTAAACAGAGCGATCCAGCAAGATTTCCGGGACTTGTTGTCAAAAGGGAAACAGTGTAGGGCAGGCCGTGCCCTTCAGATCAGGGTTTCTCTACCTCAGCACTGAGATTTGGAGCCAGAAGTACTCTGTGCCCTGTGGGATGTTTACAGCATCCTTGGCCTCACTAACCGCCCCCCCCAGATGCCAGTTGCATCTCTCCATTTGCAACAACCAAAAATATTTCCAGACACTGCCAAGTGTCCCAGAGGAGAGCAAGATCAGCCTTAGAAGAGAACCACTGATTTAAGTAATAAAAAACAAACCCTATATAGTCCTAGATATATTTACATGTGTGAGTAAGGACCTAGAAATAGGCTTGAAAGAACACATGCACACTGGCAGCAGAGATATTTCTGGGAGGGGGGTCTGGGGCAGGAAGGAAATTTTCCTTCTAGATTTTCTGAAAAGTTTGAACTCTAATGATAATATTTTCATGGATGGCTTGTGTACTTGAAAAAAGAAAAGTACAAGAGTGATTCCCCTGGCGGTCCAGTGATTAAAGACTCCGTGCTCCCAACGCAGGGGTCATGGGTTTCGTTCCTGGTCGGGGAGCTAAGATCCGGCATGCCTCACAGCAAAGGAAAAGTGCAAAGTGGCCCCCATACAGTGCCACAAGCACGGCTTCTAAGGGCAGAGAGGGTGACTTACGGTTCTTCTCCTCCTTCAGGGACTGGCCGTTCTTGTACCAGGTGACTTGAGGAACAGGGTACCCATTCCTTCCGACACAGGTGGCAACCTAAGGAGGACAGGGTGTGAGTCTTCCTAACTCTGTGACCCGGCCAAGCTACCCTCTCTGAGCTCCTGCCTACCCGCCTCCCCCAACCCCGGGCCACCCCAGCAGACCTCACCTCCACAGGCTCCTCACTGTTCACAGAAATGCCCAAGGTATTGACCTGGATGCTTGGCTCCTCCGGAGCTTCTACAAGGGAGAGAGATGGGGAGGCGTGTGGGCCCACCGCTTCCCATGCCCCACGCTGCCCACAAGGCACGGACAGGGCACTCACTGTAGACACGGAGCCGGATGCGGTGCTCCTGAGCTCGGCGCTTGCCCTGGCACGTGAAGATGCGGTCATCGTGGGGGGTGACGCCGGTCAGGACCAGAGTAGTCCCTTTGTCCTGGAGGCTGAGCCGGTTGTGGTACTCCCCAGGCTCACTCTGGCCCTGGCCCTGACGGACACGGAAGATGAGCATCCGCTTCTCCTTGT
>NW_011495071.1:8666577-8668244 GCF_000754665.1 Bison bison bison
CACTTCAGAAGGGCTGTGTGGCCCACTTCCACCTCCAGCAGTTCGGGCTCCGGCTGCTCGGCCTCTCCGGGCACACCTGGGGGGGTCGGGGGGGGCACCAGCTGCTGAGTGAGCTCCAGCTGCTCACCATGCCCTTCGCTCACACCCGCTTGCAGCAGCTGTTCTCTCTGCCACTTCAATGAGGGTTCGAAGGGCACGCTGTCCTCTCTAAGCCTCAACCACTCTGTATGATCCCCAACCTGGGGAACGGCCCTCTCCTGGCTCAAGGGAGCTGGGGATGGACATTTCTGGTCACTAGAGCAGAGACCCTGAGCGCCAGGAACTCCCAGATGAGGCTGGCAGAGGGTGGGCCAAGAGGAAGGCCCCTTTCCTTCCAGGCCCCCTCCTCCCTGGGTGAGCTCAGAGTGAGGGAATGCAAGGCATGTGCCAGGCCCAGGCACACAGGCCCTTTTTGTCCCCACACCCAGGGTAAGACATCATTACTCTACCCTTTGCCCCCCAACGCCCCCCCATAAGACCCCAATGGACAACCCTGGTCAGGAGACCCCTATCTCCTACTCCGTAAGCAGCACCTCTGTGAATTCCCATACTCTCAGGGGACCCCATCCTGGGAGTCTTGTGAGTACAGGATGGGTCAGAGTCATGGAGGGGCCAAAATCTATCCCTGGGGTCGGGGGCAGGGGTCAGGGCAAGGGCCAGGCAGTGGGCAAGAGTGACGTCAGCGGTGCCAGTGTCCTGCCCGCCCCACAAGGAGGTGATGTCACTCCATACCATCTGGTTGGACTCGGGTGCCTGGGTGGTTGCCCTGAGCTGGCTCCCATACAATGAGGGCAGATGGAGTGGTCTTCAGCCCAGAGCAAAAGCCTCAGCTCCCTGACTCGGTTTCCCCAGCGCTAGAAGAAGGGGGCAGGGTGGGGCTGGACCTTCTGCAGCACTGGAGCCCCATGCAGCCCTTTCCCCTCCATCCCCCATAAAGGTTTTGAAGGCAGCAACCGAGGGTACCCCAGGGACACTGTTGGCATGGGCACGAAGCCATGGCATTGGGTATTGCCCAGACCTCCCCTTTCCCAGCCAGCCAGCGGCTAGAACTCGGGAAACAGAGCCAAGAGAAACGAGCGACACCACTGCGGCCATACAAGGGTAGGGTGAGCTCGGGAGCGCCCAGCTCCTAGGCAGTTTCAGAGAAAAATTCCGAGGTGCAGGGGCCCTTTTCCCACCTGAATCTGGTCCCATTCCGGGAGGTGTAACAAGTCTGGGGCGCTCGCACTCTGGGACTCCACGATCCCTAGTCCCTGCCACCTGTGACCCCGTCACCCGGGTAGGCGCGAGGGGACCCACACGGCGCTCCAGCCTTTGCCAACGCCCTGGCAGGGCGGGAGCCGCCGTTCCTCCCCCTCTCGCTCACCTCTAGCCTGGCTCGAAGCCCAGGCGGGAGAGGGAGGGGTCGGTGCACCCCTCCAGCTAAGAAAGCTGCGTTTTCCAGCAACAGGCGGGCGCGGAATTCAGGATTTGGGGATGCGCTGTAGCTGCCCCTCCCGCCAAGGTTCCAATCACGCTCCCCGCCCCCCGCCCCCGAGAAAGTACCTGAAGGAAAGCTCTCCCCAGAGCCCGAAGGGACTCTACTCCGCCCCTTCCCGCTCCAGGCAGCAGCCCCCTCCCCGTCTCCC
>NW_011495071.1:8668839-8672457 GCF_000754665.1 Bison bison bison
GGGAACGGACAGGGGGCAGTGACAGGTGTCTCCGAGGCGGCTGCAGGGAGAAGCTGGCCCGGATGCTGGAGTCCCACCGGGTCAGACCCCGCTTAGCCCCAGCCAGCCCTTGTAGCCCTGGGGGACCTCCTGGCGGAGGAGCCACTGGCAGGTCCTTCGTGTCCTTGATGGGGACCTCGCTCCCTTTTAAGCTCTTCTGCCCGCCGCCTCCTCCACTCCCCCGGACCTCTGCCCCAGAGAAATCGGGCTTCCCAGAACGGTTGCACCACTGCTGCGGCCGGAGGCCTGGCACTGCCCCCAAGCCTTGCAGTCCTGGCCGCTTTGAGGGAAGAACCCTGGGCCCAGGGCCCACAGAGCCAGAGGTATCTGTACTGGGGAGCGCGCTAAGGGTGGTCCCTTCCCCCCCAGCTCCTGCAAGTCTCAGACCAGAGGAAGCAGGGAGGGGCTGAATTCACAGGCCCGAAGTTGTCACACTTGTCCCACCGAGCCTGGATCTTGAGGTTTCTGCTTCTTCTGGCTTCACTTACTAAACCCAACCTGGGACTCAGTTTCCCCTGAGTGAAGAAAAGAGGGAGAAAAATGAGTTAATGGGCACAAGGTCTCCAGCTTGCTCCCCCTATACCTGTTGCTGTTTGCTGAGGGTTGAAGGGACCCCCTGCAGTAGGGCTCTGGCCCCCCAGCAGCTGAGGGTGGGGGGTTTGGAGGAGGAATCAGAACTGACTCCAGGCTGCCCTGCCCAAGTGGAATCTGTCCCAGCGAGGCAAGGGGACCTGCATCTCCCCTTATTTCCAATGCCTGGGTCTTCGGGCCCCTTGAACCTGAACTAAGGCTCTGGGGAGTGAGACTGATTCTTGTCTCATAGAGAGAGACCCCCAGCTCCCTGACCCTGGGAAAGGGGTCCACATCAGCTGGGACCCCTCTAACTGGGATGGTCTAAAGGGGGCCTGGATTTGGGATAGAGTCCTGTCCTAGGCAGGGCAGCCTTGCTGCTCGCTGGTTGGGGGGAGGAGCAGGGTGAGGCAGCAAATGCCAGAGATGGGCAGGTGACTTAGAGGATGCTCCCGGATGGTGTTTTGATGACGCCGAGATGACTCTTGAGCCACATCAGCCCTCGTCTTTCAGATCCTTGCTGATCCCCTCCTCTGTCTCCATTAATTTTCAGCCAGAGGCCATGCCAGGTGGGCCAAGGCAGGGGCCTGGAGCCCTGGGTGGGGGTGGGGGGGGTGAGAGAAGGATGGTGCTTCCTCATCCCCCAGAGTGAATGTATGGACTGGCCCAGGGCCCAGAATGGAATGGATGCGTTTGTTTTTGTCTGCAGGGGCAGGAATGGGAATGGCTGAAGGATGCTGTTTGCCCTGGCAAGCTCAGAGCTGGGCATAGTATTCTGCTTCCCTGCCTCCACCCCCTTCCCTTCTCTTAACACCATTAACTAATCATTCTCCTCTCTCCAGCCTGAGAGCAAAGCCAGCTAACCACCAAGGACGGTCAGTTCAGAATCCTTCCGTTGTGAGAAGAGTGAAGCTAGGAGGGGGTGGTGGAGCTGCCTCTGCGGTGAAAGGGAAGTGAGGACAGAGCTCAGGGTGACTTCTGTGTCCCACACGTCCCCACCAAACTAGCACAGAGACTGTCCTTTAGGGAAGCCAGTAGCTCAGGGTGATCTGGGCTGCCAGGGAGTAGGTGGTAGAGGTCAGGGGGCAGACAACCTCAAGAAGGCTTCATTGAGTGGGGCCCGCTAGGATTCCAAACCAAAGAGGTCAAGTCCTTGGAGAGGCTTCAGAGGGGATTGGAGGCAGGAGGAAGCAGAATGATGGCAGCACAGGGTGAAGGAGCAGGAGGTGGAGGGTGTCTGAGACGGGCTTCTCCGTTTCTCTGAGATGCCAGAAGCTAGAGCGTCCACAGCTGCAGGAAAGAGGAAGCAGACGGGGAAGAACTTTCAGCGAGAGAGGATGGAGGTCCAGCAGAAGCGGGGAGCCAAGGAGGCCACTGTGGGCTTTCCATTTGCAGACACTGTTGTGCCTGGACTCGGTGGAGGCAGCCTTGCCCAGATGCAGGCCAGGATCAGCAGAGCCCCAGACCAGAGCCCTAAGTTCCCTGCCTCATTTCTCTCCAGAAAGAATGGGTAGGAAGGCTGCCTTCTTCACTCCCATGGCAGACCCAGGGGGCACAGAAAGCCCTTGGTGCTTCTCTTGGGCATAAGTCTGACCACAGGTAGAGAAACTGAGGCTGCGAGGGGTGGTGGCCACGGTCTGAGTCCCTCAACTGCTGTCTCCGGGGTGAGTGGGGGCTTTCATTGCATTGTACGATGTGGGACCCCGCCCCCATCTTCCACGTGGAGGTGGAGGTAAAAAGACAAGGCTAGTCCTGCCCCGGGGGGGTTAGCCCTGCTGGGGTGAGATTAAGCCCAGGAGTCCTCTCTCATAGTGGGTACAGTGGTCTCCCACCCACCCCTTCCAGTAGAGGGGCCTTAACCAGGAGGATATGAGAAGGGCGGGCTGAGCAGAGGAAGGAAGCCGATAAAGACGAGTTTACATCTGCAGAAAGAAAAGGCGCTACGGGGTGGAGGAGGTGGGCCAGCAGTACTGGCAATGACTGAGGCTGGGGAATCCCCCTCCCTGGCCTGGCCCAAAAATAGGGTTCAGTCTGAGTCTTTGGAGGGGAGGTAGGAGAATTTTTTCCAGTGTCGGGGGCTCTGAGCTGGGAGGAGACTGTGCTAAGGGAGTGAAAAAAAATGGGGTAGGAGGAGGGTGGGGGGCAGTTGCTGCTGAGGCAACCTCAGGCCAGGAAACCGGATACTGGGGGGCTGGGTGGAAAATGTTGGGGAAGAGATTGAATAGGGGGAAGCGGCCCCTGTCTTGGCCGGACGTGGTCTCACCCATGTCCTTCGCACCTGACTCCAGGCAGGAAGGAGGTGCGGCCTGGACTGAGCTGCGCCCCAGAAATGCCATGGGAGAGGAGGAGGGTGACTTGTGCTGGTGGTGGTGGGTGGGACAGGGGGAGATGGGAGGGGCTATTTTTAAACTTGGAGAAACCGTCAGTGAGTTCATCTCCACCCTGAGTGCTGAAGGAGGCAAAGGCCCCATTGTACAGGGGTCCAGAGAAGGGGCGGGGGAGGGGAGGTGGTGGCACAATGACCGGGATTATATCAGAGCCAGCGAGGGAGAGGAGGGCGCGGGAGGGGGGCGTCTCCATCACAGCTGGCCTACTGAACTCCGGGGTCGAGCCAGGCTGGGGCTGGGACAGGGGGGTTTTCCCACTCTCACAGAAGCCCCCTCTTGGGGAGGTGGGATCTGTCTCTGGCATCCGGTGTCGCATCCTGGGGAGGGGGCTGTGGGTGGGATTCCCACAGCCTGGCTTTCCCAGGGACACTGCAGGGTCCATTCCCAGGCTCCCAGCATTCCAGGGACTCCCCTGGGAGCTGCTGGCCTCTCCTCTCAGCCCCTTCCCTGCTAAGGAGGTGGGGGGAGAGTGGGAAAAGAGGATGTGGCCACATGGGGACTCTTCCTGGGGATTAGGGACCCAGAAACCAGAGGGAGGGTTCGCAGTGAGTGCGGTGTGCAGAGGGGGACCCATCCCTCCCGTCCTAATCCCCAGCCCTGTTGAGCCTTCCCCTGGGCCTGG
>NW_011495071.1:8672889-8676554 GCF_000754665.1 Bison bison bison
GGGGAGGGGAGGATGATCCAGCCAGGATTTCTGCTCGGGCAGGGCTGGGGGCTCCTGTCAGCTGTGATAAAGGATTGTCTCGCTTCTGGTCCTGGGTCTGTGCTCTCTGGCCTCTGAGGACCCAAACGTCTTCCCACTTCTTCCTCCCATCCTAAATTTGGAGAACAGAGCGAGCTGGGGGCAGGGAGGAGGGCAAAGAGCCGGAGGCTGGGAGCCTATATCTCTCCCCCTCGGGGAAGTTCACATCCGCTCCCCAAAATACCACCACCCATGAGGAGGAGTGTCCCCAGAGAGCTGTTTAAATTTTGACTTTGAGTTGTCCCTGAGGAAGGGCCAGCTAATCTACCCGAGAGGAGCCTGTAGGAAGCCTAGTGATCCCAGATTCTGCTACACCCCTGGAGACATCCAGAGCTATGAACAACCCAGGGGGAGTCCCGGAGCCGGGGAGCCTTGTTCCACTGCACGCTGGCAGGGCTTGTGACCCCTTCTGGAGTTGCCACAGCTGGCCTTGGAGGCTGCCAGAGAGGTGGGGGGAAGGGAACAGCAAGCTGAGGGGAGAGGGACACTGAACCCTGTTTCCCGGACCCACATCCCAGGGCCCACGGCCTCAAGGGAACTTGAAAAGCGGAGAGAACACAGGATTTGGAGTCAGAGAAAATCCCCAGACCAGGTCAGACTGGGCCTGCGTTCTCCCTGGCACCTTCCTTCTATGTCCCAATCACATTGGAAAGAGCTAGTCCAACTTTGGTCCCCAGTGTGAGCAAGCACATGTGCTCAGTCCCTTCAGCAGTGTCTGACCCTTTGCGACCCCATGGACTGCAGCCTCCAAGCTCCTCAGTCCGTGGGATTCTCCAGGCGAGAATACTGGAGTGGGTTGCCATGCCCTCCTCCAGGGGATTCCTGACCCAGGGATCGAACCCACATCTCCTGCATTGTAGGTGGATTCTTTTACCAATGGAGCCACCATAGAAGCGGCTTATCTCCAATACCCGGCTGTAAACTCAACGAAGGAATTGGTGGCTTTGAGATCTCCCTGCCACTTAATTAACTAATCTTGGGCGGGTGGCCAAACCAGTGACTGTTGAGAAGGGACATGGCAGTGCTCAGAATGAGAGAAGAAGCTAGTCATAGCTAATATTTTCACAGGGCTGTATAACTCAGCCCATGACTTAAGGGTCTTTTTCATTGCTAATGTTTATCTTGATCTTTGCAACAAAAAATGAGGAAACTGAAGTGAAAAGAGTTACATGACCTAAAGTCGCACAGCCTGTGAGTAATGGAGCTACATTGTTTTCAGTGTGGTAAAATACGCATAACCTAAAACTTAGCCTTTTAACCACTTTAAGTGTACAAGTCAGTGGCATCAAATATGCTCACAATGTTATGCACTCATCACCATTTCCTAGTTTCAGAACTTTCTGATCACTCCAAGGAACTAAAATTTGAACCAAGATTGATCCAACTCCCAAATATGGGCCCCCTACCTGTGATAATTTACAGCTGGATTAAGTAAACACATCATAGAAAAGAAAGCAACAGATTGAATACCAACGAATTATGTGGTATAAACAGGAAATGCAACGGGGATTCAGAAGAGGGAACATCTATGGAAGGTGCCTGCACTAGCCAGGAAAGCCTTTTTGGAAATGTGGCGGCTCCAGCGAAAAGTCAAGTTTAGATAGGGGAGGAATGAGGCTAGATCATTCCAAGCAGAGCAAATGGCACAGACAAGGAGAAGAAGGGTGAGACTGAAGAAAGGGATGCACACAGCGACAACTGCTTCTTCTGTATTAAAGAGTTTCAGCATCGGCAGCTGGCTAGAAGGTCAGGCTGATGTGGGGAGGCTGGCAGACATGCACTGCTCTTTGCATAGCCAGCTCACCGCTTTCACTTTCAATGTATGTTTACTTAGAGTGTCTTGAGGAGAGCTTCAGCCACTGCTATCACCTATTGGCACCACCTTTATACAAACAGCTGGTGCTAAAATAAAGTGTTACACGGCTAACTAGAAATTCAAGAGGGTAGAGGGTGCATCCGCGTGAGAGGTTGGGCAGATGAGGTGGGGTAAAGTCACGGGGGAGGAACTTGGATCTTAAGATAGAAGAGGCAGTGGGGACCCGCTGCAAGTTCTTGAGCAATGATGTGACGAAATTGAAACTGAGGTTTATAAGGCTTTCTCCATCCTAAAGGAAATCATCCCAAAGGAAGTCAGTTCAGCCTAAAGGAAATCAGTCCTGAATATTCAGTTGAAGGACTGATGCTGAAGCTAAAACTCTAATACTTTCGCCACCTGATGTGAAGAAACGACTCATTGGGAAAGACCCTGATGCTGGGAAAGATTTAAGGCAGGAGGAGAAAGGGACGACAGAGGCTGAGATAGTTGGATGGCATCATGGACAGGATGGACATGAGTTTGAGTAGGCTCCGCGAGTTGGTGATGGACAGGGAGGCCTGGTGTGCTACAGTTAATAGGGTTGCAGTCAGACGACTGAGCAATTGAACTGAAGGGTTTCTCTATTTCTTCTTGCCTGAGAGCGCCCCCTGGTGCCCCTAATTTAAATTGTTCTCTCATCTCAGGGAAAGCAGGTAGGATGGGGGGATGGAAAAACAGAATTGATCAGTTGGAGAAGCCAGAGTCTTAGGCTTCATCTCAATTCATCCTGAGTGATGCCAACACTGCGGTACAAATAGAGGTGACATGTGGACAGAGAGGGTTTGCTTTGAAGGAAAAGGGCATTGTGGCAGCTCCCTTCTCTGTCTCATCATTGAACTAGGATGTCGTGTGTCAGAGACTAAGCTTGGGGGCGGAGGGTGGGATCATAATTAAGACAAGGTTCATGGGCTTAAGAGGTTTGTGCTCTAGTGAGGGAAGGTGTGCTCGGTTGCTTCAGTCATGTCCGACTCTTTGTGACCCCATGAACTGTAGCCTGCCAAGCTCCTCTGTTTATGGGATTTTACCAGGCAAGAATACTGGAGTGGGTTGCCATGCCCTCCTCCAGGGGATCTTCCTGACCCAGGGATCAAACCTGCCTCTCTTGCACTGCAGGCATATTTGTGAACGTTGAGCCACTGGGGAAGCCCTACTGAGGGGACTGACAAGTAAACACTTAGAATATAATGTGCAAGTACTGGGGTGCACAAATGCAGACAAACAGTCACTTAACTCAACCTTAGGTGGCCAAGGAAGGCTTCCTGGAAGAGCTGACGCCTAGCTTCATTTTAAGGGATAATGGCAAGTAGCCGGGTAAATAGGGTATGGTAGCATCCTCTGGAAACTCCCATGGACAGAGGAGCCTGGTAGGCTGCAGTCCATGGGGTCGCTAAGAGTCAGACACGCCTGAGCGACTTCACTTTCACTTTTCACTTTCATGCATTGGAGAAGGAAATGGCAAGCCGCTCCAGTGTTCTTGCCTGGAGAATCCCAGGGACGGTGGAGCCTGATGGGCTGCTGTCTATGGGGTCGCACAGAATCGGACACGACTGAAGCGACTTTGAAGCAGCAGCATCCTCTGTGTAGGAGACAGCTAGTGGTTGGTTCATATCCTGCAAGGGAGGAATGAATTTAGTGAGGGATGAGGCCAGATTACAGAGGATTTGTAGACCCTGATAAATGGTTTAGCACAGCAGGGTGTGTATAAACGGTTCTGAGCAGGCAAACGCCTACC
>NW_011495071.1:8676904-8681356 GCF_000754665.1 Bison bison bison
TAGCTACTGGACCACCAGGGAAGTCCCCCCAAAAGTTCCACTTTCTAAGGTCCTGTCTCCCTTCCCAGATCTGTCCTGTCTCTTGGGTGACTGAGGTTGGAAACATCCAGCCACTTCTGGGGAGGCTGCTGCTTACCTGGGTTATACCTGCTGTACCTGGGGTATGGCCTTATTTTAACTTTGAACATGCCAATCCATCTGATCATAAAAGCTTCACACTAGAATAAAACATAAGCTTGGGAGGAATCTGGTCCCTTATGTCACCCACCATGACTGAGATTCTCTTGGCAGACTTCTCTCCCTACCACATTTGACTTGAGATGGGACACAACACTTCTGAGTCCCCTATCCACAATCCTTGAATTAACTCCACTCAGTGGAGTACTGCACAGCTCTTAAAAGGATAAGGACACTCCCTATATGTTGATATGGAATGATCACTGGAATATAATTTTATTTATTTATTTGAGGCTCATTGACATTTTTATTAAGGTATGGTTGGTGTGGAATATAGTACTAAATTTAAAAGCTTGATATACAGTGCTATATGTAGAATGTTACCTTTTGTATAAAAATAGATAAATATTTTTATATGATCAACATCTATTTGTACTTTCAAATAGAAGTAATTAAAGGACCAAAACCTCCAATACTTGTGTGGCCAGGTCAGATATAAATGAAGGTTCACATATTGTATGTCAAGCTGTTTGAATTATTTGAAGGATGCTGCTGCTGCTGCTGCTAAGTCACATCAGTCGTGTCCGACTCTGTGCAACCCCACAGACGGCAGCCCACCAGGCTCCTCTGTCCCTAAGATTCTCCAGGCAAGAACAATATGAAGGCTATCTAACTCTTAAACATGCTCTGCCCTCTTACCTTGACAAATAACCTTTCTAATGACAAAATTAAAAGATATGTAATGGCACAGTTTTTGTATGACTTAAAGTCAGCAAAATATTCAAGATAATTTAACTTAATTTTCATTGCCCATGCCTGGGTGTCCTCAAGAAGGGCCAGCAATGTTTGGATGGATAATAAAGTCACATGCAACTCATAAGTTATTATATAATATTCCATTAAATAAAATGTTCTTGTCTTCATTTTGGCAAAATACCTAATTACTTTGTATAATAAAAATCTCATAATGCATATTCTATTGCTAGGAATGCCAAGTTAATTTACTTTTCTTGGGTTGCTGTTTTTAGCTGTTTAAAAAATAAATTTCAATTTAGAGAAACATTGCTCCAAACTGAAAGTATTACTAACAATTTTAAAGCAATACTTGGATTCAGAACTGAATCATAAATTTTGCACCTCACATTTAAACATTATAAAGGAGCCACAGATAATAAATATTTTATCCCTGAAAATACTTTTTCATCATGTACGTCTTTATCATAATAATTTTCAACAGCCTTTAAAGCAATATCTAGATCCATTTGGTGTTTACATTTTACTGTTTGCAAATTATTCAATGCTGAGCTCTTATTTTAAAAAAAACTCCAGAGTACTATTTTGTTACATTTCTTAAAATCTCTCTGCAATTGAAGCTGTAATTTGAACTTGGCCAGAAGTTAGTCTCAAGAGAAATTAGTTTGGGGATTATCTGCATGTGAGTCTTTTCCTTTATGCCCTTGCAAACATTTTTATTTCCTTGTTTTAGCTTCGCTTTTTATATATTTAATTTTATTTTGAATTAATTTAAAACATTCAGAAAGATTGCAGAGATAGTGTAGACTCCCTGAATACTCTTAGAATCATGATGATTATTAATGTTTTGCCACAGATTTTGCTTTTTCCTTTTTTTCCCAAGCTACCTGGCTTGTGGGATCTTAGTCCCTCCACCAAGGATTTGAACCCACACTCTCAGCAGTGAAAACTCAGAGTCCTAACCACTGCACCACCAGGGAATTCCCCAGATTTTGCTTTTTTTATTCTTTCTAAATTAAAATTTATATTAAATTTTAACTAAAATTATTTATTTGATGTGTGTACATATGTATAATTATTCTAAATCATGAAAGTAGATTGCATGCAGTGTGCTCGTAGATCCTTTTATACTTCAATATTTCCTGAGAAGAAGGATATTGTCCCATATAATCACAATACAGTTATCCAATTTAGAAGATTCAAATTGATACAAAACATTAGTCTATAATCCATATTCCAGTTTGACAAGAGTCCCAAACGTCCACCGTGGTGTTGGTCTTTTCCCTGTGGAATAGGATGCAGTCCAGGTTTCTCTGTTGTCTTTAGTCTTCAGGTCTCGTTATTTCCCTATAATCTGCAACGGTTCCTAAGACGTTGCCTTCATATTTGTCAATCCGGATTTGTCTGGTGTAATCTTGTCCATGAAGTAGGGTTATGTAACCCAGGCTGAAATACTATATAAGTAATACATACGTTAGCATCCCGTAATGATTCTGGTCTGAACCAATTTTTCCCATGATGGTTTTATTTATTATGATTTTTTTTTAAATTTTTGGCTACACCCCATAGCATGTGGGACTTTAGTTCCCCAGCCAGGGATTGAACCTGCACTCCCTGCATTAGAAGTGCAGCGTCTTCACCACTGGATCCCTGGGGAAGTCACTCTGATGGTTTGAAATGATAATTTTCTCCTGTCAGCCTCCCTCCTTCTGTATCAGTCAGTGCTCCATTGTAAACAAGAGCCCTCCTTTCTAATTTTTTGTTTATTTATATTCTCTGTAATATATCTGGACTCATGGACTCCTATTTTATTCAGTGGGTTTTATTCCATTACGGTCCTTATTTATTTTGATGCTGAAATCAACCCAGATGTGGCCACCTTTGATCTGGCTTCTGCATCCTCTGACACAGCCACCCCCACCCCCAGTCTGCTGGACCCTGCCCCATAATTTTTGGTGCTACTTCATTTCTGGCAGAATTTTCAACCTTCTCCCTTCTCTGTCTCAGCCACTATAATCAACTCTTTTCCCCAGGAACCCTGTTTCTTTCAGTGGGGAATGGTAGAAACCAACATCTGAGCACTAGGTATGCTTCTTGCTACGAGGGTTTTATTGCTTCTAGGTTCTTTCAATGGACACACATAATCACATATACTATGTATATAGCACATCTAAGATAATATATAATATATCTAATATATATATGTTATTATTATAGAAAGCATGAGTTTATACTGGTAACTTACAATTTTGATCCAGTTTCATGGAGTTCTCTACCTTGCCTTCCTGTATTTCATATTTATGTCTCCCTTTTTCCAAACGAAGAACTCTGGCTCCCAACAATATTTCAAAATTGTCTTACACTATAAAAAGTAAACCTAGTAAAGTGAGTTCAAGAGGTCTCTACTTCCCCCAGGCTGAGGGTGTATGGTGTGGTGTCCAGTCGTCCAGTCATGTCCGACTCTTTGTGACCCTACGGACTGCAGCCCACCAGGCTCTTCGGCCATGGGATTCTCCAGGCAAGAACACTGGCGTGGATTGCCATTCCCTTCTCCAGAGGATCTTCCTGACCCACGGACGGAACCTGGGTCTCCTGCATTGCAGGCAGATTCTTTACCGTCGGAGACACAGGGTATACTTCCCTCCTTGCTATGTGGTTATATCACTCATATGAAATTCAGCTGGGTTCATTTGTTTCTGTTTGCATTCAGTTTGTTTTTCCCTCATATTTTGATTTAGTTTAATATTTTAAGTGTGTAGGAGATTAACAGCCTTCTAAAAGTCAAAATGACACCAGAGGATTCCCTGGCGGTGCAGTGGTTAGGACTTGGCTCTCTCACTGCTGTGGTCCAAGAACTAAGATTCCACGATCCATACAGGCGGGGCCAAAAACAATTTCCAGTATTTTGCAATTATAAATAATGTGACAATAAATTTTCTTTTTGTTGAAAGTGTCTTAACAGTACATTCCTAGAGGTGGATTTCTGGGTCAAAGGGTAAAATCATAGGTGGGGTTTTTTGTTTGTTTCTTTAATTGTGATTTTAAAAATTTGTAAAATTTAACTCCTTTGCCATTTTTAAGCATACAGTTCAGTAGTGGTGAGTGCTGTGTTATACTCAGTCTCTTCAGTCGTGTCTGACTCTTTGCGACCCCATGGACTGTAGCCCACCAGCTTCTCTTTCTGGGGGATTTTCCAGGCAAGAATACTGGAGAGGGTTGCCATGCCCTCCTCCAAGGGATTTTCACGACCCAGGGATCGAACCCGTGTCTCTTATGTCCCCTGCATTGCAGGCAGAGAAGCCTGGGAAATGGCAAATTAAAACAGTGAGATGCAATACACACCTATTGGAATAGCTGAAGTTCAAAAACACGGGCAGCACCAAGTGCTGGAGAGCATGTGGAGTGATGGGAACTCTCATTCATTTCTGATGGGATTGCAAAATGGTACAGCCACTTTGGAAAACAGTTTGGAAGTTTATTATAAAGTGAAACATACCTTTACTATAAGATCCATTAATCACT
>NW_011495071.1:8681456-8684096 GCF_000754665.1 Bison bison bison
CTCATTCACTACTGCTGGGAATGCAAAATGGCACAGCCACTTTGGAAAACAGTTTGGAAGTTTATTATAAAGTGAAACATACCTTTACTATAAGATCCATTAATCACTCTCCTTGGTATTCACCCAAGGAGAATTGAAAACTTAGTTCTACACAAAACCTCCACATGGATGTTTATAGTGGATTTATTCATAATTGTCAAAACTTGGAAGCAATTGTGATGTACTTTAATAGGAGAATGGATAAACAAACTGGTAGCTGCATCCATACAATGGAATATTATGCAGGGATTAAAAAGAAGTGGGCTATCAAGTCACAAAAGGACATGGAGGAAGCCTGAATGTTTATTGCTAAGAAGATAATTTGAAAAGGCTACATACTGCATGATTCCAGTGATATGACATTCTGGAAAAGGCAAAACGAAGAAGATGGCAAAAAGATCAGTGATGGCCACAAAGTGGGGCTGGAGGGGAGGCAGGAAATGGTCATCCCTGTGGAGCACAGGGGATTTTTAGGGCAGGGAAAATACTTTGCATGATATTGTAATGGTAGACCATGGTATAATACATCTGTCAAAACCCATAGGATCTACAGCACATTTCAGGGTTTTTTTTTAATATTTATTATTTTTATTTATTTATTTGGCTGTGCTGGGTCTTCCTTGCGGCATGTGGGATCTTTAGCTGTGGCATTTGGAATCTATTTCCCTGACCAGGTATAAAACTCCACCCGCTGCATTGGGAGCTTGGAGTCTTAGCCACTGGACTACCAGGGAAGTCCCTATAGGATGTACCGCATTAAAAGAGAACACTAATGTAAACTATGTACTTCAGTTAGTAATAATAATGTATTAGTATTAGCTCATCAATTGTGAAAAAACAAAGAAACTAAAACAGTCAAACTTAGGTTTAGATTTGTTAAACTTTTGTCAATATTACTAAGAAACAGTCCCTCTCAAATATCTGTGGGTAGCACACATTCAAGAATAATTTCATTTTCCACTTGGGACCATGTGGAAACTATTTGAGAGATTTCTGTTGTTTTGCTTAACTCTTCAAGCTCTTTTAGTATCATGTGTTAATTAAGTCTACTTGTTTTAATAGCATTTAGCCAATATTCTCATCATGTGTCCAAGAGTGTTGTAAAGTCAAATGTGATATGTGTTTTCCTAAGATATTTCATCTTTGGGAAGATCCAGAAATATAATCTTTTTAATGTTCCAAAGAAAGCCATGATGATCACAGTTGAGGTCAGGTCATAGTAACAAATAACTATGTGCCATACATGGCATATGGCACAAAAAATGTTTCTGGATTTTCAGTGGAAAAAATGACCTTGTTCATCTTTATTTTTACTAACCGTGTCAATTGCATTATCAACTTACCTTCAACATCCTTTTAAATCAATGCCTAAAATCGTAAGTTGCTTTTCTTCAGTCCTTCCCATAAATCAGAACAGGACTAAAGCCAATAAAATCGCGAGTATTTTTCATCTAGACTCATATATAGACAAATTTTAAAAAAGATGAATTAATATTACAAATGTTCCTCAGCCACTATTGCACATACCACATTAATTTCTGAGTACTTCTGGAACCACAAATTGGAACAGGAGGAAAAGCAAGAGGATTTGACTAGTTAATGTATTTCTTTTCTTCCCTAAGTGCTTCAGTGGCTGAAATCCTCCCCTGGCACAAACCATAGAACTTTGTGGCATTTGGATACAGTCACCTCATGTTTCCAGGACATGGGTTATGAGATGTGAAGTGCTTCTCTGGGCCTGAACAGTGTTATTACTAGAGCCGATGTTTAGGGTTTGGGTTCTCCTGTACCAGTGCCAAGCCTCGGATGCCGATTGAGAGAGGAAAACAATTTTCAGTGTGTTTGTGATTTATGGGGCTTAGGGTGTTACTCAAAGGGAACAGGGTGGAGGGGTCAGAGTGAAAGCAAACTGTGGGGCCCTGTACCCAGTTCAGAGGAGTGGAGCCCTGTACCCAGGTCAGAGGTGTGGGGCCCTGTACCCAGGTCACAGGACAGACATCTCTGCAACTGATGGAGCCCTGTATCTACTGCTGCCATAAGCCTTTGGATCTAAACTAGCCAGTTCCCTGACCCCATATTAGGTAAAATACCCACCCAATGCATCCTAAAAAGTGAAAGTGTTAGTTGCTCACTGGTGTCTGACTCTTTGTGATCTCATGAACTGTAGCCCGCTAGGCTGCTATGTCCCTGGAATTCTCCAGGCAAGAATACTGGAGTGGGTGGGTAGCCATTCCCTTCTCCAGGGAATAGGTCAAACCTGCATCTCCTGCGGGCAGATTCTTTACCATCTGAGCCACCAGGGAAACGCCCATAGCATCTTAACCAATCACTAATGCCATGCTAGTAAAGTAATGCTCAAAATTCTCCAAGCCAGGCTTCAGCAGTACCTGAACCGTGAACTTCCTGATGTTCAAGCTGGTTTTAGAAAAGGCAGAGGAACCAGAGATCAAATTGCCAACATCTGCTGGATCATGGAAAAATCAATAGAGTTCCAGAAAAACATCTATTTCTGCTTTATTGACTATACCAAAGCCTTTGACTGTGTGGATCACAATAAACTGTGGAAAATTCTGAGTGATAGGAATACCAGACTACCTGACG
>NW_011495071.1:8684790-8695937 GCF_000754665.1 Bison bison bison
CGTGCGAAGAGTTGACTCATTGGAAAAGACTCTGATGCTGGGAGGGATTGGGGGCAGGAGGAGAAGGGGACAACAGAGGATGAGATGGGTGGATGGCATCACTGACTCGATGGACGTGAGTTTGAGTGAACTCCGGGAGTTTGTGATGGACAGGGAGGCCTGGCGTGCTGCGATTCATGGGGTCGCAAAGAGTCGGACACGACTGAGCAACTGAACTGAACTGAACTGAATGCCACTCTTCCAGTAGGAATTTTCTCGGTCTTGAGGCTATAAAAATTGGCTACTAGTCCTTGAAAGGGGTTGGCTTTCTCTTGAGCCAGCTCTCTGTTCTAACTGCATCTCCCACTCTAATAAACTTTAGTCTCTTCTCATTCTGCCTCATACCTGGAAACTCTTTTCCAACCCACACACAGACCATGACACAAACCTTTTAGGAATGTACCTTTTCATATAGTTTGACTTTGGGTATCTGGTAAATGATTTGCATAATTAAAAAGCCAAATTAAATCAAAAAGGAGAAAAATATCAAACTCTTAAGACCATGGCAGTGATATGGATTTTACTGAACACATGATGGGGAAATAAAAGGGAGGATTATAGGAGACACATCGCCACAAAGCAAAACTCCTAAATTAGACAGTCTTTCTGGTTTCACCCCGTCTCTTCAAGCCTGAACAACCTCTAAAAACCCCCTCTGTTGTCCCAGCTCGTATCTCTCACCTAGCAGCACAAAAGCCGTGCACTTAGCACAACAGCAGAAACCAGCTGTTGTTCCAGCAGGCCCCTGAGCAGATGCCTGAGCATTTTAGATCATACCACTATATCTTCCATGACACAATTCTGCAAAGATAGAAGCATTAAGTTTTCTCCAGATCTGGTTTATTTTTTCTCAATCACTGCAACTCACACTCATAAGCAATTTGAACTTCCTCCCTAAAGTCAGTTGCTGTTGGTTCTTTCTTTTTTAAATTTAATTTTATTTATCTATTTAATTAATTCTGTATTTATGTATTTCTGGCTGGGTCTTCGTTGCTGCGCAGACTTTTCTCTAGTTGTGGAGAGTGGGAGCTATTCTTTAGCTGCAGTTCATGGCCTTCTCGTTGCAGAGACTTCTCATATTGCAGAGTACAGGCTCTAGGACACATGGGCTTCAGTAGGTGCGGCTCCCAGACTCTAGAGCTCAGGCTCAATAGTTGTGGCACGTGGGCTTAGTTGCTCCGTGGCATGTAGGATCTTCCTGGATCAAGGATTGAACCCATGTCTCTTGCATTGGCAGGCAGATTATCACTGGACTACCAGGGAAGCCTGGTGTTGGCTCTTTTGACCAAGACTCTCGAGTCTTCCAGCCTCCAAATAGAAGATGGGGATTTCCCTGGTGGTCCAGTGGCTAAGGCTCCATTCTCCCAATACAGGGGCCCTGGGTTTGATCCCTGGTCAGGGAACTAGTTCGTTCCCACATGCTGCTACTAAGGCCCAGAGCAGCCAAATCAATAAATAAAAATAAACATTAAAAAATATTTTCAAATAGAGATGACCCCTGCTTTGGCAACAGTGGGTTTGAACCAGCTGTTATCTGAAACACAGTCCTGGAAGAGAAAGAAATATTATCAAGTCAGTAGAGATAGTGCTTAAGTCCAGACCACAACGATCACCTCAAAGGGAGTGTTTACAACCTCTCAGAACCAAGAAGTGCCTTTGTTTCCCCAAGCAGTGGTGGGGAGGGGGGTGTCATCCCAGCACTTCATTTGTACTGTGGTCACACGGTACTTTATATTTCTAGCATAGGAATAGAGAGCATTTTGCAGTAATTCACCCACAGTAATTTACCCATAGAATGTTGACCACAGGTAACCTCTGGCTGTCCGCTGCTGGAATGCCAGCAGAGTCAAAGGCTGTGTCTTGTTTAAGGATATCTCAGATCACAAAGGTGAGGCCTTGGTCCCAGGCTGATGGACATACTGTCTTAGAGGATCCTGCCAACTTCAAGGTCTTTCTCGGTGCAGAAAGCTGGCTGGTTAACTACCCACAGTGTAGGCACAGCAAATTTGCTGAGTTTGATTTTGGACACATTGAGTTTGAAGTACCAGTAGGCTATCCAGCAGCTGTTGAGGAAGCAGCTGGAACCTGAACTTTGAAAGACAAATTCAGGCTGAAGACATAGATTTGGGAATCATTGGGAGAGAGGGGAGGGGGCATGGTGAGCACAGAAAGAAGACAGGAGAGGGTAAGGTCCAGAGGCCAAGGGTGGAGGAAGTGGTCACTGGTGTCAAGTGCTTCAGGAAGATAGATTAAAAACACAATAGTATTCATTGGACAAGTAAAGTCTTTGAAGAGGACAGGTTATGGGTGGTGGGACCAAGTATCTTGAAGAGGAGATGGGCATTTTCGCTAAGATTTCAGATTAGGGGAAAATGAAAAACAAAACAAAACACCAGCAACAATAACCACAACAGACTGTGATATGGGCAGAAGGTTAAACAAATCTTTATATTATCTCCTTTGCATAGAGAAATGAGCATTTTGTGGCTAAAGTTTAGAGGGAATTGGGGGTAGAAACAGACTATTCTGTATATCAAACAACAATGGAGGACTTCCCTGGGGGTCCAGTGGTTAAGAATCTGCCTACCAATGTAGGGGACATGGGTTTGATCCCTGGTCCCAGAAGATCCACATGACAAGGGGCAACTAACCCCGTGAGCTGCAACTCCTAAGCCCGGGCTCCACAACTACTGAAGCCCACATGCCCTAGAGCCCATACTGGGCAACAAGAGAAGCTACCCCAATGAGAAGCCCGAGCACTGCAACTCGAGAGAGCCTGCATGTAGAAATGACGATCCAGTGCAGTAGAAATAAACAAATAAATAATAACAATGGAAAGTTGGAGTCTGGTGGCTCGAGAAAGAGGGGAAATCTCAAAAGGAAGAGGAAGACAAAGGGAAAACATGTCTCAGAGAAAACATGAAGTTGGGGCCTGACAGATGTGAGAGAGAAGCTAGAGAAAAACCAGGGGAGTTTTAGAGATTGCACTATGTTCTAACCTGTACTGGGAGCCACGTGTCTCAGAAAGGTGTGCAGAATATTTCAGCCTTCAATCAGTGGTGCTTTGGGAAAGAAAGGATTCAGGCAGTGTCCAGGGTGGGGTGATGGAGACAGTTTAAGAAGAAGTCCAGGCCAGAGTGGAGGTGAAGAGTTTAATGTGCCAACTAAAAACTGTCACTAGCCACCAGTCACTGAACTTTGACATACCCTGAAGGGAATTCAGAACCAAGAGCAGGAATGAGGCACTCTGTGCTCTGGGAAAAACAGGCAGAACAGGCCTTCAGATAGTTATTTTCAGGAGATTTTATGAACCCAAATTCTTGTACCTTCTTATATCTAAAAAAGCACTACAATCATTAATGGAGACATCTGCTTCTCAGGACTAGCAGCAAACTTCCTGTGACCAGCAGCAGCCTTCTGTAAAAACATGTGTGAAAAGATTGCACGTCTGCCCAATTACCTACCAAAATTACAAATATATATTCACCTCCCCTCTTACGTCTTCTGAGCAGTCCCTCAGAACTATCTGAGAGACTGTCTGCTGGCCTATAGTCCTCGTTTTACTCTAAGTAAAACTTAACTCACAACTTTCTTGTTGTGCATTGTTTTCAGTGGACAAATGCAAGCAGGAAATTAAAGCAATAGAGGCCAGGGGAAGGCTCAGACCCCCAAGTATCCTTGGCTTTAGTAGAGAACACCAGGCTCTCAATATATTTGGGATAGGATCTTAGATATTTTGAATATTATTTGAATATTTTTAAAAGGGATAAATTTTTGAGGCCACTACTAAGGCTGCCCAGGCAGATATCTAACTAGAGTGTTTAAGTAAACAAATGAATAGGGCCTGGGCTAGGAGTGTGAGCTATTTCCGGCCTGTGACCTCTTTTTCTTACTGACAATGAGGTAATCTCCTGAGGATGCTGAGAAAACGTGACAGAGCTTGAGGAAACAGTTTGGAAATAGCAGCTTGGGAATCCCCCATCACAATCTGTTTCCCCTTAAACTGCGTGTGAGCAGGCAGGTCTTAAACAGTTTTTGCATCCCCAGGGCATGTGTAGCAGCTCAATACACGTCGGAGTAAACGGATGAGTGGAGGAGGACAAGTGACTGAGTCTGGCTGTGGAGGTGGTGCAATCCTAAAGCCTGGTTCAGAACACTGACCACCAATCCGTACTTAAAAAAAAAATCAAGGCTGGAGGGGAAGAGAAAGAATAGCGCCCGTGGTCAGTTCAGTTCAGTCGCTCAGTCGTGTCCAACTCTTTGCGATCCCATGAATCGCAGCACGCCAGGCCTCCCTGTCCATCACAAACTCCCGGAGTTCACTCAGACTCACGTCCATCAAGTCAGTGATGCCATCCAGCCATCTCATCCTCTGTCGTCCCCTTCTCCTCCTGCCCCCAATCCCTCCCAGCATCAGTCTTTTCCAATGAGTCAACTCTTCGCTCAAGGTGGCCAAAGTACTGGAGTTTCAGCTTTAGCATCATTCCTTCCACAGAAATCCCAGGGCTGATCTCCTTCAGAATGGACTGGTTGGATCTCCTTGCAGTCCAAGGGACTCTCAAGAGTCTTCTCCAACACCACAGTTCAAAGGCATCAATTCTTCGGCACTCAGCTTTCTTCACAGTCCAACTCTCACATCCATACATGACTCCTGGAAAAACCATAGCCTTGACTAGACGGGCCTTTGTTGGCAAAGTAATGTCTCTGCTTTTGAATATGCTATCTAGGTTGGTCATAACTTTCCTTCCAAGGAGTAAGCGTCTTTTAATTTCATGGCTGCAATCACCATCTGCAGTAATTTTGGGGCCCCCCAAAATAAAATCTGACACTGTTTCCACTGTTTCCCCATCTATTTCCCACAGTCCAAAGTCCTGTTCCTTTAGAATCCACCTGCCAATGCAGGAGACTCAAGAGAGGCGGGTTCGATCCCTGGTTCTAGAAGATCCCTTGGAGTAAGAAATGGCAACCCACTCCAGCATTCTTGCTTAGGAAAAATCCCATGGACAGAGAAATTTGGCAGACCACAGTCCGTGGCGTCGCAGTCTGAGACGACTGAGCCACGGCACACACACAAAGTCCTGCTCCTTTAGGGGGCGGGGCTGGGGCAATTCGCCCATGCTCTTCAATTGACCAATCCCCGCCTCAAGGGGGCGGGGATTTCAATCTGTTTCCGCCCCACCTCTGTAAAGCACTGAATGTGTTTGGGCACCGTTCAAACGGGCCAATGAACGCTCGATGTTTCCTGTGGTTGGTTCTCACCGATTGGCCAGAGTTCGTCGCCCCTCCCTCCTTGACATGCCTCTTGCCCTACCCTTTCTCACACAAGATGGCGGCGCCCAGCGGAGTAGAGGCCGCGCCTGGGGTTTGCTGAGGCTCGTTCCCTTCCCTCTTGCTCCCTTAGGCGCAAAGCGCCGCGAGCCCAGAGAACGGGGGCCGGGAGGGGACAGGGGCACCTGCGTAGCTGGACCGCGAGCCTGCGCCCAGCCTGCGCCGCCCCCACCCGGCCCCGGCCTGGCCCGATCCCTTCCGTTCCCGGTGTTCTCTCGATCTGACCCATTGCCCGGCCGTGGTACGCCACCAGCAGGCCTCCAAAGCTGAGATTTTTCCTCCAGCCCGGGATCACTTCGACTTTAGAGATGTTTGGCTTCTTTCTTCCCAAACAGACCGCCTTCAAAACCGGCAGTCCTGGACCAGCACCTGGCCCCCTTTCCCTCCCGAGACTCCACTTCTTCTAACCCAGTTTTTCCTCAGTTTCTCTCTGATTGGAGAGACGGTTCACTTCCCTTCCAGATTAATCCCTGAGCTCCCTTCCCCCCAAATATTGACAACCCTGATACCCCCCTCAGCCGGGAGCCAGACTTCTCTGGGACCAACCCCATAGCCCTATCATGGAGGCTGTGTACTTGGTAGTGAATGGGGTGGGCCTGTTGCTGGATGTGCTGACCTTGGTGTTGGACCTCAACTTCCTGCTGGTGTCCTCCCTCCTGGCTTCCTTGGCCTGGCTCCTGGCCTTCATCTACAACCTGCCACACACGGTACTGACTAGTCTTCTGCACTTGGGCCGTGGAGTCTTACTTTCACTGCTGGCCTTGATTGAAGCTATGGTCCGCTTCACCTGTGGGGGCTTGCAGGCCTTGTCTACGGTACTGTACAGCTGCTGTTCTGGCCTGGAGAGTCTAAAGCTCCTGGGGCACCTGGCCTCCCATGGGGCGCTTAGGAGCCGGGAGATCCTCCACCGAGGTGTCCTCAATATGGTCTCCAATGGCCATGCTTTGCTGCGTCAGATCTGTGATGTCTGTGCCATCACCATGAGCCTGGTGGCCTACGTGATCAATAGCCTGGTCAACATCTGCCTCATTGGCACTCAGAACTTCTTCTCCCTTGTGCTGGCCCTGTGGGATGCAGTGATGGGACCACTGTGGAGGATGACAGATGTAGTGGCTGCCTTCCTAGCCCACATTTCCAGCAGTGCTGTGGCCATGTCCATTCTTCTCTGGACCCCCTGCCAGCTAGTGCTGGAGCTCTTGGCCTCAGCTGCCCGCCTCCTGGGCAGCTTTGTGCTTGTCAATCTCACTGGCCTGGTGCTGCTGGCTTGCGTGCTGGCAGTGACAGTGACTCTGTTGCACCCAGACCTCACCCTGAGGCTGGCCACCCGGGCGCTCAGTCAGCTCCATGCCCGGCCATCCTACCACCGGCTCAGAGAGGATGTTGTGAGGCTCTCTCGGCTAGTTCTGGGCTTGGAGGCCTGGCGCCGAGTCTGGAGCCGTAGCCTGCAGCTGGCGAGCTGGCCAAACCGGGGAGGGGCCCCTGGAGCCCCGCAGGGTGGCCCTAGGAGGCTGCCCTCAGCCAGGACATGGCGACAGGATGCTCTTCCTGAAGCTGGGCCCCGATCGGAGGCAGAAGAAGAGGAGGTCAGGATGGCCAGAGTGACGGCTGCCCGGGGCCGGGAGAGGCTCAACGAGGAGGAGTCTGTAGCTGGGCAGGACCCGTGGAAATTGCTGAAGGAGCAGGAGGAGCGGAAGAAGTGTGTCATCTGCCAGGACCAGAGCAAGACAGTGCTGCTTCTGCCTTGTCGGCACCTGTGCCTGTGCCAGGCCTGCACTGAGATCCTGATGCGCCACCCCGTCTACCACCGCAACTGCCCACTGTGCCGTCGGGGCATCCTGCAGACCCTCAATGTCTACCTCTGAAGGTTTCCTCCCTCCCTTCTGCCCACCCCTCCATGCTCCACGCAGCCACCTGCGCTCAGACAGCGTTCACACCTGATCTCTGGGTCCCGGCCTGCATCCCCTGCTGCCCCGACAGTCATCGTGCTGAGTCTCTAAGCTGCATCTCCAGGACTTTGAAATGGGAAACCCTGGAAGACTGTGACTTGGGTAGGGGCAGGGTAACAGCTTTTCCTTACCCTGTGTGTCCTGTGATGCCGAGGGTGGTGAGGGTGTCATTCTGGAAGGCCCTGGAGACTGTTCACTGTGGACTCCCCTCCAGCCAGGGCCCACCCTGATGTTAGCGGTGGGGACTCCCCCTGCTTCGCTTCTGGTTTTTCTGTTGCGGATTTGTAGGTTCTCTCCCTGCACCCTCCCCACTTCCTTCCCAGCTTCTTCAGCCATGCACATCAATGTCATTTGGGTATTTTGGCAATTCAAGGGCCTTAGAATTATCTTGAACATTTGCTTTCAGCTGGAGCTGCTATGCTCTGGCAGGCTTTGGGGGTAGTATCTCTCAGGTGCCCTTTGAGCTGCTTCTACCTGTTGTGATCTTACAAGGCTCCCTCCTTACCTGACCCAACAGCTGGGATCAAGAATTACCCCCCAGGTGTGTGTGTATATGTGTATGTTTGCACCTGGCTTTGGGACCATGTACCCTCTGATACCCGGCATCACTGGGAACCTCAGGAGGGATAACCAGATTTCTGTTCCTCTTCCTTTCACTCCCCACATCACAGAGAGAAAAATGGCATTCCCCTTCTGTCCGTCTCTCCCTGCCACTGGGGAGGGCAGACTGTGCACATTTCACTAGAGTCCAAATACAGAAGAAGCCGGGGCTGAGGGGCATGCAGCTCCCTGAGGGGTCCGTCTGGCCCAGGATTCAATGAATAAAGTTGTGTTACAGCTCTGATGGCCTCTGCATGCATCTTCGCACGGGTGAACGGTTGGTTATGCTAATGGATGCTGCAGCAGGGTCTTTCAGTCCCAAGTGTAGTTGATGGGGGAACTGGCAGGGGAAGAGCTGGATAGGGTGCCTTGGGGAGAGCCCGTGCCCTGTGTGGCTAGATTTGCTTTTACCTTCTCCAATTTGTGCCCTCTCATATGCATGGCTTTTGGAAAGCTATCCCTATCTTTTCCAGGCTTCCCTGGTGGCTCAGTCAATAAAGAATCTGCCTGCAGTGTGAGAGACCTGTAGGGTTTGATCCCTGGGTTGGGGAGATCCCCCGGAGAAGGGCATGGCAACCCACTCCAGTATTCTGTCCTGAATCCCCATGGACAGAGGAGCCTGGCGGGCTACAGTCCATGGGGTCTCAAAGAGTCGGACACGATTGAGCGACTAAGCATAGCCCTATCTTTTCCATTTTGCCAGAATTGAGCCCTCGGAAAGAGGAATGTGAACTTACCCATTGAGCAAGTTTTTCCTCTAGTGCCACTCTTTCCAGGAGAGAACTTGGGGTTCCTGCTGCCTGGAGTCCGATCTATCCTGAGATCCCTGAAGGAGTTGGTGCTTGTCTTTGTGTCTCTTGGCAGAGAGTGGCGCTATGATGGGCTGGAGCATAGCTGCGGGGCCTCTTCTTGGAGAGCTGGGAGGCCTGCCTCTAGCTCATTTAATGGGCCCAGTCCCCATTGGTTATATCAATCCTCACATGACCTGCAAAGGGGTGGGGGGGGGCGCGGGACACTACCCCATAATTGTATGTTAAATGTAGGAGCGTAATGCCAGGGACAGCCTTCTGGAAGGAGGGGAGGGGGGAAAGGGGTAGGTCAGGAGGAAACGCTGAGGAGAGGCCCCTCCACTTTTGTGTTGAGAGCCTGAGCTGCTGTGGGCCTGGCAAGCCCAGCTTTGTTAGTCCTTGGGTTAGGGGCGGGACAAGGCAGGGAGACTTGAAGGGGCTCTGCGGCTAGCCTCAGACTTAGTGGCCCGGCCTATCACAGTGAGGGAGCATTCCCCACATCCACCTTGGAGTGGAGAGGCCTGAGGAAGGGCTTTTCTGCCCCCCTTCCCCCAACCCTGGAGGGGGAGATGACCAAAGGGAGGCTTAGTTACTTCCAGTCTCTGTTTAATGTGAGGATAAACATTTTATGAGAGAAGATAAACTTCCTGAGCTGGGAGCAAATAACCCCATTATCCCCCACCCCCATTTGGAATCCTACTGGGAGACCTCAAAACCCTTCCTCTACCTAATCGCCCTAGTAGCCAGGAGCTCAAGCTGTCTAGGGTCACTGCTGCATTCTGGAACTAGGGCGCCCCCTTGTGGCAATCTCCAAAATGACATCTCTAGACAGCCAGGGACACTTCACTTTCCTGGCATTAGGGACAGAGAAATAGTGTTCCAGTCATCCAGGAAACAGGCACATAGCCAGAGCAGCCATGGGTGAAAATCCCAAGTTCCTTTTTGTTGGTCAGGGCAGGGACGTGTGTCTTGAAGCTCCAGCCAGTTCTTATGACATCTTCGAGTTAGAAAAAAGGTGTGCCTTCTTGGGAGGCCGGAGTCCCCCACCAGGACACCATCCCTAGCAGGGTGCTCCTGTTCACAAACTACACCGCTTGGGGGGCAGCTCCGTGGACTGGGCCTCTTCATCACCTGGGCCTGTTTTCTGTATCTCCTGGTCCATAGCTCCATCTAGCCTAAGAGCCCTCCCTTCTGCCTGAACACCCTCTCCCTCCACCCTGCTCCCTTGTCTCCCCATTCTCAGAATCAAAGTATCTCCACCAGTAAAGAGAGACTGAAGCCAGTAGGAGGGTTTTATTAGATTTATTGAATGATCTCTGAGAAAAAGGGCCCAGGAGCAGGAGGGATGAGGGAAGACCCAGAGAGACAGGGGACCAGAAAACGAGCACTGCACCTTGGGGTCCCGGGCCAGAGCAACTGGGGGGAACTACCGAACTCCTTTGATCTAGGGCAGAAATCCAGCCACTGCCCCATGCTGCCAGCCCTCATCTCAGCCTTGATCCCCATTCCCTGCCGGCAGCAGAACGGAGAGGCCCCCACCCCACCTCTGCAGTCATTCAGGACATTCCAGGGGGGCCAGCCCTCCCGGGTGATGGGGCCGTCGGTGTCACCTCCTCCTCCCCTAGGAGTGAGACAGCATGAGCTCACTTTGCAGTGGGCATCAAGCAAAGACAGGGGAGTTGTGCCAGTCAGAATACACTAGAAATCCAGAGAAGGTGCTGTCTGTCTTGATGCTGGCGTAGATGCCAATATAATCCCCCACGCCCACCTGTACCCACACCTGGTCTTCAGGCTCCAGCCTCACCATGGCGCCCCCGGAGAGCGAGGCTGGCTTGGGCCACCCCCCGAAGAACTGAAAGAAAGAGGCGATAGACTCGCCATTCTTGACCAGATCAAACTGCAGGCTAGCCCGGTAGACGGTGGCGTGGACGGCGAAGTAGTAGACCCCGGGCACCTGGCAGGTGAACTTGCCGGTGACGGCGTCGTAATGTCCCTGCTCGTTCACCAGCACGCGGTCGAAGGGTAGGGGCGCGTCCGACGGCGGGGGCACCCGGCTCTCAGAGCGCTTAGCGCTGAAGGCGGAGCGCGGAGGCACCGAGCACTCGCCCGCCGGCCCGGTTGCCCCCATGGGTCCCGCCTCTCCTCGCGGCCCGGGCTCCCCACGCGGCCCCGGGAGGCCTGAGGGTGGGAAGGGGAGGGAAGCAGAGCGGTTAGGGTGAGCCCGCCGGGGTCCTCCCGCACCCTCCCTCAGCCTCCCAGCCGCCCCTTCCCGGCTGCGGCCGCCCTGCGCCCCAGGACCCCCATCCCCGCTTCCTGCAGGGCTCGGGGCGGATCTGAGGGTCCCAGGGGTTCCGGCTCCCGCCGCTGAGTCACTCCTCTGCGGGCTCCCCGATCTGACGGGGTCGGGCGGGGACGGGAGCGGCGCCCCCTGGCGTGAACCCCTAGC
>NW_011495071.1:8696314-8714246 GCF_000754665.1 Bison bison bison
GGCCTCTGGTCGTCTGTGGGCCGGGCAGGACAGGAGTCGGGACCAAGAATCCTGGGACCTGTCTCGGTCCCCACTCCCGGCGCGGCCGGCTCGGTCCCCACCCCACTGCCGTGTCCCTGAGCGAGGCTGAGTGGCCGCGTGGGGAAGAAGAAGAGGGGTCCCTAGACCTGGGAACCTCTAAAGCCCCGCGCCGAGGGAAGGACAGACCGGACCTCCCTCCTCCTCCGGCCCCGGCCGGCGCCCAGTCTTTCCCACAGTCCCCTCCCCCAGCCCCATCTCCCCGCCCCACTCACGCCCCTCCCGGCGCCCGGGGCTGCTCGCTCTTCGGGGCTCTGGCTAATTCAGACCCTCCAGGTGACCCCAGCGCTGTCTTCCCTGCGCTTCTCTCCAGCCAGGCTCCCCCCGCCCCCGGTGTCTCCCTGGTCCTGGTTCGTTCCTTGCCGGCTCTGCTGTGCTCCTCCCAGACTCCAAGAGGAAACCAGTTGCTCGGGGGCCAAGAGCCCGGGCCGGGAAGTAGCAGGGAAATAACTCGTGGTGTCGCGCGGCGGCCGGCCAAAGTTTCGGGGAGAAAGGAGGGAGAGGTTTGAGGCGGGCACAGAGAGGCAGACCTGTGAGAGACAGACGCTCAGGGCATCCATAGCTCCAAGGAGCTGGAAGCAGAGATGATGCCGCGACAGAATCCAAGGATAAATCCAGAAGAAATAGAAGCTGAGAACTGAGGGTGGAGGGTTCTAGAGCAGTAGACAACTGGATGACCAGGGCTCAGAACAGACCCTGCCACATGACTAGACTCTAGATGACATTTTCTGTTGAATAAATGAAAATGTCAGAAGGCGGGGTGATAGAGAGCCTGAAAAACCAGATGGGAGATGGGGAAGGCAGAAGACAGGAAGTCAAGGTCAGAGACTTGGGTGGGAAGGGGTCCAGATTGTCAGTGGTACAGCATGAAGTCAGGCCAGCTATTTGAAGCAGCTGGGGAAAGTAAAGGGATGGGGGAGGATCTGGGAGGGTGGGAGGAACCCACTAGTCCCAGTGAGGACTCCTCTTCCCCTCCCTGGGAGGACCCCGAAGTGAGGGGGATGGGCAAAGTTCCATGTTGGGCCCCTTGCCTTGCTTCCCTGCCTGCCTACCCTGATGGGCAAAGGAGGGTGTGTAGCAGAGGGCAAGGGCCCCGCCTCAGGGTCAGGGCTGGGCACAAGCCTCCAGGCCAGCTGCCTCAGGCAGCCTGTTGCAGTTGAAGGGCCAGGGGGTGCCCAGTAGCGCCAGGCCAGACTGGCACTGGCGTTCTGCCTCCTGGCAGACAGAGCGGCAAGGGGGAAGGACACTGCCTAGTGGGGTGCAGTGGGGCACCAGCAGCCCGCAAAGGAGCCTCCGGAAATTCTGGTAGCAGGGCAGGCTTGTCAGGCTCTGTGGAAGGAAGAGAGGATCCCTCAGGCACCTGGCTCCCCAGGTTCCCTCCCTTCCTGGGGGCTCCTCCTTATCTCTGCTTGGAGCACCTTGTAACCTCTGAGGACCTCCACCACCTCTTCCTGGGTGGTCATGCCCACCCAGATGTTAGGGAAGGCCGTGGTGTTGTAGCTCAGACCGATGCACATCTCCACCTGGACAGGCTCACAGGCCAGCTCTGCAGGGAGGGGAGGGGAGGGTCACCCTGGGGAGCACTCACTAGCTGTGTGACTGGGGACAAGTCACCTAATCACCCTTTATGGGTCAGATGGGGCTTGTTGTGAGAACCAAAGGAGATAATACAGAAAGAAAGTGAAAGTGTCAGTTACTCAGTCATGTCCGACTCTGCGACCCCATGGACTGTAGCCCACCAGCCTCCTATGTCCATGGAATTCTCCAGGCAAGATCCTGGAGTGGGTTGCCATTGTTGTGAGAATCAAAGGAGTTAACATAAGATGTTAACATAATATAAGATGCCTTATATACATGTCGAGGGGTCCTGTTCTCGGGAGCCTACTCCAAGCATCTTTCGCCAGCCCTGGGCATCATGAAGGCACTTCAGTGATCTCAGGGAGCAAGGGTCACCAACATTGGCAGAACCACTAGCCATCTGGAAGGAATTCCCCTGGGCTCACCCACATTTGTGAGGTGGGCCCTGGAGAGAGCCTGTCTCTGTGTGGCAAAGGCCAGACTGGTTCTTGAAGCCCGAACCATCGGCTCCCAGATTCCCATTTGCCTTGGGGGTAACTCTAAATGCTGTTGCCATGGCTAGGGGAGAATCCCTTCAGGATTTGGTAAAGTGGTCCAGAGTCTGAACAGGGGGCCCCCAGCCCCCATCAGGAAGGATAGGGGTAACTGTTAAGAGGTGTGCCTGTGGGTTTCTCTGGACGGGCACCCAGCCTTCCCATGCCTGCCACCCCTGCCCGCAGTGCAGGGCAGGCTCCTCACCTGGGGGTGGGAACAAGGGGCTGCTGCAGTTGTCATCGGCGCAGTCTCGCCATGTGCTGCACATCCATTGTGGACTCTTACACCCTCCATCCTGGCAGGACAACTCTCCGGGCCTACAGGGGCCTGCAGGCACGGGGGGACATGTCTGAATCCCCATGACCTTCACTGTGCCTGAACCAGCGTCTAGAACCCTTCCCCATTCTTCTGGAGGCGCCCCTACTGCCCACACCCAAGCGCCCAGGGCCACCTACTCTCTGTGGCGTTGAGGGCCCGGTAGGTGGCTGAGAAGCCCCCAGCGCTGAAGCCATGGTCTGTCCTAAAGAGCACTGCCAGCTGGTGGCGCGAGGAGATGAGACGTGGGGGCGGCTCTGCTCCACAGAACCTGTCGACAGCAGGCAGCAATCCTGGCATTGGGCCCCCCTGGCTGGGCGAGTCTGCATGAGGCCTCTTACAGGCCCGGGGGAGACCCAGGTGTTCTGGACGATGCCAGAGGGGATGGGAGGCATAGTCATTGACTCATGGGAGGAAGACACACGTGTTCAGTAGACAAAGTACTAGACACACTGCTTGAACTTGAGCCACTTCCACCTGGGGAAAATCAGTGAGGGTTCTGGGGGAAGTGGAAATGGACCCAGGAGAACTGGGAGTGGGAGAGGCCTGGGGAGGGCTTCCTGGAGGAGGCAACGAAAGGAGTCGAGGCAAGAGGGACAGGCACAAAGGTGCGGAAGGACAAGCCTCTTTTTAAAAAGTGTGACAGTGAGGAGACCTCCAGCTTGGTGCAAGAGAGGACAATGAGGCTACTGAACGGGTGTGGTAATTTGTGGGCAGCCTTGACGTCAGGCTGTGGAGACAGGGGTGTATCCTTGGCTCTTCCTGTGGCTCTGCCCTGTACCTGTCCAGGAGGCTGAGGGCTCCAGAGCTGTGGGCCTCGTACACCTCCACGTAGTCAGACTTGCACTCATCCTGAGCTTCCAGGCTGAAGTTGTGGAAGAGCAGTTCGACGCCATGTCCAGCAGGCACTGAGATATGCCAGGTACAAAGCTGGGGGAGGGCACAGGTGGGGTAATTTATGGGTTCCTTCTCCTGTTCCAATCGGGGTCCCCAGGCTGAGCTCCAGACGGGCTTTCCCTGGTTGCAAGTTGGGTAGGGAGTGGGCGGGCTTGGCCTACACCACTCTCAACATCGTTGGTGGAAGGGCCTTTAACTTGTCTGGTCTCAGAGATAAGCTTACCCAGCACAGGAGCTGGGTACCTAGTAAGCACTTAATAATGTCCCCTTCCTGTTTGCTTGATCTCTGGTCTTTCCAGGTACAAGGAGTATCTGCCATGCCGTCCTCAATTGCACTAACCCCGCTGCTCAGGTGTGCCCACATGTGCCCCACTGCCCTCCCCATGGAGCGCTGGCTGGCTTACCTGTTGGTGAGGGTACTGCTGCAGGTAGCTGGGAGCAGAGAAAGTGCCCTCAAGCCCAGTCAGGTTCCCCCCACACCCTGTAGAGAGGAGGGGCGGAGGCTCATGAGTTTACTGGATCTGTGCCTTTCGCCAGTAGGCCTGGCAGTGACAGTGGCGAAGAATCTTGTCTGTGCCCATGGGAAACAAGTTCTGGGTCAGAAGGATGACCAGGCAGGTTTGGAGCTGGGCCAGGCCAGGGTGGGGTCCAGCCTGCACCTGGATCAGACGGTACCTGCCCCAAGGCTGATCGGACCTGTACCTGAAAACTTGGCACTGCAGTTGGTCTCGTCACTGCCATCAGCACAGTTGGCAAAACCGTCACACACCGAGTCACGCAGCAAGCAGACGAACTGGTCACAGGGGAACTCCTCATGGGCACAGCTCCCTGGGGGTAGGCATCTGGATTCAGAACCCTCTAGAGTCTCTACCCCTTTTTTAGGGCTGGGAGCGGCTGGAGTTGGCCAGTTGACGGGTAGCCGGGCATTTGGTGGGAGAACACTCACCATGTCCAGGGGCCACAGCCTGGTACCAGGCATGGAAGCCAGATCCTTCCACACTGCTGTCAGAGACGAAGGCCACCCGGAGGCGGCTGGCATTGGTGTTGAGTGTGGGGGGAGGCACCCTCCCACATACTCTGCAAGAAACCAGATTGGGGATGAGAGGGGCTCAGAGCTCAGGGCCAGCGGGAGTGGAGCCTGCCTGGGCTCTGTGGTCCTCTTTCCTGAAGTCCCATCCTGGGGACGATGTGTCAAAAAAGGTTCTGTTCCTTTCCAGCAGAGCTGTGACCTCCCTGGCACCTGCTTGTCCATCCTTGAACCATTGATTCATGGGAAAGACATGTGGGAGCTCCAGCTTCCAGATTTGGAAGCCAAGGTCAGAGAGGGGAAGTGACCTTCCCAAGGTCATATAGTAAGATGGTGGCAGAGCTGGGCGCAGAGGCCAAGTCTCTCCATTTCTTCCTCCCAGTCAAGAGTTTCCCTCTGCACCTCCCTGGTTCTGCCCTCCAGACAGTCATTCAGTACAGGGTGGAGAGAGTGGGGGTTGGGATCTCTGGGAACAGAGGAACCTACCTGAGGAGGGGGCCTTCAGGCTCGGGAGAGATTTCCAAGCGATCGAAAAGACAAGAGGCCACACTCTCTGTGCTGAGAGTTTCGATCTTGAGCTGTATTGTGTGGTCTGTGGCCACCTGGATATGCCACACGCAGTGGGTGTTGGGTGGGTAAGGGTCTGGGTAGTTGGGACTGCTGAAGAAGCCCCTTGGGCCGGGAAGGAGGCCCCCACAGGCTGCAGAGATGGAAGTGAGCGTTCAGAGGTCAAAAGAAGAGAGAGTTTTGTTTTTTTTTCCTCAAGGTGCCTCTTCCTGCATACCCCTCTCCTGCCATCTTGGGCCCTTCTCCAGGAAGATCAGCCCTGAGTACTCACCGGACTGGGGTGCGAGGCTCACTCCTGCCTCCGGTTGCCCTTTAGGGGTCCCAGTTGCCTGGGAGGTGGTGGTGGAGGTGGCAGGGGTAGTGCCAGTGGTGGCGAGGCCTCGGGAAGGCAGTGGATGGTAGGTGGCCCCCGGTGAGGTTGTAGCCTGCAATTCTGGAGGTGACAGGATGGGGGAGGGGGCTCAGAGGCTCTGGATCCCTTGGGGGCATGGGCAGAAGAGCTCATGGAGTCTCATCCTAAAGCCCTTCTTCCTGCAGGCTCTGGGGACTTACGGGCCAGGATGATGGCCACCAGCAGCCCGAGCAGCAGGAGCAGCAGGCCGGCCAGCAGGAGGACACACAGCCAGGAGAAGCGGCAGTCTGGCTGCAGCCGTCGGGGATGCCGACCTGCGGACACGCAGGGCGGAGTTTTGAGAGCCCTCTCCCTAGGGCGTCCCTTACCTACCACCCTGAGCTGCCAGGCCTGTCTTGTCCTACCCCCGGGTCACCCCCTGAGATGGTTACCATGCCAGGGAGCTCGGGCGCTGCAGTCGGCGTCCTCCCGGAGGGCGGGGAAGGGGCAAGGTGGCCCTGATTCAGGCTCGAAAGCAGGATTGCAGAACTCAGTCTGAAGGGAGAGATCTGAGGGCTGAAGGCCGGTGGCAGTGCTGCCTGGCAGGTGTGCTCACGGGGCACGGCGGCCCTAGGCAGGCATCTGGGGCTTGTGGGAGCGGCCCTGGTGGCCCTTACCTTGCTCAGCTCTGTCGTCTCCACACAGAGGACGATATCTGAGCAGTCCTTCATGGCTCTAGGCTCTGCATGGCTTTCTGGAGTCCCTGCGACAGCAGCGCAAGACCCCAAAGAGCCCACTTCCTGCCCCAGTCCCCCTCTCAAGGGGCGGCCTCTGCTCCCTGAAGCCGAGGGCAGTCGGGCTAGACCAGCTGTCCTGCTGCCCTAGGCAGACTGGCTCAGGCTGCTGGCTATTCTGTCTCTGTGTGGGGGAAGGAACAACAGCCAGAAGGAATTCTCAAAGGCATGGAATGGTCGCTTAATCCAACTCAGCTGAGGGTGCTGAAGTCGAGACCCTGGCACACAGCAGTGGTCCTTAAAGGCACAGGCCATGGCTGAGGACATCCTGCACAGGAAGCTGGGTGCTCTGTGTGGGCTGTGGCGGGGGGCTGGTCACCCCCTTTCTTAATCTCACTGAGGTGTTGAGTGAGTGCTGGGAGGGAAGAGGGGCAGTGGGGCATCTTGCAAGCATGAAGGAGCCTTCAAAGCCAGGTGTGAGGACTTGGCAGCTTCAAAGCCCGTGAGTCCCGAGGGCCCTGGACAAAAACAGCGGCCTTCTGCTCCTTCCAGGCTTCTGAGGTGGCTCAGGCGTAAAGAATCTGTCTGCCAATGCAAGAGACGGGAGTTCAGTCCCTGGGTGGGGAAGATCCCCTGGTGAAGGAAATGGTAACCCACTCTAGTATTCTTGCCTGGGAAATACCATGGACAGAGGAGCCTGGTGGGCTACAGTCCATGGGGTCGCAGAGAGTCAGACAACAGTTTAGCGACTAAACGACAATTGCTCCTTGGCATCTGGGTGACTGAGGCATTACCCAAGCTGGGTCTTTGAAAGTCCCACTAAAGCACCTGGGTGCCCAGGGACTAGAACATGGTGTGGGTGGGACATGGTGTGTAGGGGCTGCTTGTGAACTTGAGGGGTTGGCTGCTTCTTCCTGGGCCGCTTCAGGCTGCAGGAGAAAGGACAGAGGAGGAGAAGGTGCCTGAGGCCTTGGGCAGGGTCAGGGCAGGCCCTTCAGTAGGGCTGTGAATTCTGGTGGGTGGTGCCATCTGCTGTTGCAGGATAGAAAATCTGCCCTCTGCAAACTACATCACTCCGTGCCTCTCTCTCCAGGAGCGAAGTTCTCCTGGAAAATCCCCGCCTGGCTCAGCTGTCCGCAGGGAGACTGGAAAGGGATTGTCATCTGTTTTGACTCGGCCATGCTCGGGCTGAGTTGGGCAGGGCAGGAGGTGGGGAAGCAGTGTATTTTTTTTCTACTGTTTGTAGAATCTGTTACATACTAGCCCTGGGTGAGAGGTTCTGAGTGCAATTTCTCTCCTTGCGTCACTGTGAGTCCGCATAATCCTTTAACAAATGATGGCCTACAGCTCAATCTCCTGGGAGGTTCAGTAACTTCCTCAAGGTCACACAGCTGGTGAGATACCGAGACAGGAGTTGAACCCAGGACTGGGAAAATCCAAAACGCACATTTTCTCAGACACCTCTGTGCCTCTACACTGGCCCCAGGCAGGCTGGTGACAGAGGGGAGCTAAGTGAGGAGCCCAGCGGGGAGAGAAGCAGGGAGGCTGTGTCTGTGACCCTGAGGCAGCTTTCCTCACACGCACACATCCAGCTCCTCTCTCTTTCTTTTTATTTATTTTTAATTTTAATTTTTTTAAACACCAAAAACATTTTTGTATTGGAGTATATAGCCAATTAACAGTGTGATAGTTCCCAGTGAACAGCAAAGGGACTCATACACACATACACATGTAGCCACTCTCCTCCCAACCCCTCTCCCATGCAGGCTGGCTCAGAACATTGAGCAGAATTCCCTGGGCTATGCACTAGGTCCTCATAGGTTACCCATTTTATATATAGCAGTGTGCCTCAGTCCATCCCAAACTCCCCCTGGCAAACGTAAGTTTGTTTTCTTAAGTTTGTGTCTCTCCTTTTATTTTTAAAAAAATATTTATTTGGCTGCGCCAGGTCTTAGTTGCCCTAAATCTTTGATCTTCGTTGACACATGCAGTCTCTTTAGCTGAGGCATGTGGGATCTCATTCCCTGACCAGGGATCCAACCTGGACCCCTGCACTGGGAGCTCAGAATCTTAGCCTCTGGGCCACCAGGGAAGTTCCCTGCTCCTCTCCATTCACCCGCGGAGGGCCCTGGGGCACTTTTGTCTAGGGGAGAAAGCTTTCCTGGGTCCTAAGGCTGGACTGTTTGTAGGGGGTTTAAAAGGTCAAAAGTATTGTCCATAAATAACACAGGCATTGTTTGTCCTTCTCCCTTTCATTCCTGAGCACACAGCATGGTTTCATGAGGCTGCCTGAAGTGAAGCAGGTGAGAATCCAGCCAGGTGTTAATGAGATTTGTAAAAATGTAAATATTATCCTTCTTCCTCAGTTCTTTTTGTTTTGGAAAATGTAGTTTTATTACTCAGCCATTAAAAAGAGTCCATTTGAATCAGTTCTAATCAGGTGGATGAAACTGGAGCCTATTATACAGAGTGAAGTAAGCCAGAAAGAAAAACACCAATACAGTATACTAATGCATATATATGGAATTTAGAAAGATGGTAACAATAACTCTGTGTGAGAGACAGCAAGAGAAACACAGATGTATTGAACAGTCTTTTGGACTCTGTGGGAGAGGGCGAGGGTGGGATGATTTGGGAGAATGGCACTGAAACATGTATAATATCATATGTGAAACGAATCGCCAGTCCAGGTTCAATCCATGATACAGGGTGCTCGGGGCTGGTGCACTGGGATGACCCAGAGGGATGGGATGGGCACGGTGGTGGGAGGGGGTTCAGGATGGGGAACACATGTACACCCATGGCGGATTCATGTCAATGTATGGCAAAACCACTACAATATTGTAAAGTAAAAAAATTTAAAAATAAATAAAACAGAGATTAAAAAATAAATAAATACAGAATCCAAACATGGCTAAAAAAAAAAAAATTTAAGGGAATTCCCTGGCAGCCCAGAAGTTAGGACTCTGTGCTTCCACTGCAGGGGGTCACTGGTTCGATCAGGTGGTTTAATCCCTGGTCACAGAACTAAGATTCCACAAACTGTGTGGTGCAGCCAAAAAAAGAAAGAAAAGAAAGAAAATGTTACTTATGTTAGCATATAAAAGATTTACTGTTATTTTAAAATTTTATTTAAAAATTAATAAGTATTTGGATTCCTTTCAAATTTTAACATGGTAAATATTGATAGCTATAACAGGCAGGGAGACTTCTTGGAAGAGGTGGACATTTGGTCTAAAGTTAGAGAGTTGAGGGACTTCCCTGGTGGTTCAGTGGATAAGACTCTGTTCCCTATGCAGGGGGCCTGGGTTCTATTCCAGGTCAGGGAACTAGATCCCAGATGCTGCAACTAGGACCTGGCATAGCCAAATAAAACTTCTTTTTAATTAAAAAAAAGTGAGAGAATTGAAAAAGATTTTAGTAGGTAAAACTTGGGGGTTGGGTAGGGATTCCAGAAAAGAGGGGCTGCTTAACACTGTGGGCCTCAGGAGCCTGGGTTGTAACCCCTTTTAAGCAGGGAGTGGCTTGGTCAGAACTGGGTCTCAGAACAGCCCCTATTTGTGGGGAAGTGGTAGAAAGGAGGCAAGGGGGAGGCAGGCAGGGCTGGAAGCTCCTCTCTGGCTTTGCCCTTGCCCTCGGCCATCCTCCACGACATCCTTTGCAGTTGGCTGCTTCCTGAAAGTATTCATAGGAGGGGAGGTAAGCTGCGTGAGGCACCAGGGCAGGGCGGGACGAGAGCTCGGCTAAACGGACAACGAGAGAAACAGAACTTGATCCTCATAACAGCCCTGGGAGGCAAGGTCAGGGAGGTGTTTTTGTTCCCATTTTCCAGATGTCACTGAGGCGCCAGAGTCGCACAGCTGGCAAGGAGCAGTGCTGGGTTTCAGAGCTGGGTCTAATGGATTCTGATTTTTTAGCTTTTGTTCCTTTTCTTCCTTTCCTTTTTTTTTTCTTTCCTTCCAAGTTTTTTCTGCAAACCGTGTAGAATAGCGGGGGTGAGAGGGCCTGTAGGCAAGGACCCCGTAGGCAGCCTTTGCTGCAGCCCAGGTGTGCGGAGGAGGCCTGGGCCCTGAGGCCCCTGGGAGGTTTTCTGCTGGCAGCCATCGAGTCGCAGGTTCTTGCTGCATTCTTGGCTACCTCTTGGGCTTCCTTTTCTCCTTTGCAGGCCCCAGGCCTTGGCCTTCTTGCCTCTTCCTTCTCAGGGGTGTGCCCGCCTCCTCGCTGCCTGCAAGGACTTTGTGTCTCCAGCCCTCCCTTTTCTTGCCCCTGCAGGGGCAACTGCATGGACTTTCCTGCCAGCCACTGTGGATAAAACTAACAGGCTAAGGGAAGTGACCCCTTTTCTTGCTCAGGCGATTTCCAGACTCCCGGAAGCTCCACTGGGCTTTTGCTTTGGTTCCTGTAAAAGCTTGGCCTGCCTGGCTCTCTGTGGCCCCTCCATAACCAGGAAGGGCAAGGCTAGCTGAAGTTAGCTGTCACCTTCTACGTTCTGGCTCACTAGCTCTCCCTCCTACTGGGCCTCTGGCCCCAGACCTCCACTCCCGCCAGGTTGGCCTCTCTCTGGTCCCTGGCACACACTGTACCCACCCTGTCTTTGTCCAGGCTTGTCCTCTGATCTGAACACTTTCCTTTTGCTCGCTTCCAGGGCCAGCATTCTAGGCATGCATTTGGACTTAATTCTCCTTCACTAAGTCTGTCAAATACTCTCTCCTCTCATTATTCACTGCCACCTGTACCCTTGACTCCAACCCCTTTGGTTCCTGGATCTTTAGTCTCTAGGAGCCAGGACGACTGCAGCTCTATCCCAGCCCACCCTCTGCAGTCTCCAAGAGGAAGGTCACACCAAGTACCAGGAAATCAGAAGAGCTCAGCCCTTGGCTTTGGAATGCCCAGACAGTGCTCTGCGTCACTAACTGTGTGGTTTGGGCAATGCTGTACTATACTTATTGCATTCCTGAAAAGTCAGAAACACTCTGAGAGGCCAGGGGAACTTGGCATTTGCTAAGGATCACTCGCTAGGAGAATCTTAGTGGAGTGTTGATGGCACAGTCCTGGAAATGGAGGTGAGGCGGGGGATATGGACATCCACTGAGTACCTACTATGTGCCAGACTCTCACAGTCACAATTCTGAGTAGCTCTTGTTGTGCACAGATTACAGAGGTGGAAACAAGCCCAGAGAAATGAAATACTTTGCTTGGACTATGAATGCTGTTCTCTCTGCTGCCCCGTCTCCTGCCCGGGTGCTCATTTGTGCCTCTAGAGCGGTGCGTGGGCCCAGGTATGCAACAGATCGTGCTGGTTTGCTCTTGGCTGTATGAACGTGTAAGAATCCCATGGACAGAAGGGCCTGGTAGACTACAGTCCACAGGGTCACGAAGAGTTGGACACGACTGAAGCGACTTAGCACGTATGAATGTGTAAAGTGAGTGAGTTCCCAGGTTACTGTTCTGCTCAGCTGAACACAGGGTTGGGCAGTTTGCTGCAGAAAGCCCTGAAAAATGCTGTCAATTATTTGACCAAAAGGAAGAGCACTCAGATGGAAAGAGAGCTGGTGGGGAGTCAAGATCCCCGAGTTGTGTCCTGTCCCTGCCACCGACAAGCTGGTGGACTTGAGGTGTCTCTAGAGCTCATGTCCTCCCTGGCAAGATGAGAACATGGACAAGGTGACCCCAGCGGAAAGCAGGACACATTTTCTGAGCAGGCTCCTTTAAAACGGATAGACTCTAGGAAATGGAATCAGGGAACCAGAGGTAGGACTTGCATTTAGGGAAAAAATGACTTAGAGTGAGAACATTTGAGTTGAGACCTTTGAGAACTCTAGTAGCAGTCCAGTCTCCTTAATTCAAAGATAAGACACCAAGGCCCAGAAACAGGGAGGTTCTTGTTCAAGGTCACACAAGAGCAGGAGCAAGGGGAGCTTCTCCTCTAGGGAGAGGCCTGCTGGGATGCCAGCAAAGAATGGGGACCGCAATCCCAGTTGCTAGGAGGCAAAGCTGACAGGTGAGGAAACACAGCGATAGGCTTTTTGGGGACCTGTGTAGCACTAGGACCTGTTGCCAGGGGGATGAGAAAGCACCACAGGTTAAGTACAGAAGGAAGGGCTGGGAGCATGGATGGGCTGAGCCCCCGTCCTCGAGGGGGCCCTTACCTATATATAGTCTGTCTGTTCCCTGGTAGAAGACAACAAAACACACAGGTGACTTCTACCTCTCGTGAAAAATTGGTCACAGAAGAGGTAGAGCACCTTACGTGGATTAGGGGCTCAGCCATCCACTTTGCTCAAGCCTGGTGTTCCATTTGGAAGGTCATCCTGCTCACTTGTGGTTTGGGGGAAATTATCTTTCCTAGGTCAGGCCCCTGCCAGCGCATGTTTGGGAGAAATCTCTGCCTTGAGTCACTGTTGTTTTCGATCCTACTCAGGAAATGCCCAGACATACCCGCTGTCTTGGCCCAGGAGGTGTGACAGCAGGTGCCACTGTCTCAGAGACGGAGGGGGAGGGAGGCCTTGATCTCTCAGGGTCTGGATCATGGGTGGCAGTTGTTACTGGGAAAAATCCCACTAAGACACTCTAAGCTCAACTGGTGGAGACTTAAGTTTCCCAAGTTCTAGATTGGTGATAGAAATGGAAAATCTGAACAGAAAAAGAGAAAACCCAAGGAACCAAGTCCCTGGGGGTGCCAAGGAGGTCCTTCCTCCAAGAAGTTTAATCTGGTGATGTCTTGAAAACTGTACAGAACACTTCTAATGTAAACGCAGCTGTTTCCAGGTATTAGTGGGGCACGTTGAGATGTTTCACATGAGGACCAGGCCTTGATCACTCCCTACCCAGGCATAGGCCACTCTGCTCTAAGAGCAAACCGTGCTGTCTGTATTCAGCCTCTGCTGGAGACCTGTCTTGGCTTGTCATGGGTGTGTAGAGGGACCTGAGTTGTCAATAGAGAACCACCAGGGTGCCCATACCAGCAGTTAAAAAACAGACCATTTAGAGAGACGTCTGTTAGAGGTGATTTCCTCCGTGTGAAGCCAGGGTTGTGGTTACATGGGAGAAACACGCTGAGGTGTTCAGAAGTGGTAATAGGACGCCTCACCCCCTAAACGTTTCACCCCAAAGAATAAAGTGTATACATAAACAAATGTGGCAAAAAGTTAAAATGTCAGTGAATCCAGATGAGGAATATCGTGTTCAAAGTAAGTACTATTCTGGCCTTTTTTAAAAACAGAATTGAGTAAAAAGTAGGTAGTTTACTTTTTCTAGAACTTGGAATTTACAGCCTGGTTGAAGCAGTAAAATATCTGGCCACTGATAGGCTAGGAGCGCTTCCTGGGTTCGGACCTCTCCCAAATCAAGAGTCCATCACTTACCAGCTTATTTCTCAAAGCTATGATTTATTCTGTACAAGGTTCCACTGTACATCACACATTCATCTACTCTTGCTTACACGGTAAACAAGTGTATACACCAGCCCTTTGGCTCAGGTTCACAGCTCTTCCCTGGAGAAGGGTGTCAGGCCAGTTAGACTCAGGGTGTCTTATTCTGCTGCCTCCTGGAAGCACTGGAGAGTTCTGCCCTTGAGGGGCACAGGCAGGGCCCAGCTGTGTGGGTGTGCAGAGTGTACCATGCACAGAGCTCTGGGCCTTGGTGCTGAACAGCTTTTCTCTCTGGGACAACACAAGAGTTTTGCCCGACAACTTAAGAGCAAAATCAAGCCCATGGGGAAGAACCATACAACTGAGGCAAGATGTCCCCAGACACCCAGGCTCCAGCTCCCAGGCTGAACTGCAGACTGATGCCAAGGGGAGCTGGGGGTGGCATGGGCATCCCTGAGAAACTCGGTCCAAAGGGCCTATGTCAGGAGGCTCTGAGAAGGGGGGTGGGGCAGGGAGGCTGGGGAGAAGGAGCAAGTTAAGGGGGAATAAATTAAAGGTGAAAGAAGCTCAAGGGTCAGGGGCTCGTGCTATCCTTCCAACAGCTGGGGAGTAGACCAGGGCTGGGTTAGAGGAAGCTGGCGGGAAGAACTTGATACACTATCAGAAGAATTTCCTTTTACCTACTCTCCTCACCTCACTGCAGTGCGAAACGAGCCAGGGGCTGTGGGGGTGACCCCGAGCTCCCTGGCAGCTCTGGACATGGCACTGGGGAAAAGGGAAGAGGCTGAGGGATATTTCAGGGAGGGGCAGTTACCCCCTGGTCCCCAAACACTATAAGGCACAATTCTTGGAGGCAACTAGATTCCATCCAAAACATTAAAAAAAAAAAAAACACCAAACCTGTCAGATCCCAGGTCTACTGTGGCTGTGCTTGGGCCTGGCCAACTCCCACCTAGCACCACTGGGGGCTAGCACTAGAAAAGTTGTACTTGTAGAATTAAAAAAAAAAAAGACCAGCGCAACATCCCAGCTGTGACGAGGTGTGAAAGAGAGCATCTCCAGTCTGAAAACTTTAGTTACGATAATTAAAAAAAAAAAAGTTGGGCTTTTAAAAATCAAAAACAGCTTTTTTCAAAGACGTCCCCTCATCTGTCCCCCTGGAGTTAGCAGCCTTAAGAGGGCTCTTGGCTCATGGGTGTTTTTCTTGCTCCTGGAATGGTGAAGCGGGGTCCAGGTAAAGACGGGCGGCGTTCCAGGCGGCGATCCTCCCAGCAGGCTCCAGAGGGCGCTGTGCTCTTGGGAGGCCGGGGCTGGGCCGAGGCCAGTGGGCCCGTGGACAAGGATCTTCTCCCCACCGATGGCTGCGGTTTATCACACACGGGAAAAGAACCACGCGCTTACAAATGCAGACATGAGAAGCCGAGGGCACCGTGCTGGCTCGGTCTGCGTCCTGCCAATCTTCCCTACCAGGCGGGGCTCTGGGGCACCGGGCTCCCCACTCCCGGCTCCGGCCAGGCTGCGGCAACTCCTGCTCTGCAGCTTCACTTTCCTTTATTTTCCTCTTATTTGTCAGGACTTTTTTTTTGCCTTTTTTTGGTCTTTTTAAAAAAACTTAGGTTGTGGGGCCACCATGGGGAAGGGAGGATGGGATGTAGCTCCTCGTTGCTACATGCGGGAGGGCGGACTGGCCAACTCGTAGAAGAGCAGGTAGGCGTCGCTGGTACGCACTTGGCTGGAGGACATGGGGGAGACGCTGCGGAGAGAGCAGGACAAGTCAGCCTGGCGGCCTGGGGAGCTCGGGACGCGCAGCCAGGGCAGCATAAGGGCCCGTCTCTGACGGCTCCTGGGTGAGGGAAGGGTGTCTGACGGCTGGGAGCCCCGCCCGAGGCCCGGCTCACCTGGAGTCGTTGAACGTGTGCCACTCGCCTGTCACCGGGCTCCGGCAGTAGGCTGTGTAATGGCCGCCCATGGTGGTTCCGGAGTGATTGGACACGGCGTACAGGTTGTAAACAGCGTGGTCTGAAGAGGAAGCCTGAGGTGTCAAGCCCCAAGGTGTCCCTTGCGCCCTCCCCTTCTGCCCTCCCCGTCCTGCGTCTCCTCCCAGCTTCCACCTCTCTCTCCTCAGCCGCTTCCCACCACCTCGGGGCCTCCCATCTGCAGCTCAGACTCCAGCTCAGAAACGCTTACTGGTGTTTTCTGAGGCAAATTCCCTCAAGTCCAGGTCTCGTAGTGGGAAATTCACAAATGCTGTGAGCTTGCTGGTTCGTATCCTGGATTCTGAGAACCGCTTCAGATCTGGTGTTGGTGTGAGTCAAGGACAGAGTCAGAACAGGAGACAGCCCCTGAGGGCGACTACAGTCTCAGGAAGCACAAAAGGGGAGAGCCCAGAGAGTTTTCTTGTCCCACCCTGCTGGCCCTCACCCGGCCCCCAGTCACTCTCTAATGTCAGCCCCTGCCCTGACCATCTGAAGGATACGGAGCACCAAGATCTTTGGGAACCTCTGGATGGAGAACTTCTTTATACACCGTTTTCTGGCTCGGCAGCGACAGCACGTCTGAAAGACATAACAGGACAGAGCTGGGAAGGACTCATGGGTGAGGCCAAGGCCGAGTGCGGCAATTCCGAGGCTGCTCCGCTCCCAAGAGGACTCCGGGAGACGCACCCTCACTGCCACAGAGGGTGACATACCGGCTTTTCATCGCCATCAAGCACGTCCTCTTTGGTGAAGAGCCTCATGCAGTCCATTAACGTCACCTCAGGATAACCTCGCTGTGAGAGAGAAGGGAGGGGTCAGAGGTCAACGAAGTGAAAGGGTAAGAGCAAGAGTTTCAAAACTGGGGCAAGAGGGGTGCCTACCTTAGTAATGGGCAGAGAGAGGTCCCAGAAGGGATCAAAGACCGTAGAACAGTAGCCACAATCAGTGCATGTCAGGGAGCTCTTCAGCTGCCCAACAAAGAGATCTGGGAAGAGACGGACACACGACGCCTAAAGGCCACGGGTCCTTTCTCACTGCTCCCACCTCAGTCCCCTGGGGGCTGGGCACTGGGAAGCTGGAGGGGTCCTGAGAGGATGGGCTTCTCATGCTCTGCTCAGGCCAAGCAGTTAACAGGGAAGGCAGGCAACCCATGCCCGCTCCCCTTGCCTGCACTTACCCCCGATCCGACTGTCTTCCCGTTCTAGATACTTTCTCCACATCTGGCGCCCTTTCTCATCATCACTAGGACCCAGAGAGAGGAAGGCAATTGGGTCAGAGCTCAAACCATGATAAGTGTAAAGGCCTAGCCATCTAAATCCTTAATATCCAAAATTCTTCTGAAATCATTATCCCCAAAGAAGTTCCCATAGTTCGGGCCCCAGCCCTCTCCTCCTACTTACGGCAGGTGGTCGAGGTTTTCAGTGTTGGACTTGGGCCTCGCTATGACCCGGTTCACCTCATTATGCAGCCCATCCAGAAGGAAGCGAAGAAACTCCTGAGCATCCTGCTGACTGAACGTGAAGAAAAGGGAGTTAAGCGACACCTCTGGTCCCTCGAATCTGCTACTGCTGCCACCCACTCTGGGGAGGGACACGTCCCCAAGGCCCTTACTTATAGCCGACGAAGCGTGGTGCGTATCTCTGGATCTGGGTTTTGAACTCAGAGGGGCTCACCACGTCATTGGGGGATGAGGTCCATATGGTCTGGATTAGTTTTGCAAACTCTATAGGAAGAAGAAAAGGGTAGAGGGGGGCGTGGAGGATAGCTGAGCCATTTTCTGTATTCTATAGAGTCCCAACAAAAAGAAGCCAGAGGAAGAGAAATGGGAGAGAAGCATGTAAAAAAGTGGAAAAGCGTGCAGGGCCGGGCCCTCACCTTCCATGAGGGCCGTGTGAGCACGGCTGCTGTGGCTGAGGTCCCGCAGGTAGAGCCGCTGCAGGCAGTAGTCTCTCAGCTCCCGCGTGTTACTCAGGCACTGTAGGATGGAGTTCATGAAGCACTGTGGGAGACCACTGGACGTCAGCAGCGGAACAAAGACCCCTGGCTGGCATGTCTACTTACCTAACACTCAGAGCCCTCTGGTACACCTGGCCTACAAGTGAGCCTCAAGCCTCCCGTAGCCTCAAGTTCCTCTTTCTGTAAGTCACAGTGTTGAAGTGAGGCAAATCCCCACTGCTGGCACGGGTGAAGTAACTGGTTATTTACTAGAGGTGTACAAAAGAGTGTAGGGCAGCTGGACAGAGTGGGTGGGAAGTGATGGATGTCCTGGGGGAGAAGGATCCAGGAAAGTGACTAAGGTATCAGTTAAAAGGGCAACTCCCATTTAGCAGTGCTTCCTGCTGGGGTGGGGGTGAGGCAGAGCCCAGCAACTCTGTAAAACATCAGCCAGGAAGGGCAGGTACCAACTGGCCTAGGGGGTAGGGAGTTAGCTGCAGCCAGGATCATCTGGTTAGATAGTCCCAGTTGAGATGGGACTGAGTCCCACCTCAGGAAAGAAGTGGGCTGGGGAGAACTCACCGTGTTCC
>NW_011495071.1:8714346-8717232 GCF_000754665.1 Bison bison bison
AGGGGGTGGGCCTGGGGAAGAAGCAGGCCAGGAAAAACTCACCGTGTTCCCAAGGTTTCGAAGACCAGCCAGACCCTGGGCGCTCTTAGAATTCTGTAAGCAAAGAACATGAGGCATATTCAGGCTGAAGGAAGAGGCCTGGCCTACGTTAGGTTCTCTCTGCAACGTTCTGCCAGTTGTAGCCACTAGCCTTAGGCCGTACACATGATCCTCTCTTTAACTTTAATCTACTTACATTGTAGGAAAGCGGGTATGGAATGCCTGTCATTTTCAACACAGGACAAAAACATTCTTCAAGATTTTGCTTTTTTTTCCTTGACTTATGTGGTTTTGCTTTCTTTAATTAACATGTAATTACCCCCCATCTTTTATGTTAATACTTTTCATTCTCTGCCATATTGGAGACTGGAGATTAGAAGCCAGAGACTAGGAATTCATATACCTGATTCTGACAAATTTCAGGTCCCAAATCCAGGCTCTCTCTCAAACGACCTACATTTGTACTCTGAGATGTCTGATAACTAAAGCAGCTGTCATAATGAGCGCTTCATGGAGGTCTTGAAAAGTTCAATGACAAAACATCTAAACTGAGTTTAGATCTTCAGCTGGGGAAAAACTCCAGTCGGCTTGCCATTCTGAACTGCCAGAGACAGGTGGAATTCCTTCCAGCTGAGCTCAGCTCCTGAGGGCTGTATAGAGCCTGGGAGAATCCTCCCTGCCTGGTTCAGGTTTCAACATCCTGATCGGCCACTGGCTGGGAATCCTTCTGATGGCAGCCTGCGGCCAAGCAGAGGTCAGCACCTGGCTGAAGGTGCTGCTCTTGCTCCTGTACCTCTTGTGGAGGCTGGTGAGGGGGTGGGAGAGTGAACAGGACTCTGAGCATTGTTTGTCCAGGTCCCTTGGCTAATCCTGGTCCAACCTCCAAGAAGTCAGATAGCCTTTCGGCTCAAAGGGTTAAAGCATCAGCATACAGATGCGCCTGCTACCCTCTTTCTTGGGGAGGGGACCTGGGAGCAGGCAACTCTGGAGCAACACTGGCTGGGGCATGCGTGGGGCCAGCTCAACCCTGATCAGAACAGGAGCCTGAAATAACTCAGCTAAAATTACTCATGCCGTGTGCTGTCAGCAGCTCAAAGCCCATGAGGTTGTCAGCATAAGGGGGTGGGGTGGGGAGAGGCAGGCTGAGGGAGGGCTTTTCTCAGGAATTGCCCTGCTGATCCCCCACAAGAAAGACGATCCCTCCTTGCCAGTTATCAGGTCTAACACTCACAGGAAGGGAGGGAAATACCTAAACCCAGCAGGCGGACCTGCTGTCCACCTGCAGCTAGAAAGAAAAGCCTATTGGCAGCAGGTGGGGTACAAGCATCACTGAAGATCAGCGGTGTGTGGTCCCAAACATGACATTTAAATCTTACCTGTATGACAATCTAAACCCTGATGTTCCAGTCAGTGGGCCACAATAGAGATAATTCCCTGGACAAAGACCTTATCAGCGTTTTGAAGTAGACCTGGGGCTCAACAGAAACACTGAGTCTGTGTTGCTCATTTGGAACTAAATATTAAAGCCTGCCCACACCTGCATACCTGCTCTTCCTCCCCTAGAATACTCACTCGAACACCTCTTTCCAGCAGTGCTTTATCAGTTCTACCCCGCGCCCCTTCCCCACCTGCCCCTCATGCCTCAGACAACATCTGTCTAAATAGACCACAGAAGCAAAGCATTCTACCGCTGGTGATTGTAACTGTCCACCAAAGTGGGCCCTCGACTGAGATAGCAGTCACGCAGCACCAATGGGGGTGCGGCAATGGGAGGCTGGAGGCATCTTTCTAATGAAGCATTCCTGTGGTGTTGACACTTCTCTCTCTGAACCAGCGGAGGGCAGGTCAGGAAGAACAGGTCATGATCGAGGTTACTATCCTTAAGAATCTAACCCTATGTCTGGCCTGGCTAGTGGAGAGATGCGGGAGGCTCCTTTAAGGCTTCTTCGCCAGGACCCTCTTAATTCTGGGGGTGGGGGTTGTGCCTTTGTCTAAAATTTCCTGAGCTTGAAAGTGCCTGCCAATTTCCAAGCACTCTGTGTAGAAGGCGGATGGGTATCAGGAGTCAGGGGGTGGGAGTGGAGGGGAGAGCAGAGCTGTTCTCTGCCCAGCCAGATATTCTTCTGCCATGAATAGGAAATCAGGAGCTCCAGGGAAAGTCAGCAGTTTCCATTCCAGAGGGGAACAAAATGTCCCAGGAGTGACCTTTCTTACGGGGAAAACAATCCTACCTCAGGGCTGACAGGGAGAGGCCCAAACTGGAGAAGCTGGGAGAGACCCTGCACACCAGCCTCTCAGCAGGAGAAGGAAATGACTCCAGCTGGGCTGCTGGAGCTCAAGTGCAAAGAGCTGAGAAAAGTTCGGGGCAAAAACTTCCTTAAAATTAGCCATCAGAAGACCTAATTCGACTCAGGAGCAGCCATTGTTCTAGAAGGCAGGTGCCACCTCCATGGCTAGTAAACAGACAGCATTCACCGCCCACTGAAGGAGCAAGAGCCCAGCTGCTATGTGAACATGGAGGAAACATCTGGGAACACGGGCCACAGAAGAAAGGCTGATGGAGGTTTGTGTCTTCACACTTGAGACCCCAGGAAAGGGCTTTTCCGGCTTACTTCACCTGTGCCATGAGGGTCAGCCATGAGTCCTGGCTGCAGCCAAGGAGCCTGGTGTGGCCCTGGCACGGGGCAGTGCACGCACTGCCAACACGGGAGCTTGTGCTGTTACGTAAGATCTGTCAAGCTCTGGCCCCTTCTCCCTTCCCCGAGGGGGCAATGCCCAGCTTTTAGCCCCAGCATCACTCTGGGGCGGCTACATCATTGAAGGGATCCAGTGCCCACTGAGCTGAAC
>NW_011495071.1:8717332-8717697 GCF_000754665.1 Bison bison bison
CTGGGGAGGGGAGGGGAGGGGAGGGAAGGGACGTTGACCTCTTTCCCTGTCTGCAACTCCTTTGCCCTTCGCGGGGTCAAAGGACCCCTGTTGCCCACCCTCTGGGAGAGGGCGTTTTGCGATGAGTGACGGGGAGGCGGTCCCTTTCGCACCAGCCTTTCTTGCTGGCTTTTGGCCTTGAAGGAGTCACACCCGCAGAGTCCAGCGAGCTGCCCGTTCCCTCACACCCCGAGATCTAGTCAAGGTTACGCTTTTCTGCACCTGTCCTGATAGGTGCCAGGAATTACGAGCCCAAGAGCCACCTGGTGCTGGGGTCGAGGAGAGGGAGGTGGCAGGGGGACTCGGGGTGGGGGGGCAGGGACCTC
>NW_011495071.1:8718427-8730636 GCF_000754665.1 Bison bison bison
GGCCCGGCTGCCCCCAGCACCCCCGGGACCAGGCGGGCCTGCCCGCGACCGAGACCCGCAGACCCCGGGGCCGGCGGACCCGGGCGGGCAGGACCGGAGCGCGGAGACCGGGAACCACCTCGGGGTTGGGACTCGGGAGAAACTGCCTTTGAGGCCCAAAGAGGACACGTCTCCAAGGCCGAGTGTCAGCGGGTGAGCTTCCCCGAAGGCAGCGAAAGATTCCTGACTTTTGGAGGGCTGCAGATCATTTTGATAACCCGATGAAAGCCCTGTACTCATTTTTTTCAGGAAAAAATGCACCCACGCGCAAACTTTTGCACAACATTCTGGGCGTGTGGGTGGGAGGGGACGACTCAGGCCTTCTTGGAGCCCAGTATCCACCCTCCCTGTCCGTGAGGGTAAGAGGACCCAAAGGTAGATTTCCACGGCTTCCGGACGAGCTCCCCTCCTCCCTCCAGTCCTAGTTTGGCTCACTATCAAGAAAGGCAATGCCTAGATTTTTTACATGATGACAACAGGTCACTGTCCCTTTTGGCCCCAGGAAGAAACCTTTTTCTGGCCTCATCTACCCAATTACCCAATTCCATCTCTCTGAGAATCTCAGAGTTTGATTTGTTTTTGGGAGGTAGGAAGAAAGTCACAGCAGGTGGGGAAACTTGTCCTCAGTTGGTGTGTTGGGGGGAGTGTCCTTCTCTGACCCTAAGGGCAGCAGTGGTCGGAGATCAGAGGTCTCTGGGTTTTATTCCTGCTGCTCCACCCGTCTCACCTATCAGGGACCCACACAGAATCTGCCTGGAGAAAGTATCTTGTTTGGAGCTTGACAGCTATTTTTAGCCAGTATTTTTAGCATTTAAAAATACTCTGAGAGGCAGCAGTGTGTGCTGTTACTCATCTGTGGCCTCCTTCTGTTCCTCTTGGCCTGCTCATCCCCACATGTACACGCGCACTGCACACACAACCACAGCCACATGGGGCATGTGTCCAGGACACATGTATGGCTGTACCCCAGGCCTCCCACAGAACAGCACTTTTGTGCTGTTGAGAGAGGAGCACAGACGGTCGTCCCCGTGTTCCCACCTCGGTGGTGGGAGGAGTGGGCAGGAGGCAGGGGCTTCAGGGCATCTTCCTAGATGGTAAGTGACATTAGAAGAGCAGATCTCCAGTCACTGTCCTTGCTGGGATCAAAGCTGGGCCCTGGACAAGATGCAACAACCTTTCCCTCCATGCCTCCTTCTTCCTAACCACACTCCTCTGAGCCAGTCCCACACTGTCTGCAGCAAGGCTTGCATTTCATCACATCACTCCCCTGCCCTGACATACCTGACTCTTCCAGCCAGTCCGGAAGCCTTAGGTAGACTTGTCTGTGAGGCCGTGGTCCATAGGCTGGATAGCACCATGGTCACCACCCTCACTCTTCTCTAATCCCTGCTGCCAATCAACCTGCTTTAGCACATGCCTTCTCTCCTTTAACAAAACTGTCACCAGTGAAGTACTTACTAAATGCCAGGCACTGCTGAGCGCTTTATATACATTATGCCACTTAACTTGCATAACAACTCAGTGACAGTGACGCAGTAACTATTACCTCTGTTTTCTAAATGAAGGATCTTAAGCCCTGAGAGGTCAAACAACTTGCCAGGACTGCAAAGCTGGTACATGGCAGTGTAGGGCTTTGAACCCAGATGGATCCTACAGCAAAACCCATGCTAGTAATAACTACCAGGAGATTCTGGAATGCCCTTCCTGTTCTCTGTCAATTATCTCCTTGTAAATTCTGCTCAAAACTCATGTTTTCCACAAAGCCTTTTCTAATGAACTCCAAGTTCTAAACAGTCCATTACTGCCTACTCTCAGTTTTCTAGCATTGTTTCCACCTTACCAACTTGTCTTAGTATGTTTATCTTTGTCTTATATATGTTTATCTTTGTCTTATATATGTTTCTACTGCTACTGCTAAGTCACTTCAGTCGTGTCCGACTCTGTGCGACCCCATAGACGGCAGCCCACCAGGCTCCCCCGTCCCTGGGATTCTCCAGGCAAGAACACTGGAGTGGGTTGCCATTTCCTTCTCCAATGCGTGAAAGTGAAAAGTGAAAGGGAAGTCGCTCAGTCGTGTCCGACCCTCAGCAACCCCATGGACTGCAGCCTTCCAGGCTCCTCCATCCATGGGATTTTCCAGGCAAGAGTACTGGAGTGGGGTGCCATTGCCTTCTCAATACATGTTTCTAAGACTTCTGTAAATGGTCTGAGCTTGTGTGTTGATTGTACCATCACACTGATACCTCAAGGGCAGGACTGTGAGTTCTCTTAGTGGGTGCTTAATAGAGGTGTTGAGCTCATCACAAAAGGGGGCCAGACCAGGCAGTGCTGGAAGTCCCATTGAGCCTCAGAGGGTGGGGTCAGTCTGGGTTTGCATGTTGAGTAAGTGATTTGCAGGAAGTGCTGTCAGGCGGCCACCCACTGGACTGTTTGGCTTGTTTCCCCATGACGTAGGCCAGCTACCCTGGGGACATCATGGCATTCTGCCAGCCTGCTCTCTCCCTCTTTCCTGGGATGTAGGAGGTCAGGGGCATTGCTGGGAGCAGGGAGGCCCAGCTGGGGAAGGCTCTTCATGGGTGCCCTTTGAGAAGTCTGGTTGGAGAGAATTCAAATGGGGTCCAGTCTCATCAGGCAGGTGTGATGGCTGCTGGACACGGCCATGAAGAACTGTGGTCATTTCTCAACTAACCGAGACCCCAAGAGACCCTTTCTCCTCAGTGCCGTTTCCTGAAGTGGCATGAGCAAAGCAGACAGTCTTCGGGGATCTGAATCTGGCTCTGGCTCTGTGACTTTTTGCCTCAAACACACTGAGCTAATCTGAGCAGAACTCCTTGCTGGAGCCCAAGACTGCCATTTCTCAGACCCTGTGCTTGGCCTGCCTCCCCTGGCGGTATTTTCTTCCCTCAAATCCCCCCTGGCACGGATGGAGTATTTAAATAAAGTCAGGTTTAGTTGTGTGAAGACAAGACTGCAAATATCTTGCTTTCTCAGCTGTTAGTGGGCAGCCCAGTCCCAGGTTTAGAAACACGGCTTAAACCCTGCTCCTGCACGCACCTGCAATTACCCACGCAAGACGGGACAGACTGGCGGCCTGATTGAACTGGTGGGGGCTCAGGGTCCTCGTTAGGGGTTCGGCTCTCAGCCCTCCAGTGCCCTTGGGGAGGGAGGGCCAGCCAACTGGACCGAGGTCCCTGGGAAGCTCCTCCTTCCTGCATCACTCAGACCCCAGGAGGCCTAAAGCTCTGTGCTGCTTGGAGCCCCTGGGCAGTCTGGTCTGGACCAGCTGGATTCCAGAGGCCCACACACTTCCCTCTCTCGTTTATGTCTCTGTGTGGGGTGCCAGTTTTACGTCTCCATTGAGGTGAGAGGGTGCAGGGAACCACGTGTGCAGCTCTGGGCCCTGAACATGATGTTCATTTCTGCAGCAGGATGGTCAGTGGAGCGGCTCTCCCACAGGCAGGGAACATTTTGCTAGGCTTGGATTAACTCCTGCCTTGCTGAGCCCACCCCCATGCCACTTGAACTCACTCACAGAGACATCCATCTCAGAGTGGGGGTGGAGGAGGAAGCGGGGAGCATGGTGCTGGGCACTGATTGAGAAAATGAGCCTGGATAAGGCGGCTCCAAGGCCACCAGCCAGGTCGCAGCCCATAGCCGGTCTTCGAGGCCTGGAGACATTAGCGTCTTGCTGATTCTGACCACAAACTACAAAACGACTGCCCTTTCTTTCTCAGCAGCTAGGATCAGTCCTGCCATGGGACCCCTCTGTGTGACCTTCCTAGGCCGTGAGCACAGCTTCAGGCCCTCAGGAAGTTTGCCCTCCTCCAGGTGGCCGTGTGGGTGAGGACAAGCCCCAGGGTCTCGGGCTGCCAAGCTAGACAAACAGGACAGCAGGGATGCAGTTCACTGTGGCCGAGTAAACAGTGAGAAGGCCGGGGACAGAGGGAAAGGTCACACTTCTCACCCAGGAGTCCTAGGACAGCCGCCGCTGTCCTCCACTTCAGACTAAAACTCCTCCCTTCCCCCCACCGCTTGACAGCAGTCAAGTCCAAAGTCCCACCCAAGAGGAAAATCACATGACCTCATCTTATATAATCTCCCTGTCACTGAACAGCTGGAACCCAAGGCTTTGTGAGATGAGTCAGCAGCCCCCCCAGGGGCAAATAGGATCTAGGTAGTCCAGGTGCCCAGGCCGACTGCTCCTAGCAACAGGTCCCAGGGCAGAGGGCAAGGGTGTGGGGGCCGTGTGAGGGCAAGAGGCTGGGCCGGGCTCCGCATCTGAGTAGCAGGTGCCCAGCCCGTGACTTGTGCTCTGGAGGGCCCCGGGCCAGCTCCCAGCTCTTCTCAGGGAGAGGAGAGGGTGCCCTGGGAAGGGTGAGCGCAGGGCTGAAGCTGGCAGGCAGCACTGCCAGGGCTCAGGGGAGAGAGCAGCTGGAGTGGGTGGAGCTGAGGATTAGCATGGATTGTAGGGGTTAAAGCGCAGCCCTGGCAGGGCTCAGTGGGAACAGCTTGTCCTTCCATAGGCCCAGGGGAACAAGAGAAGTGGAGTGGAGGGGGGATGTGACCAAGTTGGGGGCTTGGACCCCTGGCTCTCTGCAGGGCCAACCCACCTGGTCTGGCTTGAAGCCCCCACTGTGGGTAGTGAAGGGTTTTTTATTTTTATTTTTATTTTTTAAAACCAGTTCTGAACCAACATACAACTCCCCTGCAATCTGTCTGAAGGGGGGTCTAGGGCACCCTCACTGCCTTAGGCTGACAGTGCGCACTCCGTGGACTGGCATCTTGTTGGTGCTTAAGCAAGCCAGCCATGGACGGGAGGTGTTCAGAATTCTTGTCCCCCTCCACCAGTTCTTCACTCAGCTCAGCTGAGTCTGTGATATTCCAAGTTCATGTGGGCTGTTACTATTAACAGGAGGATTGAGTCTGGTTAGATCTGTTCTATTCCCCCGTTGGTCCTGCTTCTTTTGACCTGTAGTTCAGGTCAGCTGCCCAGAGAGCCCAGGGCCAGGGCTGCCTCAGAGGAGTCAGATCTCACCCAGGGCCCTGCCCTAGGATGCACTCTCAGCTTTGTTCCTCCCGGCGGTGGTCCCCGCCCCCACTCCAGTCAGCTGCCAAGGCCCCTTCTTTTCCAGCAGCACATTTTCCCCCTTGAGTTTAAGGAAGCTCTCCCATTGCATTTTACTGGTTACAGATTCCCCTGCATCCATGATTTGCTTTGAACCTCATGACATCCCTGGGAGGTGGGCAGGGCAGGCATGACCACTCCCTTTTATGGGTGAGGCAACAGTTCAGATGAGAGGTATCCAAGGTTAAAGAGGCAAAGTGTTCTTCCAGCCGCCAAACTGTTCATCCAGCCTCGGATGACCTTCTCCCTTTCCCATCACCTATGACACTAAAAAAACACCTAGGGCGGCCTCCGGTGCAACTATTTTTAGAACTTACTTCCCCAAGCTTCCCTGAGGGCAGGGACCACAGCTCACCTCTCTCCTGCTCCCCTCCCCCCTCAAACCCCAAGCACCTGGAAGGCAGAAAGGAGGACTGATGTTGATCAAGCACCTACTAAGTGCCAAGCCCTTTCACACCACAACCTCTGATTCCACACCACAATCTCTGAAGTGGGAACTATGATTGCTCTCGTTTTACAGAGCAAACAGGTTCAGAAGTTCACGCATTTCTCTAAGGTTACGCTGCTAGTAAGCTGAACACCATAAAATGAATGAATGAGATGGGAAGAGGGAGGTCAGAAAAGAAACTGGACCTGGTTCTAGAAAGAAGTGGTCCAGGCCCCACGAACAGCGTGGTTCTCACCCCAGCAAGATGTGATCAGCACCAGAAGCGAGGGTGAGGGTGGTGAGGGGAGAGGAGTGAGATTAAATCAAGGTCTTACCCCACTGAACCCAAGAGAGGTCTTTCCCAGTTGGCAGTATTGAGCTGACCAGGAAATTCGTGTGGGTTTTTCTGTTACAGAAAAACTCAGACGACCTTTTCCTTGAGGAAGAGCTCAGAGTGAAACACTAGCTCAGTTGTAGGGCTGCTGGTTACTCCTGTGTGTTGTGGGTTGTTTCTGGACAGGGAAAAAGGGATGTTACAGTGGCTGAGTTTGCCCTGGGTCAACCTGCCCACTCCTCTGAGGTCCTCTTGCAAAACTCCCCTCAGGCTGGCCCTGGGGGAGGAGGCTGGGGCCAGGGTGTCTGCTGTGGAGACTCCAGGGAGGTTTGGGATCTGCCTGTGTGGGAAGGAGGCGGCCCTGCTCTCAGGGGATTGGGGCTGAGACCCGCTCTGTAGTTTAGTCTGTGGAGGGGAGGTTTTCACACCTCAGTGTGCTTGAAGATTACCTGAAAAGCTTGTGAAAAAGGGCAGGAGTCTCAGGCCCTATATCCCTAGAGAGTTTGCCTCCAGGGGTTCTGGATGGGGCCCCCAGACAATTCAGCGCACAGATGATTCTGAAGTAGTCAGTCTGCAGACCCCACTTTTTAGGAACATTGAGCTCCATAAACAAAGGGATTAAGCCCCATAAAGAGTCCTTCTGAACAAAGGGAGGGAGCCCCTCAGAGGCCTCTAACACCCAGGCCCCTCCATTGAGAGCCGCTTTCTGATTGATGGCCCCTGAGATGAGCAACACCAGACCTGTTCCAGCCAATCACGCATCAACCCAAGTATGTGTCCCCCGAGAGCGTGTCTCTGAGGCCAGCTCTGTTGTTTGCCATTCTTGTCCACTCTAGCCCTCCAACGCAGCCAGCCCTGCCTTCTCAGGGTCCGAATGTTCTGGGAGGCACCAGCCTTTGCATCTCCCATGGCACTTCACAGCAAGGCTGAGACTCTCTAAACAATGCTATCAAGTTGTCCTCTCAGGACCTTTAGTTTTGACAAGCTTCAAGGTCTGTGTCCCCAAGCGCCGCCCCTATCCTGTACCCCTGTTCCGTTTTTCTGGACAAGTCCCCTAAACAGCGTTTCTTGCTATGGCACAGCTATTGTTTCTAAAAGCCACGTGTCCTAAGAGTAGAAGGGTACATAAAGTAATGAAGAGGACACAACACCCAGTTCTCCTGCCCATCTGCTTGCCTGTCCTTCTGAAGACCCACTCATATCCATCCATCCATCTACCTGCTCACTCCCCCATCTACCCACTCATTCCCCCATACATCTCTTCACTCCTCCATCCATCCATCCATTCAACCATCCATGTGATACGCAGGCCAGCTGAATTCTACACTGAGCTAGGTACATACTGAGGGATCTGGAGATTTGATTTCTTTCTCATCCTCTGAAAGCTCACCACCTAATGGGTAAACTGATGACTACACAAAAGGAAGAATTGTAGTCAGTGCCCCAGGAGAGGTGTGTCAGGGATCAGATGTGGGTGGGTCATGCCAGCCCTCACTCAAGTCTCCAGCAGAGCCTCTTTCCCTTATTTTAACCCAGGCACATTGGAGTAGAAAGAGACTGGATCATCTAAAGCCCTAGACAAGAAGTTCTGCACCATTTTCTCCAAAGACACACGAGAACTACTCCTGTCTAGACCCCTGGTCCGGAGCCAGGCAGCATCCATCAGAGGAAAGATCCTCTTCTGATGTCTTATGTCCCAACGTTAAGCCATATCTCTGGACTGAGAGGTAAAAGCCTGAGCAGGAGAAGAGATGCAGTCAGGGCCGGGGGGCCTCTCTTACCACAGGGCACACTGGTGGTCTGGGGGTCTCAGCATGCAGTCCAGGATGGGGCAGGGCTTGCAGGGGCCCCAGGCATGTTGGGTGGGAAAGCCCAGGATAAGAGTCGCAGTGTATGTGAGGGTAGCTGGGCATTTCCAAGAGCAGTACAGGGCCATTGTCGAGTGCACAGGTCGTGAAGTGCATTTCCTGGGGAGAGTGGGAGAGCCTCTGAGCAAAGACATCAAGCCACGAGGGCGCCAGGTGTGCTGAGATGACTTCCCTGGTTCGTCCCCACCTGGGCTATAGGACCAGCCACTGTGAGGCCTGGGAAGGAAAACCTCTGCCTGCGATCGTCGGTCAAGGTGGAAGCCCTTTTCCTCATCAGTGGCTTCCTCCCAAGCCCATCACCAGGTCCCCCCGGGGCAAACTCACCATGGTGTCTCGCCCTGGGGAGCTGGAGCGGCTGGACACAAGGGCCTGGCCCTTGCCCTTCTCCCACAGACTGTAACGGCCACTGGGTCGGTAGGTGGGGCTGAGGACTTCGGGGGCTCGTGAGGGAGGGGTCGGGGTGGGCACCTGAGGTGCGCTGGCCTTGCGCCCATAGTTCTCCAGGTAGTCGGCCAGGTACTCGGAGCGGCTGGCCGCCTGGTACAGGCCCTGCAGGGCGCACAGCTCCTTGCGCGTGCGGGCCAGCATGGGGCTGCGGCCCAGGTTCCCAGAGTCCAGCCGGTAGCTATCCGAGGTCTGGAGGCTGGAGAAATCCCGGGCCAGGTCTGATTGACTGTTCGACTTCTTCTGGGTCAGGGTCACCCCCTGGTCTCGGGCACTGACAGGCAGGTAGCTGACGGAGCTGGTGGTCACTCCATAAGAGAATCCACTGCCCCCGCTGAGTCCACTCCCTGAAGGCCGCTCGGTGCCCCGAGTCTGGCTCTCAGCCCGCTTACCACCCCCGATGACGTCAGGTCTCAGCAGGGGGCGGCCTCGGTCATAGTCCAGGATGGAGGGGGGGCCATAGGTGCGGGGACGGGTGAGATAGCTGGTGGGGGGGCTGGGCTTGAAACCAAACTTCTCCTTCTCCAGGAAGGAGGCAGCCAGGTTGGTTCCGTAGGAGGAGGGAGTGTAGGTGCCATAGCTTGATTTGGTGAAAGGCGCATCTGTAAAACGGGCTGATTCTGTGTAGCGCTTCAGAGTGGAGGAGAGCTGGGACATCCTTCAGGGCGGCACTCAGTGGGGACTGGGAGCCTCATGGGCTGAAAGACAAGGAAAGCAGTTGTCAGAAGGCCCTGCAGGGGGTCAGGCTGCTCCCACTGTGCCTGCTCTCCATCCCCCAGTGGCTTGATCTCAACCAGGGGCCACACTTGTCTGTTTCCAGGAAAGCCACTGGCCCACCACTGGGACACACCTCTGCATGTGTGTGCGCACCGGCATGCAGGTCTCCACGCACCCAGGCATTCACACCTCAGGGAGAGCCCCAGAGCTGAGCAGGCTTTCATAAACCACACATGTGATCAGTCTCAGCACTACTTGGACTGGACGCTCCCCTCAAGGCCCCCAGCCTGAGAGCAGGGACTGCTCCACTTCTGCAGCCCTTCAAGCAACAAACAGTACTCCAGGGACTTCCCTGGTGGTGCAGTGGCTAGGACTCCACACTCCCAATGCAAGGGCCCTGGGTTCCATCTCTGGTCTGGGATCTCATGTGCCCCAACTAACAGCCGGTGCAGCTGAATAAACAAAAACAAAAAAGCCCCCAATAGTATTCCAACCCAAATCCCATGTGCTTCCTCTCCTTGGCTTCTTTCTGCAGGCACCCCCGACATGAGGGATGCTACCGCCCTCACCTCCTGGGTTAAAAACTGCTGGACATTCCAAGAGTTCAGACTGCTCCCCTCTTTGGGAGCAATCTTTTGGGAATCTTACACTGTTTAGACAGCATGACCTGAGGATCATTTAGCCAGATACCTGATGAGGAACAAGAGGCCCATGAGAGGAGGAAAGGGGCTTAGGTGTAGGTGGTGGTGGTGATGAGTGGCTGAGAGGAACGCTTTATCTCAGTCTCCAGACCCAATCCCAGAGTGCTTCCCTGGACATGTCCACCTGCTGCGGTGGGGGATCCTCGTGTGGTAGAGTCCACCCTCTGCATTGACCTAAGCCTTCAGTTCTAAGTGGAGTTACAGCCCTGTGGCCTCCCAGGGCTTCCCCTATTAGTACCCACAGCAAACCGATAGTGATAATGACTTGTGCAAAGGGGGCCCCCTAGAGGCTAAGATCCTGCACTGCAGGCAGCGCTCTTATCTCCACCCGCAGTCCTTGCAGCTGGGGTGGATCTGCTGAAGGAACACAGAACCTCTGAATTGAGTTTTCAAAGCCCAAATGGGTCGACCTTTTTTTTTTTTTATTTTAAGTTTCACATCATATATATTTTACCACAAGTGAAAGGGGACATTTCCACATACATCATCCAATTGAACCCTCCCGCGGGCCTAGGGAGTGGACAGCCACGACCACGCTTTACATAGAGGACACCAAAGTGACCGATGTGAAACAGCTAGAGCCAGGTCTCACCATGGGGACATCAGATTTGGGAATCTAGCCCAGATTTCCCCTCTGCTGAAAAAAGGGTGATCATCAGTTAGAGGCACTGCACCTGTCACCGGCCCGCACTGTCAAGCTCGCTTTAATTGTTGCTACAAAGGACTTGTAGCAACATCCTCCAAATGTTACTCAGACTAAACAGTAAGAGGTTTGCCCAAGCTGTTTTTCAGGAACTTGGAGTCAGCTGTGTCCAAGTGCATGCCGTAGACAATTAAGACTGGTTAGGACATCCACCACCCCCACCCCCCGGGGGCATATGAGAGTGTCCACTTGATGAAGGGTCATCCATCTTATGTTCTCCGTTGTACAAGTGGAAAGTGCCACTGACTCGCCCAGGGCCACATGCTAGCAGAGCGAGGACTCGTGTCCATGTCTCTCAGATTTCCAGCCCAGTGACCTTCCCACTTTACCTCAACTCACCACCCCCATCAAATTTAGGCTCACGTGGCGAGCCAGAGTCCCTCCATCACGTAAACCTGCAGGCTTTATCTCTAATGGAGCCGGAGGGCAAAGGAGGAGTAGGTAAGATCTCTCATTTTCCTTGAGGGTCAATAGGGGCTCTTGGGGGCTCCTGGGGTGGTGGGGGTGCAGAGCCATCCAGGACTCTCAGAGGAGTCTTGCCCTGTGGCTGACTAGCTGGGTGTTTCTGCCCTAGTCATTGAATCTCTCTGAGCCCCAATTTCCTCAGCTGCAAAATCAGTATAGTAATCATCATTATGATTCCTACCTCACAGGGTTGTTGCGAGGAATAAATGAGATAATAACATGTGAAAGCTCTCAACAAAGACAGTGGTTATTATCTCCTCTCCCAGCCCTGCCAGGCAGCCCGGCTCCTCCCTTTGTAGGCCTATAATGATGTCGGGGCTGACTGTCTCCTGGCCGGGCCAGGCTCTGACCGCAGCCCTGGGCATCGGGGTTCTCCCTGCAGCTCCTAGTGAGATGAGTGGGTCGTGGGCAGAATCTAGCTGTTTGGCAGTCAGTGGCTCAGGCAGCCTACAGCCTGCCCTAGGCCGTAGCCCAGCTCATTAGGGCAGAGGGGACCTGGTGCCAAGCCCCAAGTGCTGAGTGCGAGGCAGAGAGCTCTAGATACTCAGTTCATGTAAGGTATGGGATAGGTTGCAGAGGTGGGAGGTGAGCAGGTGGCACTTTTCATATAGACCCCAGGCCAGAACTTCCAGACTCTGCCAGAGACCTCCAGCCATTTTCAGTCCAGGGCAATGTCAGAGAGGCCTGGCCTATAAATGACCATCCATCCTTATACCCGCCTGGCCTGGCTGGGGGCTCCCTCAACCAGCCGTGTTCCCACAGCCAGCACAACTTTTACCCCTTTCTAGGAAAAGATAACAGGAGGAGGGCCTGGTGCAGGGCTGGGGAACCACAAGCTTCCCTCCCATCTGCTTAGCATCCTGGGGTCCAAGGGAGGAAGAGGATGAAGGCTGAGGAGGCCAGGGGCGGAGACGGGCAGAGGCTTGGGGTGGGGGCGTGGGACCAGTCCTGCTCTATTTCACTTTGGAGAGCTCCATCAATAATTCAAAGTCACAGAGACTCCAGGTCCCAGGAGCTGGGCTCTGGGACACTGAGCAGCCAATCAGATATGCCCCCTACCCCCACAAGGGCCTGAACTCCTGCCTCCTCCCCACGGGTCTCTCTACCCCTCCCCCAACACTGCAGCTCGGGGGAATTGGTATTCTGCAGGCAGCACCCTAAGCTTTCGACCTCTCCTGGCCCTGCTGACACAGAAGTGCTGGGGCCAGACAGGTACAGCAGACAGGGACAGACAGCCCTGGGATGGCCCACAGGTCGCCCTGGGCAGGATCGGGGTCGGGAGTGGAGCCGCACCACTCATGGGAGGGCTCCTAAACACTGCTCTCCTGTCTGCTTCAATCTGCCAGACAGCTGACAGGCCTCCCTACCACTAACAGCCCCCTGGAA
>NW_011495071.1:8730736-8737451 GCF_000754665.1 Bison bison bison
GTGAGCGGTCTTGTCAGTGCTGGCATCTGGCACAGAGTTCCTCTGTCTGGGGAGAGGGTCCCCGCTGCGGCTGAGGCCTGGAGCATGCCTGTCTCCTCCCCCAACCCCTAGTTTCGCTCTTGAGGACAGTGCCAGCACCTTGCAGGTGAGCAGATGGCTTGGGTTGGTGCCCCTTGAGTTACCTGGCGTGGCTGTCTCTGGAGGCTGTAGGAGGCACCCTGGCCGGGAGAGCAGGCTGGGGCCCTGGCTATAGCTCTGCTGCACAAGACAGGGACAGGACGGGCACTCACATGGCCGCGAGTCTCCTCGTTGCCAAAGGAACGGCCTGAACTGAATGGCCCTTTCATGGGGCAGTGGGAGGCCAGCCGATTGGCTGTGATCCCCCGTGCCCCTCCCTGCCCAGCGTGGGGCCCCTGCTGCTCGACTCCTTTCACTGTTTACCCAGAGCTGGCAAGTACAGGCATGCAGTTCCAGGCAGCACCTCCCCAGGTGCCCGCCACCTCGGACAGTGGGGCAGCCTTCCTGCCAGCCTCCTTGTCCGTGCAGGCTCACCAGGGCCCTTGGCTCTTCCCTGTTCTGCCAGGCTTCCCTTGCTTCCCTCTTGCTTTACTCAGTTTTCCTTCTTGGGAGGTGTGGAGGCACTTCTCCTCCTGAAAGGACGAGGTAACCAGTTGGCCATCGCCCCGCCAGCAGGTACAGAGCACCCCTGGACCAGGCATCCCACTGGGTACTTCTTAGGCAGCTTGTCATTTTTCAGCAGCCCAAAATCCAACACTGAGACAGCCTTCCCAATGCCCCGGGCTTACAAACGTCATTTGAAGGTTTAATTTTTTTAAACATTAAATTGAAATTCAAAATACTTTCATTCAAATAGACAAGATATTTAAATAGTGAAACAGTCAAGTGAAGCATTTAGCATTCATATTCCTGAAGTTATTAAAGCTTAAATCAGCACTAAGACTTCTGGGACACCACATATTAATCACTCACTTAATCCTCATGACTGCCCTAAGCAACAGGTGCTATTATTATGCCCGTGTGCAGATGAGGACACTAGGGTTTGGAGAGGTGGTGTGGATCCCCCGGGGTCACACTGGGACTGGGACCTACCTGGGCTCTGTCTGCTAACGCCTACCTTGAAGCCAACCCATCGCCCCTGTCTCTCTTCCCTGGCCTTTCCCTGAGCTGGCACAGGGTGGGGGTCCTGCAACATGGGGTGAGGGGGTCCAGGTGTCCACCGTCTAGGCAAAACAGCATGGCGGGTACAGACTCCCAAGGAGCTGCCCTTCGAGTTTCCACTGCAGGCAAACGAAAGCGAAGCCAGGCGCAACCTGAGCCCCGGAACAATGCTGATCTGCCGAGAGATGGTCCAGGAGGCCTCCATTTCACCCGTGATGCTAAGCTCCTGCATGTCCCCCGCCTCCTACTCTTGCGGCAGCTTGGCCCACTCCCCAGGGTACCCAGACTAGGTGAGTCAGGGCTTAAAATGAAGCCTATCTTCCTGGGGCCACCAGCCCATTATGTCAGCCACTGTCATTTCCTGTTGCTCACGTGAAGGGCTCCCTAACCTGCCCAGCCAGGGGAGGGACTTGCTCCCCAGGAATGCCAGGCACTCTTGGCTCCCAGGGTATGGGATGGGTGATGCCCAACATCCCAGTAGCCTTCACGGCCCCCCTCTGCCCAGATCCGCTCTCCTGTCTGGGGTGAAGGCACGCCAGCTTCTGTGGCCTTGCCACTGCCTGGATAGAAAGCCCCTAGCTGGGCTTCAGACATATACCTCAGCGGGGTTTAGTTCCTTTCCTCCTATCTGTGTCCGAGGCAGGTGAGTAGGGAATCCCAGCCAGTCCCACAGGTGCTTGGGAACCGTCACAGGGGTGACCTCAGAGCTTCCCAAAGCTGCTTGCTAACAACATCGGAATGAGGCACTGAGACGGCTGACCTTGAAGGGTAAAGTGGGCTGACAGAGGGGCCCTGTCTCCATCTACACTTTCCCACCACAAGCCCAGCTGCTGGGACATTGCCTAGACACAAGCGTCATCCCCTACGTCGAGGGATGTCCTGGCAGGAGTGGAAGATGTAGGCGGAGGGGGAGGTTGGGGTGGGGGATATTTGTGCTCTCACAGTTCAGGAGTTCTGTTTACTGCTCTCAGATGCTTAGGAGCCTCTGCCTGCCGCTAGCGGCTCTACCTCTCGGGCTGGCACCCTCTGACCCACCAGTTTAGTGCCTGATATGCCTTGGCCAGGGGTCATCAAGGGGATTGGGTCCCTCTCAGTTACTCAAGGGGACTGGGACAGGGCAAAAGAGATAAGATAAGAGATTGGAGATTAAAACCAGAATTCCACCTGGAGGAGAAGAGGTGGGTGGGCTTAAGGCAGTGTCTCTTCAGGGTTCTTCATTTGGGTTGGGAGGGGGTGGGCATCTCTATACCTCCAAGAAAAGGCAAAGATATGGGGCCCCCAGGCAATATTGGAATTCTTAAATTCTATTTTCTAACCACGACTGTCCCAGGCACTCTCCTGGAACCCCACCCCAGGGGAGAACCCCAGGCTCCTTCCCTCTCCTCCAGGGCTTCAGTTTCCTCCTCCTGGCCTCCCAGCCCTTGGTCCTGCCCCTGGGTCTTGCCCATAGCACCTCCCAGGCCTGGTGGGGTGGCCTCTCACATGCTCCCCCAAACAGACAGGGATCCCTCAAACAGACAGTCCAGGGCCCTCTGGACAACGGCCCTGTGAAGTTCGGATACCAAAGGGACAGTTACTGACCTGTGTCCGGGGACACTGGGCAGGATCTGGGGGCTTCTCCTTCCCCGGCAGGGCAGGGAGTGCAGTGGCAAGGCCAGAAGCAGGAGTCTGACTTGGGCTGGGTAATCCGGGGCTCAGGTTACTGACTCGATATATATAGTATCTTATCTGACCTCATGGAGATGGCTAGCTCCACTCGCTGGCATTCTGAGCCCAGGGAGAATTAAAGGGGCAGTGGCAGGCCCTCCCTTTCGAGGTGGGTGCCAGGCAAGGAGATCCTAGGAGACTGTTTGCAGGGAGCATTTTGAAATGGAACAGAAGGGGGATTCAAGGGGAAGCAGAACTGGAAAGAGGGTAGAGGGATGGGGGTGGAATTAGGCAAAAATACGGAGAAGGAGGTGTCAGTCACAGAACTAGAGAAGAAGAAGAAGCCCCAGTCCACCTCCTTTAGCTTTGAGATGGAAGAGACCTGGAGGCAGACAGCAGCTCGCTCAAGGACACAGAGGCAGGGAGAGGCAGAAGGGACCTCTCTCAGGTTTCCAGTTCAAACTCTTTTACAATGGACTTCTAGGCTTGGGCTTGTATTCCAAGTCTTTCCTTTTTATTGCCTCGGAGACATTTAAGCAGTCATTTAAGTGGTCCAAACCTTATTTAGTCTTAAAACAGGAGTAATAATAATGATATACCTCATGGAAGTAAGGATTAAATAATGCTTGTTAATTTCCTGGCACACAGTAAGAGTTCAATAAATGATCACTACTACTATATCGAATACTTCCACTTATAATTAGTGGTAGCATTTGTCGGGTGAACCTTGCTAGGGAGAAAAGATTCCTCCAGGCCAGCCCGTGGGAGTGCTCTGTTCTCATGTCAGAAAACTGCCATGGTTTTCCGAGCTGATCTGTGTCCCATAGCTGGCAAGGCAAATGAGGCTTGCCCAATTCCCAGATGTGCAGTCCACCCGTCAGAGGGGGGCCAGGCTCACTTGGGCTCTTTCCTTCTCTACCTAGGAAAGTATAGCAAGTGTAGCTTCCCCCAGGCTACCAGGAGCAAGCCTGGCTGCTCTGGAGTGGTTCCACTCTACCTGGAGGAGTGTTCAGGATCCCGAGCCTACAGAGCCAGGCTGGCTGGGCAGGGTCACAGGAGGAAGGTGCAGGATTCTTAACCTCTCGGACCTTGGTGCTCTTGTCAGCTCCCAGGCTGTTTCTCCTGTTTCTCGATGGCTCTCCCTGGGGACTGGGAGTACCCGGGATGGTGCCTCCACCCTGTCTCAGCGGAGACTACTGACTCAACTCAGGTCCTGACGATGCACTTCAGAGGACGCCCTCGTCCCCAGCCCTCATTCCAGTCCTCATTCCGACTCCAGTCTGGCATCATCTACAGCATCAAAGGAATGGTGGCTGCTCCAACCCCAGCCCAACCAGCTCTCCTTTCCTCCACTGTACATGTCGGACTCTGGGGACCTTTTCCTGCCTGTGCCTGGGGAGATGAGCATGGGCAGGATCTCCAGCTCAGTCCCATTCTAAGAGCGGCCAGGTCAGGAGGTAGATGCTTCTCCTTAGAGGACAGCCAGAATGGGTTGGCCAGGACTTCCTTAGGCTGTTGAGTATAAGTTACTTGCCTTGAAGCATCGCGTGCCTAATTCTGGTTTGGGATTGGTGAGAATTTCAAAGATGCCTCTTTCTGGTTTGGGATTGGTGGAAAATCTACCCCTCTTCCACTTAACTACTACCCCCCCACCCCCACCCCTACCCCCTTTGGCAAACTGACCAGAGACAAGCCCCCAGGAGCTTTGAGAGGAGGGAGTAAGAGCTGCCACGCACACGTGGGGAGGGGTTTGTCAGGGTCCAGGCATCACTCTCCGCCACATCCCACACAGGGCTCGGAGATACGGTCCTGCCCAAGCAGCGTTTCCTTAGAACACGCTGATCAGCACACAGATGGCTCTCCCTGGCACCCTGAGCTGTCGGCTCACACACACAACTGGCACCCACAGCTGGAGATCCTCAGCGCAGCTGGCACTTGCCCTACATTCCTAGTACCCATTTTGCCCAGGCGGTCGTTGACACCTCACTTTCAGAGCCTCAAACGGCACTGCCCTCCGTATCCCCCCTTCCCCAGTCTCCGACAGGTGGCACGTACCTGCCTATTCTCCGAGGATGGATGAGTCGAGCCGGGCACAAGCATGGAGCTACGGATGAGTCCCGGCTGGTATTGGAGCGGCGCAGTAAACAGCCGCTGACGCAGAGGGCTCCCTGGCCTCGGCTCTTGTCCGCCTCTACCCCACCTCCGCCGGGGGCCCAGAGAGGACCTCCCCGGGAAATCGGCGCCACCCAGCGGGCCGCTGCCTCATTGCGCCGGGGGCCGGCAAAGCCACACCTCGCGTCTTGCGTCACCAAGACGCGTCACGGCGATTGGCTTGTTCCTATTGTGATGTCACCAGGGCCCCGCCCGACCAGGATCTCCCAGGCGACCGACATATACAGAGAACCACGTGGAGAAAAGGCACACGAGCTTGGAGCGGATGGTTGGAGCACATGAAGTGGACCTGAATATGACACGACGGGACAGCTGGAAGGTATTGGGAAAGAGGAAGGGTCACGGGGAGAAGGCTCAGCGTTGAACCCCAGGGCATACATATCAGCTTTCAGTTTTTAGGTAAGGCTAAATGTTCCAGTTCCTTCCCACCCGACTGGGAGAGGGCCAGTTCTTTTGCCTCTTCCCTTCTTCTCTACTCTTTAAGACACTCTCTGCTTATTTTACTAACATGAGACGAGTGACTGGTGGTGTTTTCTGAAGTGGGTAAACGGTGGCACTGGGTCAGTAGAAGAGATTCTCTTTTTGTCTTTCAAGAAAAAGCCAAAGGAAACTTGATTTTTTGTCACTTCCATTCTTTGTATATAACTTCCCCCCCTTTCCTCCACCGTGAAGAAAACCACATGGCCAGGTAGATTGGTGCCAAGGCAAGTCCAAGGTTTTCAATTTCCCCTGGACCATCAGTCCTTTCAAGTGTCCTTAGCTGCTTCTCTTATTCTCTACAGCTGGCATTTGTCCATTACCACTCTCCCAAGTCCCTCCTTATCTTCTGTTTCCCTGAGGAACTAAAGGCAATCAGGAGGGAAATCCTTAAAGTTCTGCCTACAAACATAGCTGAATTCATTCTTACCTCTGCTCCAGGAGCAGTGAGAGCTGTCTCTCTTGTGCAAGACAAATATCTTCCAGATCTCAGCTCTTTTGTTTTCTATTGTTACCCTCAAACCGGGTTCCCCTTTTGGTGGGTGTCAAGCCAAAAGACACAACCAAGTCGAAAGATTGGGAGAAGGAAGAATTTATTGCTTGCAGCAAGTAAGGAGAGTAGATGGGATCTTTCCCCAAGCAGTGTCTCCCTGAACAGCAAAATTGGGGAAGTTTTAACCTAAGGGTATATGCATATTCATGAGGGATTGAGCAGTGTATGCATATTCATGAAGGGGCTTAAGCAGAATTCCACATAGAATTGGATCAAAGGTTAACAAAGAGCCTTCAGTTTGGTTCAGTCCCTCAGTAACTGACTCTTTTCGACCCCACGGACTGCAGCACACCAGGCTTCCCTGTCATTCACCAACTCCCGGAGCTTGCTCAAATTCATGTCCATTGAGTCCGTGATGCCATCCAACCATCTCATCCTCTGTTGTCCCCTTCTCCTCCTGCCTTCAGTCTTTCCCAGCATCAGGCTCTTTTCCAATGAGTCAGTTCTTCGCATCAGGTGGACAGAGTATTGGAGTTCCAGCTTCAGCATCACTCCTTCCAATGAATAGTCAGGACTGATTTCCTTTAGGATTGACTGGTTGGATCTCCTTGCAGTCCAAGGGACTCAAGAGCCTTCTCCAACACCACAGTTCAAAAGCATCAATTCTTTGGTGCTCAGCTTTCTTTATAGTCCAACTCTCACATCCATTAATGACTACTGGAAAAACCATAGCTTTGACTAGTCGGA
>NW_011495071.1:8737551-8756213 GCF_000754665.1 Bison bison bison
TGGATCTCCTTGCAGTCCAAGGGACTCAAGAGCCTTCTCCAACACCACAGTTCAAAAGCATCAATTCTTTGGTGCTCAGCTTTCTTTATAGTCCAACTCTCACATCCATTAATGACTACTGGAAAAACCATAGCTTTGACTAGTCGGAATTTGTCGGCAAAGTGATGTCTCTGCTTTTTAACAGAGAGCTTTAGTTGATTGACTTCAGAGTGTTGGAAAAGGTCAGCATCATTCCCTAGATTCAGACCTGTCTAGCGTCTCAGCAGATAGTTATCATTCCCCACCTTGGTGAGGACCTTAGATCCAGCTGAACGAAAAGATTGACATCAGATTCTTATGTATATCCCTTAAGGAAGAACTAGGACTCTTTTTATTAAACTATTGTTTACTATGACTTAACTGAGCAATTGTTTCTTGACTGGTTTTCCTTTATTTCTGCATTCTTTCCCTTCACTTAAGGTCATTGATCACTGAGACCTGTTCAAGATCTGCCACTGAGGCCAGGCTTAGATGACAAAACAGCTTCGGCCAAAAATGGCTTCTCTTCTGTCAAGAAAGCAATGCCTAGGTCTCTTTCTCCAGGGACCGCCTACTCTGTTTACCTTAGGACCCTCATTCCATTGCATTTTAGGGATAGCTACTGGACATGCTGGGTAATCTTCTTGGAAGTGGGGATACAGCAGTGAACTAAACAGGCAAAGTCCTTGCCTTTAAGGAGCTTACATTCTAATAGAAGTAGAAGACAATAAGCAAATAAGGAAATAAGTAAAATATATAGTATTGGATGGCAGTCAGAGTGATAGAGGCAAATAAAGCAGGGAGGATGATACAGTGTGTCAGACGATATCAGAGTTGGTCCCAATGATAAAGTGACTGGATAACCCAAAGGAGCTAAGGGAGTGAGCCATCTGGATGTCTGGGCAGAGAGTATTCAAAACAGAGGGAACAGTAATGCATAGGTCCTGAGATAGGCCACCTTTGAGGAAGAGAATGAAGATCAGTGCAGTTGGAGTGAAAGAGGACAAGCTAGAGAGTGGAAGACAAAGTCAAAGAGATAAGGGAACACCCTTATTGGATCCTAAGAGCATTTCAGTGACTTTAACTTTTACTGGAAATAAGATTTCTAGTAGTCGTGTATGGATGTGAGAGTTGGACTATAAAGAAAGCTGAGTGCCAAAGAACTGATGATTTTGAACTGTGATGTTGAAAAAGACTCTTGAGAGTCCCTTGGACTGCAAGGAGATCCAACCAGTTCATCCTAAAGGAAATCAGTCCCGAATATTCATTGGGAGGACTGATGCTGAAGCTGAAACTCCAATACGTTGGCCACCTGATGCGAAGAACTGACTCATTGGAAAAGAGCCTGATGCTGGGAAAGACTGAAGGCAGGAGAAGGGGACGACAGAGGATGAGATGCTTGGATGGCATCCCCGACTTGATGGACATGAGTTTGAATAAGCTCCGGGAGTTGGTGATGGACAGGGAAGCCTGATGTGCTGCAGTCCATAGTGTCGCAAAGAATCGGACACGAACTGAACTGAACTTTTACTCTGAGATAGGAGCCATTGAACAGAGGAGGGACATAGATCTGACTTTTGCTTTAACAGAGTCCCTAAAACCACTGTATGTCATGGCAGTCTGAGCCTGGGTTGGAAAAGAATTTCCAGACACAGAGTATTTCAGAAGGGAGTAAGTTCAGGGTGCTTCAAGTGCAGTGGGCCGACCTTCTGACAGGTCAGGGAGAGTCAACAGTTTTTGTGGGTTAGTAGCCAATTTTTATTGGGGAAGGCAATGGCAACCCACTCCAGTCTCTTGCCTGGAAAATCTCATGGATGGAGGAGCCTGGTAGGCTGCAGTCCATGGGGTCACTAAGAGTCAGACACAACTGAAGCGACTTAGCAGCAGCAGCCAATTTTTATAGCCTCAAGACAAAAAATTCCTGCTGGAAAGGTGGCATTAGATGATTGGTTAGGGTGAGTATTTTTGCCTAATTTGGGGTCAGGAAGCTGCCTGTAAGGATTGGGGGGCTTCTGGCAATGGTTACAGCTGGGTTCAGTTAGTTCCATAGATGGCCTTGGTTCAAGGTCTCGCATCTGTGACCTTGGTATGGGACCCCACAGTGAACAGAAGGACAGATCTGAAGAGAGCCATAGTAGAAGCAGGAGACCATGTAGGTCACTACAGTCATCCCATGAGAGGTGATGGTGGCTCTGCTTAGTGTCTAGCAGGAGAGGAGGTGAGAGGCAGTTGGATTCTGGATGTTTTGAATATAGAGCCAATAGGGTTTCCTGATGGATTGGGTGGCATGAGAAAAAGGGAGGGATTTTTGGCCTGACCATTAACTGAGGATGTATAGGCTGTGAAAATTTTACTGAGTCCTAGCTCTTTGTGCTCCATGCACAACAGGCCAGTAAATTGGGAGACAAGGTGCTGAGGTGAGGACTAGAGACATTATTCGGAAAGTTGGCAGAGAAGATGGCAGACTAGTGTCTCAAAAAAAACATCTTATCAGGGTCTGGATGTCTTTTATAGAACAGAGAGGGGGAGGAGGTGAGGAAGTAAAGTATTTTATTTTATTTTATTTATTTATTATTTTTTTTGGAAGTAAAGTATTTTAAAAGGCCATGTGTGTATGCTCAGTCATGTCCAACTCTTTTGTGACCCCATGGACTGTAGCCCACCAGGCTTCTCTGTCCATGGGATTTCCCAGACAAGAACACTGGAGTGGGTGCCATTTCCTTCTCCAAGAAGTGAAGTGAAGTGAAATTGCTCAGTCGTGTCCGCCTCTTTGCAGCCCCATGGACTGTAGCCTGCCAGGCTGGGATCTTCCCAGTCCAGGGATCAAACCCAAGTCCCCTGCATTGGCAGGCAGATCCTTTAACACTGAGCCACCTAGAAAGTCCAAAAAGGCCATAAGTCTTGCAAATATCTCCTGGAATGGCCAGTCTTGGGTAGTAGAGGGAAGGAAATGTGTTAATTTCTTCTTTCTTATAGCCATTCATGGGTGGACAAGATCAGGATGTCTCTAAACAAAGGCACTTTGGTGTAATCTTCAGGCAGAAGGGAGGGTTCCCTATGGTAGGCCATTATGTACAGACAGTATCCTGTTAGTGAACAAAAGCACCAGGAAGCAAAGATTAGAGTAAAAGACAGATCCAACATGTAGTCAGATTTTGTTCTAGGTGGCTCAGTGGTAAAGAATCTGCCTGCCAATACAGGAGACACGGGTTTTAATTCCTGGATTGGGAAGATCCCTGGAGTAGGAAATGGCAACCCACTCCAGTATTCTTGCATGGAAAATTCCTTGGATAGAGGAGCCTGGCAGGCTACAGTCCGTGGGGTCGCAGAGAGTTGACAAGACTGAGCAGCTGAGTGCGCACGTGCGTGCGTGCACGCACAAATCACAGAAGGAGCAGATTTGGGAGTGAGGGGAAGATCAGGAACTTGATTTAACACGTATTAAGTTTGAGATGTCTATTAGGCGTGTCAAGACACCAAGAAAGAGGTTGGATTTACATGTTTGGCAAGATCTGGGTTGGAGATATACAATTGAGAGTCATCAGCATACGGATGTTATTTAAAGATATGAGATTAAAAGAAATCACCAAGGGAGCAAATATAAACAGGAAAGAAAAGATGTGCAAGGACTGAATCGTGGAGCTCTCTGTCAACTTAAAAAAGATACACAATGTGATTTATTGGGGGCAAAATAGTTTTATTTGGGGGCAAAATGAGAACTGCAGCCTGAGATGCTGCACCTCAGATAGCTCTGAGAAACTGCTCCAATGAGGTGAGGTAGTGGGGAGGTCGGTATATGTGGTTTTGGTGAAGGGGGAGTTCATATAATCAAGCACTTTCTTTGCAGAAGTTTTCTGCTAGCCATGAGGGGCTGATGTCACCATGAGGGGATTTAGTGCTTTCCTAGATAGGAGGAGATGCAAGGATTGGGCTCATAAAATCAGTTCCTGAAAATATCTAGCTATCTAAGGACTTGTTCTGCCAGTTTTCCTGGAACACAAAGTATCGAGTTCCTGTTTTCCACCCTGCACTTCCTTCAGGGCATGTGGAAGATCAACAGCGGCAACAGCCCGGGGTTCAGTCCCTGCAGAGAGAAGTGAAGTCGCTCAGTCGTGTCCGACTCTTTGAGACCCCATGGACTGTAGCCCACCAGACTCTTCCATCCATGGAATTTTTTAGGCAAGAGTACTGGAGTAGGTTGCCATTTCCTTCTCCAGGGGATCTTCCCGACCCGGGGATCGAACCCCGGTCTCCCCCATTGCAGGCAGACGCTTTACCGTCTGAGCCAGCAGGGAATCCAGTCCTTGCAGAGGCAGATGGCAAAAGCCTTTGGCAAGTGCCAGTTTGTCGTTGACATTTCTGATATTAAATGGTTTTAGAGAATTACTGTTTAGTTGCTAAGTCATGTCCAACTCTTTTGCGATCCCGTGGACTGTAGCCTGCCAGGCTCCTCTGTCCATGGGATTTCCCAGGCAAGAATATTGGAGTGGGTTGCCATTTCCTTCTCCAGGGGATCTTCCCAACCCAGGGACTGAACCCGTGTCTCCTTCTTTGGCAGGCAGATTCTTTACCACTGAGCCACCATGACAAACTGGTTAGAAACATCTAGGTCCAAGATGGCAGAAGATTAGACTTCCAGTGGACCTTGAGCCTCATTCAGTTCAGCTCAGTTCAGTTGCTCAGTCGTGTACAACACTTTGCGACCCCATGGACTGCAGCACGCCAGGCCTCCCTGTCCAGCACCAACTCCCAGAGCTTACTCAAACTCATGTCCATCAAGTCGGTGATGCCATCCAACCATCTCATCCTCTGTCACCCCCTCTCCTCCCACCTTCAATCTTTCCCAGCATCAGGATCTTTTTCAGGAGTCAGTTCTTCACATTAGGTGGCCAAAGTGTTGGAGTTTCAGTTTCAGCATCAGTCCTTCCAATGAATATTCAGGACTGATTTCCTTTAGGATTGACTGGTTGGATCTCCTTGCAGTCAAGGGACTCAAGAGCCTTCTCCAACACCATAGATCAAAAGCATCAATTCTTTGGCACTCAGCTTTCTTTATAGTCCAAATATCACATCCATACATGACTACTGGAAAAGCCATAGTTTCGACTAGACAACCTTTATTGGCAAAGTAACATCTCTGTTTTTAATATGCTATCTAGTTTGGTCATAGCTTCCAAGGAGCAAGCATCTTTTAATTTCATGGCTGCAGTCGCCATCTGCAGTGATTTTGGAGCCCAAGAAAATAAAGTTTCTCACTGTTTTCATTGTTTCCCCATCTGGTTTGCCGTGAAGCGATGGTAAATGAGTTTCATTATATGCTCAGTATAATACCTTAGCATCTAAATGACACACCCTCCAGCACCTTGACAGTTCAGAGCTAACCCTAAAGGTCAAAGTGGGTGGTGGCCTAATTCCTGGAAATTCCCACCTCTTCCTCCAAATAGGTAGAATACTCATTAGCTTATGAAATTACCCACCCTTGTAAAAACTGACAACCCCATGCGCTGGGGCCCCTCTCACCTTCTGACATGGCCTACACTCTGTCTGTGGAGTGTGTTGTAAGTCCACTTTTTATCTATCACTTTGTCTCTCACTGAATTCTTTTTGTGATGAGACATCAATAACCTGAGTTTCATTAAGTCCTGAGACCAAGTGTGTGATCTCAGTTATATATGTCTGCAGAATAGCTCAAAGGATATGGCTCAGAATATTATCCATGGCCCTTGAGGAGGAACTAAAGTTTGTGAGTTGGTTTACTTATTTATTTATTTTTGAAAAATGTATTTGGCTGTGCCAGGTCTTAGTTTTGGCTTGCGGGGGTTTATGTTGCCGTGTGTGGGGTCTAGTTCCCTGACCAGGGACCGAACCAGGGCCCCTGCATTGGGAGCACAGAGTCTTAACCACTGGGCCACCAGGGAAGTCCCCCTTGACTTGGTCTTGCTTGACTGTTTTCCTTTCATTCTGCATTTTCTCACTTCTCTGATTAAATTGTTCTTTGGGAAGGCCTAGGAGGCTAAAGACTTTCTACAAGTAAGAGAAAGGCAGAGGATATAGGCGGCTCTGTGCTGGGAGGGCCCCACAGGGTCCTGTTCAGTTACAAAGACAATTTTTTAAGTGGAAAAAAATAGTTGTACGTTTATATGTTGATGGGAAAAAGCCAGAGTCAGATGATGCAGGAGAGAGATTACTGGAGCAACCTTGTTGACGAGGTAAGAGTGGATGGGATCTCGTACAGAATGAGAGCTTGGGTTTGGTCAGGGCACTAAGGTGTATCCAGAGTGAGAAATGAGCAGCACAGTATGGGTACCATGGCACAGAGATGGATGGATGTGGTGGAATCTGGTGGAGATTCTCTCAGATGGCCTCTTTTCCTCAGTGAATTAGGCAGCAAGGTCAGCTGAGAGAGAAGATGGAGGAAGGGTTGGAAATTTAGAGAGGTCGGGGCGGGGTTGATGGACTAGTCACCTCGGGGCACTTAACCTTGAGTGTGTATCAGAATCACCTACAGAGTCTGTTCAAGCCCCATCCAGAGTGTCTGGCTCTGGAGGGCTGGATGGGCCTGAGAATCTGAGTTTCTAAGGAGTTTCTGGGTGATGCTGAGGCTGCTGGTCTGATGACCCTTTGAGAACTAGCTAGTATGGGCCAGTGGCTGGGAGAGCGAGTGTATGAACTGTACACAGACAGGGTTGTCAGGCAGCTTCAAGGACTGGTCTGAGGTTGGAAATCAGGGATTGAAAGTGTTTCCATTCAATATTCTTCCTCTCCACGTTCTCAGTCACTGTTCCTGAGTGGAGTCCTATCTTTTTCTTTTTTTTAACTTTTTATTTTGTATTGGGGTATAGCCAGTTAACCGGAGAAGGCAATGGCACCCCACTCCAGTACTCTTGCCTGGAAAATCCATGGACGGAGGAGCCTGGTAGGCTGCAGTCCATGGGGTCCCTAAGTCAGACACGACTGAGCGACTTCACTTTCACTTTTCTCTTTCATTCACTGGAGAAAGAAATGGCGATCCACTCCAGTATTCTTGCCTGGAGAATCCCAGGGACGGTGGAGCCCGGTGGGCTGCCATCCATGGGGTCGCACAGAGTTGGACACGACTGAAGCGACTTAGCAGCAGCAGCAGCATAGCCAGTTAACGATGTTGTGGTAGTTTCAGGAGGACAGCAAAGGGACTCAGCCATACATACACATGTATCCATTTTACCCCCAGACTCCCCTCCCATCCAGGCTGCCACATGACCTTGAGCAGAGTTCTGTGTGCTGTACAGTAGGTCCTTGTTTAAAAATTTTATTATTTTTAAAACTTTTTATTTTGTATTGAGGTATAGCAGATTAATAGTGTTGTGACAGTTTCAGGTCAACAGCGAAGGGACTCAGTCGTTTATATACATGAATCCATTCTCCCCCAAACCCTCCTCCCATCCAGTCTGCCCCATAACATTGAGGAGAGTTCCCTGTGCTATATAGTAGGTGCTTGTTGGTTATCCATTTTAAATATAGCAGTGTGTACCTGTCCATCCCAAATCCCCTAACTTCCCCTTCCCTTCATCCTCCCCCTACCATCCAGCAAGTTCCTGTCTGTGAGTCTCTTTCTGTTTTGCAGGTAAGTTCATTTCACATGTAAGGGATGTTATACAATATCTGCCGACTTTCCCTTTGATATATAAGTCTCCCAATTCTTTCCCTTAAAAAAACCCCATAAATCTTGAAATCACTTAGCTCTCTTCTCTTCACAGTTCTCTTGGAAGAGTTGTGCACACTGTCTCCCCACCTCCCCGTCTATTCTGCAGACGGCCGGAAACCACCCGCACCATCCTCTCCTGCTTGCTTGCTCCAACGGGCCTTTTTAGTCATACTCGATTCCTTGACATCTTACAAAATTAATACCTCCTACAGATTGTGTGATTATGCTTTTCTCCTTTACTCCCTGCTACCTCCTTCTCATACCCCTTTCCTTTGGTGTTCCTTCAGTCTCAGTTTTCAGAGAACTTATAGCACTGTGGCTGTTATATTTGCAGATTGTATACTGTAGATTTCCTGAGATAACTTCTGACTCCTCTGGTTACTAGTGGCAAGCCCTGCAACTTTTACATCTGTATCTTCATATGTTAACAAAAAATGGGGTACTTCCCTGGTGGCATAGCAGATAAGAATCTGTCTGACAATACAGGGGACAGCAGGTTTGATCCCTGGTCCGGGAAGATCCCATATACTGCAGAGCAACTAAGCCCGTGGGCCACAACTACTGAGCCCATGTGTCCTTGAGCCACAAGTCACGACTGCTGAGCCCATGTGCTGCAGCTGTTGAAGCCCCTGCCCCTGGAGCCTGGACTCCGCAACAAGAGAAGCCACTGCACCACAGCTAGGGAGTAGCCCCTGCTCACCACAACTAGAGAAAGCCTGTGTGTAGCAACGAAGACCCGGCACAGCCAAAAGTAAATAAATATAGCAGTGTGTGCATGTCAAAAAAGATATTTAAAAAAATGGGGATAGTAGTATCTGCTTCCTCACGGAGTTAATTTGAGACTAAGTAGGTTCGTATAGGAAATTCTCAGGCAGTCCAGTAGTCAGGACTCCATGCTTTTACTGCTGAGGGTGCGGGTTCAATCCCTCATCGGGGAACTAAGATCCCATAAGCCATGTGGCACGGTGAAAAAAGAAAAGTTTGTGTAAACAAAAAGCTTTCAGTGGCGCTTGGCATGTAGTGAGTGCCTGAGCTCATCTGATCTCCTGCTCATCCATCAGCTATTGGGCTGATGATGCCCAAATGTGTACTCACTCCTGAGTACCAGTCATAGTTATCCAACTGCCTCCTGACATACCCTTGGACATCACATCAGTACCCCAATCTGAGCGTGTCTAAACCTTTAAACCTACCATTTTCCATTCCATTTGTTCCCCTTCATTTAATCCCCATATCTATCAATGGTGGCATCCTCTATCTAGTTTACTACCAAAAATTTGCTAGTTTTCAACTTCTTTCCTCCCATAATTCTCAAACAGAGGTATTCTCTTAGTCTACCAACTCAGATATACAGGAAATTAACTTTTTTTTTTTTTTTTTTGTAATATGGCTACATTTCTATGTGGCTGCTGTTTAGTTGCTAAGTTGTGTCTGACTCTGCGACTCCATGGACTGTAGCCTGCCAGGCTGCTCTGCCCACGTGCTTTCCCAGGCAAGAATATACTGGAGTGGGTTGCCATTTCCTTCTCCAGGAGATTTTCCTGACCCAGGGATTGAACCTGAGTCTCCTCCTTGGCAGGTGAATTCTTTCCCACTGAACTACCTGGGAAACCTTTCTATGTGGAGCCTGCCCTTATTTAACTGGAGTGGTGGACACTGAGTTTCAGTCCATTGATGGAGTTGCCCTTCCTTTCTGCATGCTGATTGCCTGAAATCTGAGGGGTGTCCCATACATACTTACTAAAGCCCTGGAGGAAGTGGCCCTTGTTATTGGGTTGGCCAAAAATGGAAGAACCCAAATGAACCTTTTGGCCAACCCAATATTAAATGGGCACCCAAGCGTCCATTGGGATGTATGCAGTCTGGTTCCTGCTTGTGTGACCTCATTAGATCTGATGTGTCTCTGCTACCTGTTGGTCACTCTTGGACACGTGGGAATTATTCTGCCTGTTCCAGGCCCCAGAATAGCATGAGAAAGCATGACGCTGTCCAAGGTTTCAGCTGTCTCTAAAATAGGCTGCTCTCTGCCTGTCCTCTATCTTAGGATCTACCCTTGGTTGGGTGGTAGGGCCCCCTTGTGGTCAGATCTCAAAACCTTCTCTGGGTTTTTTCCATCTCTTGGCTTGCCCCTGGCTTGTGTCTGCAGGTGGTGCTGGTGGTTGTGCCAATGGGAGGCCTGGCTTTACCCAAGACATCTTTTCCACAACTTCTCTCCAGGCCGTGAGTCCTTTCTGTCTTGTGAAGGGTCTAGGCTAATGGAGCATAAAGGCTAGAACTGGCTTTCCATTTTTCCCCTTTCTTTTTTTTTTAATAATTTATGTATTTATTTTTTACTGTACTGGGTCTTCGTTGTCGCATGGGCTTTTTCCTAGTTGCAGAACACAGTCTTCCCTTTGTGGTGGCTTCTCTTGTTGCGAAGCATGGGCTCTAGGGCACGTGGGCTTCAGTGGTTGTGTTTCCCGGGCTCTCGAGCACAGGCTCAGTAGTTGTAGCGCACAGACTCAGCTGCTCCGCGGCTTGTGGGATCTTCTGGATTCTCCACCACTGAGCTACAAGGGAAGCCCTGCACCCTGGTTTTTGCTGTCACAGCCTTTTACTGAGGCATGAGCACAAAACCTTGGCTGGTTAAAGTAGGGCTATAGGGGTAAAGGGAAGCCAACAAAACTAATATTTTAAAATATCATCGTATTGTATTGACTGCATCTTGTGGGGACCATGTCCTTTTTATTCTCTTTCTTTTGTTCCCCTCAGGTTCTCCTCTTACCGCGTCCATTGCTTCTTAGTTCCAAGTTTTTTTTTTTTAAGATTTTTTTGGTGTTGACCATTTTTAAAGTTTTTATTGAATTTGCTACAGTATTTCTGTTTTCAGGTTTGGTTTTTTGGCTACGAGGCATGTGGTATTTTGGCACCCCAACCCTGCATTGGAAGGCAAAGTCTTAACCACTGGACTGCCAGGGAAGTTCCCAGAGTTTCGTTCTCGTATTTCTCCTGGTTTGGCAAAATTTTCTTCCCCATTCTGAGGGTCAGGTTTTTGGAAAACAATGTGAGGTTTTTATGGTTGAAGACCTTTAATAAAAAAAAATAAGTTCAGGAAGACTGAGTGGCATATCCAATGCCTGATAACTATTTTATCTTGACTGAAGTCAATGCTAACATTTAACCCTCACACTAAAGGAAGTATCAGTAACATTTTACAGACCTCAAGTTAGCAGTAATATGTATATTTAATTTCTGTTTGTCATCCCTGGGTGATTTCACCTTTTTGGGATTTCCCTGCAGTTTCAACAGTCTAATTTGGTTCAGTGCAGGTGCCATGTAGTTAGGGGTTCTCCTCACGCTAGGTGCCTTCTGCAGGTATGTCTCCGGAACTTTAGGATTTCCAGATGTTACGGCCTGGCTGTCTCATTCCCTCATGGTCTCCAAGCCGACTTTGCAGAATCCTTTATAAAGGGTGCCGGCCTGAGATCAGATCCTGATTTTTGACGCCTTGGTAAGGAGAAGCAGGAAAATCCATCCTTTAAAAGTTGCCAGCACAGGGGCTTTCCTGGTAGTCCAGTGGCTGACTCCACGCTCCCAATGCACAGGGCCTGGGTTCGGTCCCTGGTCAGGGAACTAGATTCCATATGCTCCGACTAAAGACCCCGTGAAGCCAAATAAAAATAATATATTTTTGAAAAAGTTGCAAAAACTTCCAGTTTATAGAGAGGGAGAGACTTCCTGCTGGGGCTGACTGATTCTTTGCTTTGGGAAAATCACCACAAAGAGGTTTTAGTTTCCCAGACGTGGAGCAAGTATCCATCACTGACCTGAGAGGGTAGTTAGATCTGGTGGGTGGGAATTGTTTTCTGGCCTTCTAGCTTTTTTAGAAGGCACTAGGGAGAAAGTATGTCCTGGCTCTGAGTTTCGAGTGCCCTGGCTGGGTCTCTGCCCAGCATATGTGTGCAGGATCGGAGGTGTGAGACAGGGACTCAGGCCCGGGGTCGGGGTGGGGCTGGAGGTGCTAGAAGGTGGGAGGCAGCTGGCGGGCGGTGGACTTCCTTCAGGCCTACTCAGGGCCCAGTAGGCCGCTAACACAGACATTTTCAAACGGACTGAGTTGGCGTGTGTCGTGAGTCTGGGTGTGAGTGGCCTCTTGGGGTTAGAGGCATACCCCAGCCCATGCCTCTGAAGGAAGTGGACTTTTGCTGTTGTGCTGACAGGAAGTAAAGAATGGGGGGTGATGGATCTTAGACTCTAGAGGTGAAGACGCTTTCCCCTTTCTGGCCTCCTGACACTGTGTTCTGGGCTCTGAGGGGTTGGTGTGCTCAGAGCATTCCTGGAGCTGACCCTCACCTGAGGAAGTGAGGCGAGGGATGTCCCTATTAAAGGCCCTCCTCCTCTTCACAAGTTTGGCCGAGGTGAACAGCTCTGCTTCATAAGGACAGCGGTTCAAACCACTGTGGTTCCTGCCCTTGGTCTGGTCCAGCTCTGTTCAATAGAGCTTTCTGTGAGGAGGGGACATCACCAGCCACATGTGCTGTTGAACGCTTGAAGTGTGGCTGTTGTGGCTGAGGAACTGAAAATTTAATTTACTTAAGTGTTACTTGTTTATGTCTAAATGCCCACATGTGGCTAGTGGCTACCATACCGGACAGCTAGGGTCTAGATGGCAGAAAGCCATGAAGTGTTAAAGCCCGAAGCCTGAACCCAGAGCTGTGATGCTGGCTGTCGTCATCAGAGGACATGGAGACTCCAAGAGGCTGTGTCACCCTGTGTGGGGGGTGGAGCTGCCCCAGAAGGTCCCACAGCAGGAGGTGCCAGTGTCCTAAATGTGCCAAGGCTGCAGCTGACACCCCAAGAGTCCAGGACAGTGGCACCAAGCGTCAGCCCATAATTAAACTGACTGCCCACCATCCCATAGTGACTGCCTCAGGCCCGGTCCTCCCTGTCCGGCTCAGTCACCAGTGGTCCAGAGAATTCAGCATTTCTCTTCTGTAGCATCTCCTTACCTGAGCCAGTTCCCGTCCTCACCTCCCCAAAACCCTCTCATGCCTGGACACTTCTCTGGGATGGACAAGCTCTGCTTTGTTCTCAGCCTCTTCTCTGGAGAGTCTGAGTGCTGGCCTTCAATGAAACTCATTGTCCCTGAGGACATTGTTTCCCTTGAAGCCTCCTTCAGTGGAGTCTGCTTTTTTTAAAACTGGAAGATAATTGCTTTACGATGTTGTGTTGGCCTCTGCCACACAACAATGCGGATCAGCCATAATTATACATGTATATGTATATGTGTGTGTGTGTGTGTGTGTGTGTATGTATGTATCTCCCTTCCTTCCCAAGCTTCCCTCCTCCCTTCCAGTGGAGTCTGCTTTTACTCTATACCTCACACACCTCAGGGTCAGGAGGTGGGGTTTGGGTGTCCTAGGGCTGCTGGGACAAATGACCATCTCTTAAAGCAACAGAAATGTTTTTTTTAGACTTACATTTTTGGCCAGAAGTCCAAATCAAGGTGTTGCCAGGGCCATGCTCCCTCTGAAGCCTCTGGGGACGGTCCTTCCTGGCCTCTCCCAGCCTCTGGTCGTCCCCAGCGATCCTTGGCTGGTGGCAGCGCCGCTCCAGTCTTTCCTCCATCTTCACATGGCTGTCTTCTCTGTGTGTCTCCTGTTTCTCTGTGTTCAAATTGCCCTTTCTCATAAGGATCCCAGTCTTTGGATTAGGGTCCACTCTAATCCTATGGGCTTCCCTGGTGGCCCAGAAAGTAAAGAATCTGTCTGCAATGCAGGATCTCTGGGTAGGGAAGATCCCCTGGGGAAAGGAATGGCAACCCACTCTAGTATTCTTGCCTGGAGAATTCCATGGACAGAGGAACCTGGTGGGCTACAGTCCATGGGGTCACAGAGTTGGACATGATTGAGCAACTAACCCTGATCCTATGACTTCATTTTAGCTTGATTACATCTGCAAAGATCCAGTTTCCAAATAAGGCTTCATTCATAGGTCATGAGGATTAGGACTTGACTGTATCTTTTTTGGGGGAGGCTACACTTCAACCTACAGCAGGTGGGGGACGTGTCCTTGCTGCCTTCCTCCCTGTGGAGGAGTCTACCGGCATCTGGGTGCCCTACTGCCTCCCTTCCTCACTGCTGCCCCCTGCTGGCTCCAGGTCACTGCTGCCTCCCGGCTCAATGGCTTCCTTTCCACTGTGTCTCTCTCATCATTCTCTATGATTTCAACAACCACGTGGATGCTCCTTCCAGTCCTCTGGCCTGTCAGCTTTGGCCCCCTGTACCTCCTCTTTCTCTCTATGTGTAATCTGCCCACTCTCTGACCTTTTTACTTCCTGACACAGTCCATTCTGAAGGAGATCAGCCCTGAGATTTCTTTGGAAGGAAGGATGCTAAAGCTGAAACTCCAGTACTTTGGCCACTTCATGCGAAGAGTTGACTCATTGGAAAAGACTCTGATGCTGGGAGGGATTGGAGGCAGGAGGAGAAGGGGACGACGGAGGATGAGATGGCTGGATGGCATCACTGACTCGATGGACATGAGTCTGAGTGAACTCCCGGAGTTGGTGATGGACAGGGAGGCCTGGCGTGCCTCGATTCATGGGGTCGCAAAGAGTCGGACACGACTGAGCGACTGAACTGAACTGAACTGAATTGACACAGTTAAGACTCTAAAATGCATTTTACAAATGTAAGTGCTCACATAAACACAACAAAAAGTTCCCTTGTTTGGAAAAATTTCCATGCACAGAGGAGTTTGGCAGGCTACGGTCAATGGGGTCAGAGAGTCAGGCGTGACTGAGTGACTGAACACACATACATAGAAATTATACTCATTACTTTGTGTTAATGTTCCATTGGACAGAACTTAGCCATATGTGCACATCTTGCTACAAGGGAGCTGGGAAATGTAGTCTTTATTCTGATCAAATGTAGTCTTTATTCTAGTTCAAATTTGTGGGTTCTACTGCTGAGAAAGAAGAGGAGAATGAGTGTTGGGAAACCACTACGCAGTCTGTCACAGCTTTGCTGCCTCCTAGCAACAATCGCTGTGTTGAAATAAAATACTGACTTCCTACTGGGCTGTAGATTCCTTCAGCCAGGGGCTGTGTCTTTACCTCTTAGCACAGCTAGGTACTTAACATTTGTTGTACAAATAAATGTTCCAGTGCTACCATCTGATTTTATTTTTTATTTTATCTTTGGCTGCGCTGCGAAGCTTGCAGGATCTTAGTTCCCTGCAGTGGGAGGCGTGGAGTCCACTGGACCACCAGGGAGTTTCCCCCATCTTATTTTGGAAATCAGAGGAGTGAGGCATTGAAGGGTGGAATGACTAGGATCTTGTAGCCCAGGTTTCCACTAAATACCAGAAGCTGTTTGAATGACCTCCTCTGACCATGCCCACTGCCAGCCACTCCCACCTCTGCTACTGGGCCAGGCCGGCCACCAGTGCCCTTCCAGGGTGGAGCCACACTTGGCCTCTGCAGAACTCTCCCGATGGTCCTACCCGGCCCTCTCCAGCCTGTGCCCATTTCCGTACCTTCCCTGTCCCTAGGTCTTCCCTTTGCCCGGGCAAAGATGCCTCCCAAGAGTCTTTTTTTTTTTTTCCTGCTGTGCTGGGTTTTTGCTGCTGTGTGCAGTGGGCTTTCTCTAGTTGTGGTGAGCGAGGGCTACTCTGTAGTTGCTATGGGTGAACTTCTCATCTGGGTGGCTTCTCTTGTTGCAGAACACAGGCTCTAGGCCGCAGTAGTTGCAGCTCCAGGGCTCTAGAGCACAGGCTCAATAGTTGTGGTGCACAGGCTTAGTTGCCCCTCATCATGTGGAATCTTCCCAGACCAGGGATTGAACCCCAGTCCCCTGCATTGGCAGGCAGATTCTCTTACCACTGAGCCACCAGGGAAATCCTTCTGGGAATCTTCACAGGACACGATCCTCCCAAGCGGTGGGCATATTTGGGCCCTGAGAGCCCTGGGCAGAAGGCAGTCCCACCTTTGTCCCGAATCCTTGCTGGATTAGCAGGAGGGAGGACCTTTGTCGCGCTTTGCCAGAACTCAGGACTTCAGCCCCACAGATTCCTTAATGATAGATGAGAAAGTGGTTGACTCCTAACCTGGGACTTGCTTCCTTCACATGTAAAGACAAACCTGCTCATCACAACATGGGAGCTGCAGACACAGGACAGGAACATCATGCTGGTGGCGGTGGGCAGAGGGGTGGGGTGGTTGGAGGACGCATGTCATGGGTCCCCTGGATGCCGGGTACATTTATTGGTTGGCCAGAGAGAGTCCCTGAGTCTCCCCACAGTGATCCCCTTGCCCTTCCTAAGGGAGCCCCTGGGTGTTGTGGAGACCCTCACACCAGATGTTCAGATGTTCCTTTGTCTCAGTGATGGAGGTGTGGAGAGGAGCTTCTCTCTGTTTCCATTGAGCAAGCATTCTGTGCCCTAAGGGAGGGACCTAGATGGCAGAGGGGGGCATGGGGGAGGGGTGAGGAGGAGTGGGAAGGGGCTTGGTCGGCTGAGTTCTGGGCATTTGTGCAGGAACCAGGGACGGCTGGGGCCCAGCCCTCTTTTCTTTTTCCCCCAAATTTTAAACTTTTAATTTTGTATTGGGGTATAACCTAGATAGCATATTGAAAAGCAGAGATATTACTTTGCCAACAAATGTCCGTCTAGTCAAAGCTATGGTTTTCCCAGTGGTCATGTATGGATGTGAGAGTTGGACTGTGAAGAAAGATGAGTGCCCAAGAATTGATGCTTTTGAACTATGGTGTTGGAGAAGACTCTTGCGAGTCCCTTGGACTGCAAGGAGATCCAATCAGTCCATCCTAAAGGAGATCAGTCCTGGTATTCATTGGAAGGACTGATGCTAAAGCTGAAACTCCAATACTTTGGCCACCTCATGTGAAGAGTTGCCTCACTAGAAAAGACCCTAATGCTGGGAGGGATTGGGGGCAGGGGGAGAAGGGGACAACAGAGGATGAGATGGCTGGATGGCATCACCGACTCGATGGACATGAGTTTGAGTGAACTCCGGGAGTTGGTGATGGACAGGGAGGCCTGGCGTGCTGCAATTCATGGGGTCGCAAAGAGTCGGACACGACTGAGTGACTGAACTGAACTGAACTGAACTGATAGCCGATTAACAATGTTGTGGTAGTTTCAGGTGGACAGTGAAGGGACTTAGCCATATGTATGCCTGTACCTGTTCTCCCCCAAAGCCCCCTCCCATCCAGGCTGCCACATAACACTGAGCAGAGTTCCATACAACAGGTCCTTGTTGGTTATCCATTTAAAATACAGCAGTGTGTACACGACCTTCCCAAAGTCCCTAACTACCCCTCTTTGTTATTAGCCAAGTCCCCGTGGACGTGTCGCAGCACCCTCAGGCTCTCCTGCCTTGACCCGAGAGGAGCTGACTGCCATCGTGGCCTGCCTCTGAGAGCCCGCCGCAGCCCTGGCCCACAGTCTTTCCCAGTCGGCTTGTTCTGTGAGGCCTGACAGCTCTGACTTTTGTCTTTGAGCCCCTTCTCAGGCCCAGGCCTGTTCCTCTCTTCTCCGTCTTTGCCTTCTGGGAGCCTCTGGACCCCAGGTGGCCTCTGTATCTTCTGAAGCTAACCCCACTCACTGTGGGCCTTGGGCTCTCCTCCTCCCCCTCCACACCACGGCGGTAGGGGGACCCTTGATGGGGTGGGGCACTAAACTCTTGAGGGGGACAGTGCCAGGGTGACAAAGACCCCGCAGGGGGCTCACGCAGGTGCCAGGGTCTCATGGCTTCTCACAGTCAAGGCTGCATGGCTGGCTTCCCAGTTCCTTCCAACTTGAACTCTTATTACCCCGAGTGTAGCATTTTAATTCCCTTCCCTGGTAAAGGCTCTTTTGGCTCAGTGGTAAAGACTCTGCTTGCCAATGCAGGAGACCTGGGTTCGATCCCTGGGTTGAGAAGATCCCCTGGAGAAGGAAATGGCAACCCACTCCAGTATTCTTGTTGGGGGAATCCCATGGATGGAAGAGACTGGCAGGCTACAGTCCATGGGATTGTAAGAGTCAGACAAGACTTAGGGACGAAACCACCACCAAGCAAAGCAAAAGGGACCTGTGCCCAGGCTGGGTGCCCTGTACTGAATGTCTGACAGCCCATGTGGGGGATGGGTGGGCCCCTGTTTTTGGCGACACAGTTTCTTTTCCTTGGGGGCTTCTCTTGCTCTCTTCCAGCCTGGCCACTAGGGGCTTGGGAGTCACTGGCATGAATTTAGATCCTAGGCCTTTAAGCAAAAGCTCAGAAAAATCATCCTACCCAGCACTAAATCTCAGATGAGTCAGATTCTGGGTAGTCACCACTCTCCTCCCCCAGATCCCCTGGCAAAGCCTGGAAGGATGTCTGGGAGCTGTGTCACTCTGCTAGCCACTGGGACCCAGAGCCACCCTGTGGTGCTGTTCTAGCCCTTGGTGCCAGGGGGCGCTGTTGGCATTCTGCTCAGTGATTTTAGGGGAGGGAGCCCGGGATGGGCCTGTGTTGTCTTCCCACCCCAGTGCTATGGTCAAGCTGGACTTAAGAGATGCTTGTCCTCACACCTTGATGGATGTGGGTAGCTCCCACGTAGCAGATATAACCTCATCTGAGAACAACCCCATCTGAGAAGGCAGACTCCGCACCTTGGTGCTTGTTAGCCTATCCTGGAACCAGCGGCATGTGCCTTGGCCCAAACCATGTTATGGGCAGGTGAGTCTGCAGAGAGGAAATAATATTCCTTTATTTGGGCAAACGTGTGGTGTTATAATGGTTGAGAAGCCAGGCGTGCAGTGGTCCACCCCTGGAGGCAGAGAGGAGAGGAAGGGCTGCTGAAGGCAGGAAGGGGGGCACAGGAGGCAGGGGGTTGGACCTCTTGGCTAAGGGAGTGGGAGGCAGGCCTGGAAAGAGGAGCAAAGCAGAGACCCACAGGAGGGCAGATTCCAGAGGCTTGGTTTTATTGTACAGTAT
>NW_011495071.1:8756313-8756829 GCF_000754665.1 Bison bison bison
CGCAGGACGGCCGACTCCCGAGGCTTGTTTCTATTGTACATTATTCTTTTTCCTCAACGAGATGCCATAAGCTGTGCTGGCACTACACACGGTCACGAGATATGGCAGAGCCGCCGGGTGGGGAGCTGGGTGCTGGGAAAAGCCATCGCTTGAGACAGGTCCCACTCGTGGGTCTCACCCCATGGCCTGCCTCAGGCCCCCCCGGAGGTCCCTGAGAAGGCAGGCCTAAGGGGCAGGGGGCTGTCAGAAGGCTCAGGCACTGCTGGGGGAGAGGGGAAGAGCCTCCCGGAGAAACACTGGGGCCAAACTCCATGGGTCTCCATCAGGGCCTCCACCAGGCCTGACTTTACTGCCTCCAGGTCCGAGTTCTGGAAGCGCATAGGACCTTGGGATAAGCCCGGGAGCAGGCTTGTCCTCCTCTGCCACCTTCCCAGCTGCTGGTCGGGCCAGTGAGAGACACTGGGCTCCCAGCTGTGGCTTCCTCTGTGGTGGGGGGGGGGGGGGCACCCCCCCCCC
>NW_011495071.1:8756929-8761617 GCF_000754665.1 Bison bison bison
GGGGGGGGGTGATGCCCCCCCCACCCGCCTCCAACCCATCAGCAGTGCTTCCCGCACAATCGGCATCGTCACTGGCCCAGACCCCGGGGCCAGGGCCCCTCGGCAGGGTAAGAAGATGGCATTCTTCTGTGGCAGAAAGTGCTCGTGGTGACGCTCGGAATTCCCCCCACGTGATGGGCCAGGCTTGGTGGTGCCCCCACATCCGGGGCCTTCAGGCACCGCCCTGCCTGCTCCGACCAGACACACCCTCCCCCTCCATGTGCAGGGCTCTCCCAGGCCTCAGGTCCCCGCGGGCAAGGATGACGCCCTTCAGAGACTGATACCCCTCCATCCTTCCACCCCTCCCATCCCCTCACTCACCATCAGGTCTCTAACCCTGGCTTTCCCGTTCACAAACTCCCCAAGAAAAGGAAGGATAAGCCCTAAATATAAACCAGATGGAGGCAGCTCTGGAATAAAGAGTACAAGTAGCCAGTGGCGGGCAGAGGGGGTGTGAGGTGGTATTGGCAGAGGTGAGGGAATGGCATGCAGCACTGGAATTCCTTAGGAGGGGAGGGTCCCCATTGCCCCCCAAGGTGTGTGAGGGGTTGTGGGGAAGGGGGTTAGCCGACTCGGAGAAGCAGGATCTCTGGACTGGGCCTTGTGGCTTCCTGTGTCCTCCGTGGGCCCAACCCGTCACAAGGAGATGAAGTCCAGGGCCTGCAGCAGAGGCAGGGACAGCAGCAGCAGCAGCAGCCACGAGGTGTTCTGGATCAGCAGGCTTATGCCCCCACACCTGACCAGTTTATCTGTGGTGAGAGAATGGGGCAGACAGGAAGGGCGGGAATGGAGAGGGGCCAGGATCAGGGCAAGGTGCTTTCCCTTGGGGAGGCTGGTGCCATGATGTCTTGGCTGCAACCATGGCCAACCTGGTTGAACCAACCATCTTTCCCATTTGCAGGTTCCTGAGCCCTTGAAGGGCTTCCCTGGTGGCTCAGATGGTAAAGAATCTGCCTGCAATGCAGGAGACCCAGGTTGGATCCCTGGGTCGGGTAGATCCCCTGGAGAAGGGAATGGCAACCCACTCCAGTATTCTTGTCTGGAGAATTTCATGGACAGAGGAGCCCAGTGGGCTACAGTCCATGAGGTCACAAGAGTCGGACATGACTGAGTGACTAACACCTTCATCCTTTTTTCCTTTCCTGAGCCCTTGAACACGTATCATCACAAGAAAACTGTGGGTGAGGTAGCTAGAGCCATCCTGTTTTCCAGGTAGGGAGAAGAAGGTTAGGGGAGGCCGAGTGATTTGCCCACAGTCATAGGGGAAGCATCCATCACACTACTCCACCTGTCTGACTGTCCCCTTAGCCCTTCCCCCATGCAGGCTGGGGGTAGCAATTCCCTGGGCACAGGCGGCAGGAGGGGACAAGGGGAAGAGGTTACGGGACCACTCTCCTCTGCGGCCCAGCCAAGAGGCTTGCCTGGTGTCCCAGCCGGCCCGCTCCTCCCCAGCTTGCCTCTGCCCACTTACTTGATCTTGCAGGGGGCTTGCCTCACCTCTCAACACAGAGACATCCTTATTGGAGACGGAGGGATTCGGGCCAGAGAGGCGGAGTTCACACGTGTAGATCCCCTCATCCTTGGTGGTGAAGTTGGACAGGTAGAGGACCTTGAGGTTGTACTTGCTGAAGAATTTGGTTCGGGAGCTGTATTCTGGCCTAGTGACCCCATTGGAGCCAGAGAGCACCCACTTCTTTGTGTCACGGGTCAGGCTGAACTCATACTGAATGGGCGTGGTGGTGGTATTCTCATGATGGCAGTCTAGACGAAGGCTCTGGTTCACCAGGCAGGCTGTCAGGCTGGTCACCTTCTGCCCACGGGCCACCTGTAAGACTGGCACCAGCAGTGCCCCCCTCCAAGTTGGGGAAGGACCTATAGAGCAGGGGGCTTCCCACTCACATTCACAGCAGAGAAAGGCCTGACCAGGGAGGGCACAAGGGTCTGTTGTTGAGCACCTCTCCCTGCCCAAGCGGTCCCTGAGGGCCAGTGTACCTTCCCTTCTGCAGACTCCAGCCCATCTCCCTCTGTTCTAGTCCTGGGGTCCCGCCAGTGTGTTCCAGGGGCAGGAGATCTTGATGCTACATCTTGGTCTGCATTTGCAGATCCCAACTCAGTATGGGGCAGGCTTAGTGAACTGTGTTTCCAGAAATGGTCCCAGGCAGTCAGAAAAACTAACTAGGTTGCTCAGCTGTCTTAGGGATAAAAGAAGCCCTCTCTCCCTTAGTCAACTCCGCTTTCTGATTTCTTGAGGAAGAAGCTAGCTTTTCTGAAAAGAAAGCAGCCAGGGAGCTTGGAATCCCAGCCCTACCCCTTGCCCGATACCTGTTAGCAGGAGGGCGATGCCGATGGTAGGGTTCATGGTGCCGAGAGCTCAGTCCTGGATCTGGGGTGGAACAAGATGGGAATCAGCCAGGAGGTAGGGCAGGTGTCCCCAGACTTACTGCCAGGGCTGGGGGCCCTCGGGAGACATCCCATAATGGCCATCCCAGCCCCTCTCTATAGCCCTCTCTCCTCCCCACCTCTCAGTGAATGTGACACTGCCACTCAGCTCTTCCCTGTCAGGGAACACACCCTTCTGTGGTGTGTGTATATGTGAACATTTACTAGCTGGGTGGCTTTGAATAAGTGGCTTTAACTTGATCATTTCCAAGGCAGGGACCTCCTACTTTTTTTATTGTAAAATTTGCAGAAACACAATTTATCTTAACCATACATATTAAAAGAAAAAAATGGCTGCATCAGGCAGCATGAAGTCTTAACCGCTGGACCACCAGGGAAGTCCCTGTTAATCATTTTTAAGTGTACAATTCAGACGTGTTAAGTTCATCTACCCTGTAGTGCAGCCAATCTCCAGAACCCTTTGTTGAGGAAATTAAAATGGAGGAAGTCTTGTTCAGGCTTCAGAAGCAGGAGAGCAGGCCTCTGACCTGCCTGGACACTGCCCAGATTCTGTGCCTGCCTGCAAGCACAGCTAGTCAGGTGGTGCGTTAGTCAAGAAAAAAGAAAAAAGAGCGGGTCTTGGAATTCTTGAACCCCTGAAGGTCTGGCCAATCCCCCAGGGTCTAATGAAATCCTATGACTCATAAGGTGAAACAAACAGCATTGTAAAAGGGTTAAATAAGTCAAACCAGAAGAGCATTTCTGCATGCAAACAAATGATGCTATCACTGTAAGGCCTGGGATTATAAGCAGGAACCCCCCAAACTGCAATTTGAAGTCTCACCCGCTAAGTGGACGCACAGCCTGGGACATTTTTCCAACTGGGACTCCAGACTGCTGTTATTTGGGACTTCCGAGTGCTGTTTAAGTCTGGATGTTGGTCGGCCCAATTTGGTGATGTATGTGCTGTTACTTTACTTTTTCTATTTCTCTTTTAGTGATTATATATAAATAAGCCTCTATTAAATATTGAAATTGTTTATTTGTGTATTTATTTGTGGTTTCTTTTGTTAAGGATCCTTCCAACCTGAAATGAAAATTCAGCAAAACACCTTTTCATCTTGCAAAAACCAGAACTCTCTACCCATGAAGCAAAACCTTCTCATTCAGGGCCTTCCTATTTCTTGTTCTGAAGAAACTCCCCAGTGCCCAAACAGTTCCTGGCATATAACAGATGCCTGAAAGATACTGAATGAACGTGGCTTTAGATACCCACCAGGTTGTGATGGGCTTAGTGAAAATGACAAACATCTAGCACTGTTCAAGAGTGAGTGATCCACAAGCGTTCATCTCTGACCGACTGGGGATGTTGGTTGGGTGGTCGGTCATGTGTGTCTGGGGCCCCACTTGGCACACAGCTAAACGTGTCTCAGGCTGTGTGTGAGGAAGGTGACAGTGGTCTCCTATTGCATGTGTTCTCTGCATCGGAACCAAGACGTTTTCTATTGTTCAGCTCTCTGGGCAGGATTCCTGGACCTGCAATTTTCCAGTCCGGCTTCTGGTAGCCTCTCTGACTTGGCTCTCTGCCCCATCTTTTTTTGCAGTCTGGGCTCAATCAGCATCCTGGCCAGGCAACAGAGCGGGTAGCCTAGCCTGTCCGCAGCAGCGCTCGCCTGGGAGAGGCCACAGGAGGGCCGTGCCCCGGTGCTAGCGCTCCCGTGCGCAGGGCGCGCAGCTAGCCTTGTTCAGATCCCCGGCGCCCTGCCCAGTGCGGGGAGGGAGGGGCGAGGCTGGGGTCCCTGGGCGCCTGCGCTGCAGTCAGTTCCCTTTCAGACCCCCGCCGAAAGGGACCCGGAGGTGCTGTTGGGGAAGAAAGGGGCGGGGGCAACATCTGGTTTTGATTAGCAGACACCGAGTTACAGAGGCGGGTGGCGAGCTTGGGATCTAGAGAGGAAGGGGGGAGGCGGCTAGAACTAGAAAGGAAGCAATGGGGCTGGAGCTGGAAGGGGATGCAGAGCGGAAGGGTGGGGTGGACGCTATAGGGGAGGCACCGTCTGTTAGCGTTTCCCTGGCCTTGTGTCCCCGCAGCTCAGAACCCGGAGAAGCTTTGCGCTGCCTCCCGCTCTAGCCCTCATTCGACTAACCCCACCCTTATTTCGTTTCCCTATTACAAGCCTTTCCTTTCCCAATTGAGGTCCCCCTTCCCCCTCGCTTATCCTTTTCCGGTTGTCGCCTCCCCTGTCTGCCGGCCTTTCTCCCAGTCCGCCCCC
>NW_011495071.1:8762181-8763346 GCF_000754665.1 Bison bison bison
CCAATCAGAGGCTGAGCGGCAGCGAAAAAGGGTGGTGGAGGGAGGAGGAGGCGGCCCGAGACAGACGTGAAAGAGGGGACTTCTGCAGCAAAAGGGGGCCGCCATCCTGTGGTCGGCTGGCCTGGTCTGGGAGGGCGGGGTTCTGGACCCTGGAGATCGGGCTGGGTTCGCTCAGGGAACGCCAGCCGCCTCCCGGAGCCCCGCCAAGACCGCTCCCCTTTTAAGGCTTTAACCCTTTCTTTTGACCTAGGTTTCGGAAGCCTGCGCGAAAACCGAGGGGGTAAGGAATGGTGGATGGAAGCCAGCTGCTGGGCCCCCTTAGGCAGCGCCCCCGCCTCCTCGTTTCCGTTTCAGCTAGGACTCATCTCCGCGGGAGCAGCCAGTGAGAGGTTTTTGGTGTTGGAATATTCCAGGTTTTCTCCAAAGGAAGATAGTGGGGTGTTTTTCCACATGACAACAGCCCTTAAGGGAAGCACTTGGTCTTTCCTGGTCCCCAGCCGTGCCCCAACTCTTCACCCAGCCTAGAACACCCATCTCTTAAGAGGCTTTCTGCTCTGTAGCACTGTGTCCCTAAACTCCGGGGCTGGCACTTCTTGGTGCAGACAGCTAGAAGTTTCTTCTCGATTTCATGTTCTCCTCTTACCCCTCATACCCACCCAAGTCCCTAAGCGCTGTGTGCTTGGTCTTCAGACAAGAGAAGGTGTGCTGCCCTTTACAAAACACTCTGCTTGGCCTGTTCCATCCATGGCCACAATCTGCTGGGATCATCTCATCCCACATCCATTTCATGGCTAAGAGGTGGAGAGATGGCCAGTTGACATGGGCTGTGGAGCCCCAAGTCTTTGGTGCTGTATATTCCACTGCTGCATCTCAGCCCAGAGGAAGGGGAAATTCTGCAACTGTGGGAAGGGAGAGGAGACAGGACCAGTAGAAAGAATAGCAGATACCACGCTTTTAATCATCTGGGGCATCTGTCCTTGCTCCATTAATTTGAAGTCACCAGAAGCCCTTGGACCTTTTTTTTTTTAATAGCCAGTGCTGATGACTTGTGTCTCCAATTTTTTTTTTTTTTTGGAACAAAGGTTTATTTGATTAATTTGCCTCCTTGTGGCCTCTTTGTGAATTCTGGTTGGGACATCCTGTGGGCTGACCCTGCCGCCCCCCC